>NC_060139.1:384368009-384968009 GCF_021461385.2 Schistocerca piceifrons
ATTGCAGAAGATGTCATCCCAGATTTACCAGAAAGAAGTTCGTACGATACTTACCCAGGTGGCTGGTGAGGACAAAGGGACAGTGGCCTCATCAAATGAATCACCTGTGAACCTAGAGTTTGGTGAACTCCGCCAGAAGACTCCGAACCTGAGGGTCGCCGGTTCGATTTCAGGACAGAGCACTCCGCACCACGACGTAGCCGCTTGTTAATAACGCAACGAGGGAATTCACAAGGAGAAGATCGTGTCGCCACAGTGGGTCACAGGTACGGTACTGAACAGAAGAATACGCCGCCTAGTGCTCCGCTGCAACACGAGCCGTCGCCGCATCAGCGGTCACTGGCATCTCCACGCCTCGACTCTACGCCACACCACTGCCATGAGTTAAAACACAATGTATCACTCCGTTTGTTTACAGGTCTTACGTGTCAATAAGTGACTGATAGTCGAACAACCAATGTTTCACTCACACCTCACCCACTGACCCAAGGGCAGAACCCATTCCATCACTCACAAAGTGTCGCTTTCCATTTTGACGTCTCGTTTGGTCTCGGCTCGATGGTGATGGTTGTCCCAGTCGAGATGACGTGGAACGGCGTCCGTCGATCACGACAACGCCAATCTGTAACTATTGTAAAAACAAACTCCTCGCGCGGTTTGGTTATTTTTCACATACTGTCTCTCAAAACTGATATCAATGCCTCGATGGAGCAGCACGCCGGAGTGTGTGCACCGCTCTTGCTGGTACTTAAAGCAGAGCTGTTCGATGTCTATCGATCTTCTCCCCTCATAAGTATAGCGACTGCACCACTCAGTAACGCGATGACTCCGTTGTTCTGAAATGATAACCAAAAGTCCCTTGGGTGTCCGCGACAGACTTTTCGGTTTACTCGAACCTGCTGACTGCAATTCTTATGCCTGGTTTGAGAATGGACATTCAGAAGTTGAAAATATAACGTCTTGAATCATAAATCCATCACCAAAGCCGATGTCACATCACGATTTTTGCGAGGATATTGAGTTGTTAATTATTATTCCGTCGTCAAGGCGTCGCTACGTCGCGTATTCAACAACTACACGACGTAATTTCAGAGATAGCATACCCTTGAGCAATGTTCAGAATGCGTCGTATTTCGGTTTAAACTTATTGCTGTTTACAGTTAAATTGTCACTAAATCACTTCTCACTTTTATTTTATCCGAAGAATCAGCTAATTCCACAAATACACTTTAAATGTCCATTAAATGATGTATGCGACACGAAGAATTAAAGTTGAATTAAAGTTTATTGTTCTTTGTAATTATTTGTCCCTACACCGAGTACACACACCGATTTTTCATTCGAGGAATTGCGTCTGTAAGCATCAGCAATTTGACGACAGCTTCTGACAACACGGCGCAATTGTAAGTTCTTCGTGATACCGTTTATCTGTTGCCTACTCAAGTCTAATAATTGAGTTTAGGTCGGCGATCAGTCTCTTTCTGTGTCCTTTGATGTTCGTGCCTATTAAGTACCACGAAGGCAAAGTCCCATTACAAATCAGCAGTCACACGAGTTATTTTTCTGTCACATATATCAACTATGCCGTTATCTGTCTAAACGTTAAAAATGATTTTACTTCAGTCCGACTTCTGGCTAATACTTTCAACCGTAAAACTTTTAAACTTCAGGTCGGTTTTAAAACAATCTAGTAGCGCTTAAGGTGCGTGTTACTATTGCAAGAGTACAAGAGAGAAGTGAAGTTAATATCTCCATTGCCGAGTTACATTGTAGTCACAGCGAACTTACAGCTCGATGCGGCTACAACTCTCTTCTGGGATAAATGTTTTCTTTGCTCAGTTTATGGTCTGGGCTTTAACCTTCATAAATAATAATTTTTTGAATTCTTTCTTTAAAGTTTCTGTTTCGTATCATACGGTATTCTTTCATTTCAGTCCTTTCTTTATGATAAGCGTTAGTATTTACATAACGTTCTTGTTAATGAAACTGTCAAGAGTGTCAATTTTGTTGTCAGTTGCTGTCATCACTGTCAGGATGACAGATTTTTCTATTTCTTTTTGCAACGAAAGGGTGTTAATTATGGGTTCTATAATTGGGGTGATACACCCTCCCGCCATCCATAACAAAATAATGACCCTTGCTCCCCTCTGTCACTGACTCAATCTCTAGTGTCACAAAACCCCGAGCCGATACAGTTCTACAATTTCAAGATGAGTATGCTATGGATGACACTGTCTTCCAAGATGACAACACACATGTTCACAGGCTGCAGCACACGTTCCTTGTTTGACGAACACTCAGGCAACCTGTCGTACTTCAAAGGGCTCTCTGAATCACCTGATCTTAATCCCACAGAATATGTGTGAGACTAAACAGCTGGTGACACGTAGAAATCAATATCCCTATAAGTTGGAGGTTCTATGAGATTTGATCATCAATGACTGGCTTGTGTGACAACGGCATATGTGAAGAAACTTGTGGACTCTCTTCTTCACCGAACTGAAGCCATCATTGGGGCTAGAGGTGGTGTTTCGCAGTACTAGGTTAAGTGCATACTGAGACACATACAGCACATGCGTAGTGACACATCATTACAATGCGACACAAACATTCTGCAGTTGCCGTGCTGGTCCTGCGCATATTCAGACATTTAGAAACTCTTTGCCCACATCGACTGGCGACACACTGCACTAACAGTAATCTTCCTCATACAATTTTACAGAAACTATTCATCAAAAAAATAGATTTTTTCGTTACTTGTAGCTCTGTATGTCACCTTCATTGTGAAGTTCCATCTTCTCGCTAACAGTCATACTTGTCGCGATATTCATATTTAAGTAAGACATTGCACGAAATTAGAAAAGTTTGCTATGAATAGTTGGGGTCGCTCTGATTTTGCGTATGCTGCATATTACACTATTTGTTACCGAATATGAAATTTAGTTAACATACTGAATTTTCTTTGGGGTTGGAACGAGATCTCAGTTTGTCTCCACTCTCCAGAAAATGGTTTTTATTTATACTGTCTCTTCTTGAGATCTGAGAACATTGTGGAGACAGAAGATATAATCACACTGGCTAGTGGCTCACCAGTCATTGAATTGCGCATTGTTCTCAACAAAAGAAAAATAATAACGAAAGAAAATAGCAAAAGTAAAATAATAAAAACTGAGAAATATAATGCACTAATGTAAAAAAGTTTGAGAGCTTTAATGGCGAAAAACGAAACACTACCAAATGACAGTTAAGGATCAGCAGCAAGGCAGTATTTTTCGGATGGTAAATACTAACATTGCCCACATAAACGGTGCCGAAGGGAGCATATGGGACGACTGCTGTCCCTCTCCCTTCGTCACCTTTCCCGCAGTGGCGAGAGAAGTGGTGCCAAAACCGCAACGCCCTGCAACCTGGCGCAGGCACGTATTGCATCGCTGTCACGTCATATCTCAGTCTGCACGGTCTCACTTGAACCTGTTAACTAACAAAAATGCGCCCTACGCTGCCTCGCACCACACCCGGTATGCGCGTCTCAGTTTGCGGCTAACCTTCAGCGTGATGCCTCCTGGAGTGAATAATGTTTTGTCCAGTCTGCTTATATTGAGGGTTTTGCCTATAGTTACTGCAGAACCACGTTTAGTATAAGAGGTAAAGCAACACAGCTAGTCCACAGACATTGTCTCAAAAACTTGCCATTCTGTCAAATTGGACACGGACGGCTGTTCATAACAACTAGTGCTCCATCTCTAATGACTTCGTCGCCGACGTTGTGTTAAAACTTAATATTTCTTCCATCCTTGCTAATGACTTCAAGCCTTCATTTTCTTGGTACAAAAGGTTATGTGTCAGTAGAACTCTACCATCTGGCTGAATGAAGTAGCCTCTTGCATTGCTCTGCAAGTTCCTTGCGTCATTTTGCGCATATTCATAGTCATCATAAAGCTTTCTGGACTTGGAAGGCCCCTGACAGCGTTGCTGCGCCCATCCGATGCTGTTCCGGGCCAACCGCTTTCTGATCTGATATCTCTCTCTTCTCACTTCAACCAGCGTTTTTATTCTTCCCTTTCCTATTCTCTTCTTTCCTCCCACTGTACCCTCAGTGGCTGTTCTCAGAATTCCTGTTCCTTGCAGTATACGACTTGTATGTCCCACCTAATCCATCTTCCTTTCCTCAAACGGTTTTAAGAGATTTCTTTACTCCTTTACTCTTTCAGGCACTTCGTTGTTCTTCATTTTATCCACTCATTTTATTTTCTCCGTTCTTCTTCAAACCCACCTCTCGAATGCTTCAAATTTGTCTCTTTCACTCTTCTTCAATGTCCAGCTTTCACAGCCGTACGAAAAACACCCCACAGAAAGCATTTAACCAACCTTTTTCTTAGCCCCAATCCCAGTTTCTGCATAAGAAGCGTTTTTTTTTATGGAAAGCTTGCTTTGCTACTGCAGTTATTGATCTTATTTTGTTTTTCACTCGTGTAATTATCAGTTAGCGTACTTGCCAAATATTTTTACTGTGCTACCTGTTCAATTTGATCTTCTGCTGTTTTCACTTTCATATTTTCTTCGTCAGCTACTCTCATTACATTAGTTCTTTGTGCTGATTTTCATTCCGTACTCTTGCAATCCTCCTTCAAGTCTGAATAGTGTTTTTTGAAGAGGTATTGTTTTATCTGCAAACACTACCCTGCCATCAGCAAATCTGATGCAGCTGATCTTCCGGCCTCTTATGCTTGCTCCATCCTTCTCTAGTTCTAGCTTCTTCGTTATCAAGTGTTCGACTTCTATGGTAAAGAGAGTTGGTGAAATACAACAACCCTGTCTTACTTCTCTTCCCGTTTCAAAGCAGTCTGTCATACCATAGGTTCAAACTTCCTTTCTATTTTGAGTACAACTCCTTAAATAGTCTCCTGTCCTTCCAGTCCACCTTCTTCGATTTTAGAATTTCCATAACTTTGTTCCACTTCATTCGATGAATCTCGTTTTCTAGATCTATGAAGCATAAAATCATTCCTTTTTCTCTTTCTAAACACCTTTCACCAATCATCCTAATCAGTCCAACATTTCTTATAACTCTTACTTTCTGAAACCAAGCTGCTCTTTCTCTACATTCTCTTCCATTGTACACATCAATCTAATATTCAAAACCCTGAACATAATTTTGACAGCATGACAATTTATACTTATTGCTCTGTATTTTTTGCATTTCTTGATACCGATTAGTGTCATCACTGTCTTCACGAAGTCTTTTTACCACGTACTACTTTCGTATATTGCAGTGCTCAAAGCTGTCGTTTCTGTTACATCCCTTCCATATGTTCATGTAATTCTACAGGAAGATCTTCCAGTCCAGTAGATTTACCTGTCTTCATTTCCTTTATTGCTTTTCTACTTCAGAGTTGAGAACTGAAGATCTTTTTTCCTCTCCTTCTGCCTCATTTCCATTTCACTGGTTAGACCTGGTTCTTCCTTTGCTATGGAGGTGTTACTTATACCATTCCTACTGTTTCTTAGCCGTTCTTCCTTGAACAGTACCTTACTATTTTCATCCTCAATTTTTCTTACCCTTTGCTCACTTTTCGCACCTTCCTATAAAGTATGTGATATTACTCTTTGATCTCCACCGCTCCCTCTCTTTTTCTGTCTCCCTTCTTAACTGATTATTTAGTTCTCGTCTCCTCTTTGTTTTTATATATTATTCTCTGTCCCATTGTCTTTATCTCTGTTGTTACCAGTCGTTTCTTTGCTCTGTTTTCTTGTAAGTATCCTGTTTTTCTTCCTCTGTTTTGCTTATAGCAGTTTTGTTTTCTAACCATCTTTCCTCTACTTCTTCTTTTTTTCTTTTACATTCTTTTAAGTTTTAGACTACCTTCTCTCCCAGTCCTTAAATTTGTCTTTTATTATTTCTTTGTCCCATGTCTTCACTTCGTGTGCTTTCTTCATTTTTTCGATGTTATGAACATTTGCTTCATGATTAACACGTGTTCGCTATTAACATCAGCTTACGGTAGTCCTTGAGAGTTTTTCACAACGTTCTTCTATCTATTATTCACCAAAATTTAATCTGTTTCGGATCAAGTTCAATCTCCTGGTGATATCCATGTATAGTGCGGTATTTTCTGGTACATAAATCATGTATTGGCGACGAACATTTCCTTTTCCTGATAAAGTTCAGTTAATGTTTTTCTTCTCTCATTTCGGTTTCCCAATCCATATTTTCCCACACTGCTTGTTTCACTGCCCTTCTCTATCACAGCACTCCAATTTCCCATTACAGTCTTGCAGCAGTCTTCCTCCAATAGAGCTTCAATACGTGCGTCCATTTCCTCTGTTAGTTCTTCTTGATAAAAAGATGTTGGCATGTGCGTGAAGTATTAATAGATCTTTCGGTATAATTCCGATTCTGAAAGAATAAGTATATTTTTCCCATATCATCTCATTTCGTACTGCAATCTCATTTTGTACTGTGACGCCAGTCCCATTGCTACCTCTTTCTCTCTCTGAGTAATAGATTGCGACGCCTTGATTCATCATTTTACTTTTTTCGTCCCTTGTAACTTCACTTAAACCCATCTTCATTCTTCTTCATTCCTGTCTTCAGGGTTTCCAGCTTTTCAGGTTGTAGCGAAGTCCGAAAAAACAAGTCCGAATACGCAATGATGTATTTCTTATGGGGCGATTCTTCTCTTGCTGCTTCGCCCGGAGATCGGATTGGGAAACTATTTTATCTTCTGAATGTTTAACGAAAGCAGACAGCGTCACGATGTCTTTTGCATGCAACGTGTATTGGATATTTACTGCATTGGTTTTCCTTTGCCTTCTGCACCGCGATGCCGCTGACCAGATCGCGTCTTTTCATCCTTCTTTACGGGTGATTTTTCACCCCAAGAACAATAGTGTCCTGTATTTTCACTCTCTCACTTGGTGGAGAGGGACCGCTTATACCGGCTCTCACTCAATCAGATGCAGTTTTACGTTATGCCCGTGACAGAAATCAACTTTAACTCAGTTTTATATTTCACCGTAACTCAGTTTTATGCTTACATTGCCGAGAGGATCTTCATCATGCGACACTATAATGATCTTATTATTTTCCTGGGCAACACAACCTCCAGAGACCTCACAGCTTTGTTATAGAATAGATATCATTGTTTACGTCATATAGAGATGATATATCACATTACACTTGCATAATATCGCTTAGAGAAAGGCCTGTAGCTTCCTGCACAATCATTCAAATTTGCACATTTGAGGCTTTATCTCGGATCCGACCCAACGCCAGAGAGGCCAAGCGATTCGTATTAAGTGAAAAAAAAAAAAAAAAACAACTTCAAACAGCGCACTGAAACTTGTGGGCTCGGAATTCTGAAAGAGTGGATCGTGAATATGTGCAAGAACAGAGATGAACGAACGCAACTCGATTCTTGTTTTGCGGGGCTGGCTCTTCCTGTCCCTGACGAGTGCCGGAACAGTCATCGTGACGTGCGGTTTCTGCGGCGTCTGCACAGCTGTGTCGCGATACGGACTTTGTAACAGCCAGTGACGCCATGCTCTTGGCTAGTGATTCATTGAGCAACTGCAGATCACAAAAAAGATGCTCTTGTACTTCGGACTCCCAGAGGCGAGCGGAAGAAAAAGTTCCGCTTCAGTATAAGCTGCACAAAGAGAGACAAGCGAAGTTTTGACGAAGTACCGTGTTCCCCTCACTGTATAGAGAAAAAAGTCCAGAAAACACTTCAACTTCAATACAGTACAGCCCGAGCTAGATGTCTTAGTCATTGGCTATTACCCATAAGTCTGGCGTGATAGTGCACTGAGTACGAATGGACTTGTAGCTCGGAGTACCACTTTGATTTATGTTTGCCGTGGTTTGTCTAAATCAATTCAGTATCTTTTATTTACAAGAATCTTTGGTTTACATTTCCCTACTAAGTTTTACATACACACTGAAGCGCAAAAGGAACTGGTGTGGGCATGCGTATTCAAATACAGAGATTTGTAAACAAGCAGAAGACGGCGCTGTGGTCGGCAACGCCTATGTAAGATAACAAGTGTCTGGCGCAGTTGTTAGATCGGTTACAGCTGCTCAAATGGCAGGTTATCAAGATTTAAGTGAGTCTGAAGTGGTGTTATAGTCGGCGCACGGGCGATGGGGCACAGTATCTCCGAGGTAGCGATGAAGTGGGGATTTCCTCATACGACCATTTGATGACTGTACCGTGAATATCAGGAATTCGGTAATCCATCATATCTCCGACGTCTCTGCGGCCGGAAAAATTTCCTACAAGAACGGGACCAACGACTACTGAAGAGTATGGTTCAACATGACGGAAGAGCAACCATTCCGCAAACTGCTGCAGATTTCCGTGCTGGGCCATCAACGAGAGTCAGGTTGCCAACCATTCAACGAAACATCATCAATATGGACTTTTGGAGTAGAAGGTCCACTCGTGTACCCTTGACGACTGTTCGACACAAAGCTTTACCCCTTGCCTGGGCACGTCAACCCCAACATTGGACGGTTCATGATTGAAAAGATGTTGCCTGGTCGGAGCCTCTGTTGGTGGAGCCTCTGTAATGGCGTGGGGCGCGTGCAGTTGGAGTGATACGGAACTCGTGATACGTCTAGATACGACTCTGACAGGTGAAATGTACGTAAGCATCCTGTCTGATCACGTGCATTCATTCATGTCCATTGTGCATTCCTAAGGACTTCGGCAATTCCAACAGGACAATGTGACACCCCACACGACGAGAATTGCTACACAGTAGCTCCAGGAATACTATTCTGAGTGTAAACACCTCCGCTGGCCACCAGACATCCCTGACATGAATATTATTGAGCATATCTGGAATGCCTTGCAAGAAGAGATCTCCACCCCTCGCCCTCTTAAGGATTTATGGACAGCCCTGCAGGATGCATGGTATCAGTTCCCTCCAGCACTACTTCAGACATTAGTCGAGTCTGGCACGTCGTGTTGCGACATGTCTGCGTGCTCGCGGCGGCCCTACACGATATTAGGCAGGTGGATCAGTTTTCTTGGCTCTTCAGTGTATATCCAAACCGATCGACGTACCGGGACAAGTATCATTAGTTCGGCTGCGGAATCTGTGCAGGTTCGTACTTACTTCTCTCGCGAACAAGCGCGCTGCACTATAAGCTACTCAAAGTGTAGTCAAGAAGCTAAGCCTATACGTTTATAACATTCCGCAGTAAGTCACCGGTGATACAGAATTACGTGAACTCGACTTCCAGCGACCATCAGGCAGAAAGCTGAAAATTACGACTGCGCAGTAAATACTTTATCACGACAATTCAGACGACCGAGAAAACGCCGAACAATGAGGCTAATACGCAACACCGTGAGCGATCCTCATTGTAAGCAGAAAGTAGCACGACCCAGTAAGATTCCACTGTCTTCCATAGCAAGATAGTCTGACAGGTCTACGGCCGATAAAAATAGCCGTGCCTCAGGTTAATAGCACCGTCAACTGCTCCAACTATGAGTTCATACGTGTAACACCACAGTGTTATCAAAACTGAGAAGGCGTCAGTTTCAATTATTGCAAGTGCTGAATCTAGAATTACTAATGGTAACATCTACAGCTTCATCTACGCTTCTGCAGTCATAACAAACTGTAACAGGAGGTATACACTTATCAGGTAATACTCCTTATGCTGTAGAGTGAAAAGATTGTGTCTCGAACTGCTAGTGAAATCGCGCACAGCAATAAATTAGATTATCTTCTGGGGAAACATTCAACCGATGATGTCATCAGTGTTTGCGCCCATTGTATACCATTGTATTTTAACGCCTTGTCAATGATGAAGTTTTATACTTCTGTCTACTATAACGAGTTTCTTTACCTTAGTGTCGAAATCGCCTCTACAGGTGAGTGGCCAATGCGTTTTACTTGCACTAGGCGAACTTAGTTTCGATCTACAGGGTGTCTATACATTATCTCGACAACGTAAGACTTTAAAACCTTTACAGCTATACTAGATATTAACGAATGGTTTTCAAAATATCATAAGATAACTCATAAAATTTTGTTTCCTCGTTCATACACACCAGTGTGTGCACACTTAGTGGCACGGAGAATACCTAGTCAGAATTCCATTTCTCCTCATGTACTACTCGGGACCTCTACGGTGACATGTTCATATACATTACGAATGCGTTACCTTCAAGTCCTGTAGGTCTCTAACTTTGATTCGGTGCTCCAGAACTCCTTACAAAGCCCAAGATAAAGAAGTCTAGTACTGTAAGGTCGGGGAATTGTGGCGGCCATCGAATTCGACCACTCAGCTTTCTCCTGTGTCGTCCACATTATATCAAGTTTTCAAGTTCAGTTTTCGTCGAAATTGCGTCACCTGGAAGGTAAAAAAAAAAACTTTATGAGTTATCTTATCATGTGTTGAAAACAATTTGTTAATATGTAGTATAGTTTTAAAGTTATTGAAGTATTAAGTTGTAAAGATAATTTATTGACACTGTATTGTAGCGTCTAGAATTTTTACTTAGTGAGACTAAAAACTGGTCGAAACAGCTATGTCACAACAGCTGGAAAGCTACTGGAAGGAGAAGTAGCGTCCAGGAAAAGCATGAAGCAGCGATCCATCAGTATCACTCTTGCCATGGGTCTAGATCTTTTTTGGCTCTTCACGATGTTTGGTGCTTCTGTTCACTGTATTCTTATATTTTCTTTTATTTCTACATTACATTTGTTCTAAATTCATCATTATTGTTTGTTGTTGTGGTCTTCAGTCCTGAGACTGGTTTGATGCAGCTCTCCATGATACTCTATCCTGTGCAAGCTTCTTCATCTCCCAGTACTTACTGCAACCTACATCCTTCTGAATCTGCTTAGTGTATTCATCTCTTGGTCTCCCTCTACGATTTTTACCCTCCACGCTGCCCTCCAATGCTAAATTCGTGATCCCTTGATGCCTCAGAACATGCCCTACCAACCGGTCCCTTCTTATTGTCAAGTTGTGCCACAAACTCCTCCCCTATTCTATTCAATATTTCCTCATTAGTTACGCGATCTACCCATCTAATCTTCAGCATTCTCCTGTAGCACCACATTTCGAAAGGTTCTATTCTCTTCCTGTCCAAACAATTTATCGTCCATGTTTCGTTTCCATACATGGCTACACTTCATACAAATACTTTCAGAAACGACTTCCTGACACTTAAATCTATACTCGATGTTAACAAATTCCTCTTATTCGGAAACGCTTTCCTTGCCATTGCCAGTCTACATTTTATATCCTCTCTACTTCGACCATCATCAGTTATTTTGCTCCCCAAATAGCAAAACTCCTTTACTAGTTTAAGTGTCTCATTTCCTAATCTAATTCCCTCAACGTCACCCGACTTAATTTGACTACATTCCATTATCTTCGTTTTGCTTGATGTTCATCTTATACCCTCCTTTCAAGACACTGTCCATTCCGTTCAACTGCTCTTCCAAGTCCTTTGCTGTCTCTGACAGAATTACAATGTCATCGGCGAACCTCAAAGTTTTCATTTTTTCTCCATGGATTTTAATACCTACTCCGCATTTTTCTTTTGTTTCCTTTACTGCTTGCTCAATATACAGATTGAATAAGATCGGGGAGAGGCTACAACCCTGTCTCACCCCCTTCCAAACCTCTGCTTCCCTTTCATGCCCCTCGACTCTTATAACTGCCATCTGGTTTCTGTACAAATTGTAAATAGCCTTTCGCGCTCTGTATTTTACCCCTGCCACCTTCAGAATTTGAAATAGAGGATTCCAGTCAACATTGTCAAAAGCTTTCTCTAAGTCTACAAATGCTAGAAACGTAGGTTTTCCTTTCATTAATTTTTCTTCTAAGATAAGTCGTAGGGTCAGTATTGCCTCACGTGTTCCAACATTTCTACGGAATCCAGACTGATCTCCCCCGAGGTCGACTTCTACCAGTTTTTCCATTCGTCTATAAAGAATTCGCGTTAGTTTTTTTTTGCAGCTGTGACTTATTAAACTGATAATTTTCACATCTGTCAACGCCTGCCTTCTTTGGAATTATTATATTCTTCTTGAAGTCTGAGGGTATTTCGCCTGTGTCATACATCTTGCTCACCAGATGGTAGAGTTTTGTCAGGACTGGCTCTCCCAAGGCCGTCAGTAGTTCTAATGGAATGTTGTCTACTCCCGGGGCCTTGTTTCGACCCAGGTCTTTCAGCGCTCTGTCAAGCTCTTCACGCAGTATCATATCTCCCATTTCATCTTCATCTATATCCTCTTCCATTTCCATAATATTGTTCTCTAGTACTTTGCCCTTGTATAGACCCTCTATATACTCCTTCCACCTTCCTGCTTTCCCTTCTTTGCTTAGAACTGGGTTTCCATCTGAGCTCTTGATATTCATACAAGTGGTTCTTTTTTCTCCAAAGGTCTCTTTAATTTTCCTGTAGGCAGTATCTATCTTACCCCTAGTGAGATAAGCCTCTACATCCTTACATTTGTCCTCTAGCCATCCCTGCTTAGCCATTTTGCACTTCCTGTCGATGTCATTTTTGAGACGTTTGTATTCCTTTTTGCCTGCTTCATTTACTGCATTTCATATTTCCTCCTTCCATCAATTAAATTCAGTATTTCTTCTGTTACCCAAGGATTTCTATCAGCCCTCGTCTTTTTACCTACTTGATCGTCTGCTGCCTTCACTACTTCATCCCTCAGTGCTACCCATTCTTCTTCTACTGTATTTCTTTCCCCCATTCCTGTCAATTGTTCCCTTATGCTCTCCCTGAAACTCTCTACAACCTCTGGTTCTTTCAATTTATCAAGGTCCTATCTCCTTAAATTCCCACCTTTTTGCAGTTTCTTCAGTTTTAATCTACAGTTCATAACCAATAGATGGTGGTGGTCAGAGTCCACATCTGCCCGTGGAAATGTCTTACAATTTAAAACCTGGTTCCTAAATCTCTGTCTTACCATTATATAATCTATGTGATACCTTTTAGTATCTCCAGGGTTCTTCCATGTATACGACCTTCTTTTATGATTCTTGAACGAAGTGTTAGCTATGATTAAGTTATGCTCTGTGCAAAATTCTACCAGACGGCTTCCTCTTTCATTTCTTACCCCCAATCCATATTCACCTACTATGTTTCCTTCCCTCCCTTTTCCTACTCTCGAATTCCAGTCACCCATGACTATTAAATTTTCGTCTCCCTTCACTACTTGAATAATTTCTTTTATCTCATTATACATTTCATCAATTTCTTCATGATCTGCAGAACTAGTTGGCATATAAACTTGTACTACTGTAGTAGGCGTGGGCTTCGTGTCTATCTTGGCCACAATAATACGTTCACTATGCTGTTTGTAGTAGCTTACCCGCACTCCTATTTTTTTTATTCATTATTAAACCAACTCCTGCATTACCCCTATTTGATCTTGTATTTATAACCCTGTATTCTCCTGACCAAAAGACTTGTTCCTCCCGCCACCGAACTTCACTAATTCCCACTATATCTAACTTAAACCTATCCATTTCCCTTTTTTAATTTTCTAACCTACCTGCCCGATTAAGCGAACTGACATTCCACGCTCCGATCAGTAGAACGCCAGTTTTATTTCTCCTGATAACGACGTCCTCCTGAGTAGTCCCCGCCCGGGGATCCGAATGGGGGACTATTTTACCTCCGGAAGATTTTACCCAAGAGGACGTCATCATCATTTAACCATACAGTAAAGCTGCATGCCCTCGGGAAAAATTACGGCTGTAGTTTCCCCTTGCTTTCAGTCGTTCGCAGTACCAGCACAGCAAGGCCGTTTTGGTTAGTGTTACAAGGCCAGATCAGTCAATCATCCAGACTGTTGCCCCTGCAACTACTGATAAGGCTGCTGCCCCTCTTTAGGAACCACACGATTGTCTGGCCTCTCAACAGATACCCCTCCGTTATGGTTGCACCTACGGTACGGCCATCTGTATTGCTGAGGCACGCAAGCCTCCCCACCAACGGCAAGGTCCGTGGTTCATGGGGGGAAGAAATTCATCATAGTTTCATTTATGTCGAATGGTACAGATTTTCTCTGCAAACAAGTCTCCCATGTCACAGGATTCGCTCAGATTACTGCAGACCCCAACAAGTGTTCAGGGTCCTGCCATGCCCCACATTGAAAATGATCATAGTCACTGGTACCCCTCTTCTTCTAATTAGGCTTGCAGTTTGTCACTACCGCTCTCAACTTGTCGAGGATTTTCCAGGTCCTGTATTGGAGATGGAGGCTTGAAGATAGCTTATCTTCTGCTGTTCATAATCCTCCAGGAGACATTGTTCTCCACAGCTCAGTTCGGCGGGCTTCTGATAAACTTGGAATTGTACGGGAAAAGAAGCAGCATGCATCACAACGCCCTGTGCAGAATGAGATGGAGCGCCGTCGTGTAGTAAAAACACAGCACTGGGTTCCCGCTACGGTTCCTGTTAGAAGCCTCCCATAACTTTGTCAAGAGATGTCGTTAGTACGCACCTGTGATGGTTTGCCTCTTGCGAGCGTAATCTGTTAGCAACACACTGTGGCAATCCCAGAATCATTCATCATCACAATGCGCGATGAATGATAATAGTGTCTGTTGATATTTTCGCCGTTGGATAATCCCTATGCTTGTACTGCTTGTGTAAAGTATAATGAGGATTTAATGCGTCCAATTAAAACTAACCGCTATTTGAAGATATTTTTCCCCACACAAGCAGCGCCAAGTGTGACGTATCCATGAGGGTACGTCAGGTGTAATTCCCAAAAGATGCAAATTGTTACGCTCTAGTAGTACACAGTTGAATAAAACTTCCCACGAAGAAGATGTACCAGGATTAAGAAACACAGTGGATTTCAGTAAATAATGCCCGCGCTCACTATCCCTAGCATAACTGGAGGCAACTTGCTGCCGTACCGATTGGTTTCTTATCTGCTAGCTGCAGGCTCTGACGTGCATGCTGTAAACGGTGCGTAACGAAGTGGCAAATGGAAAAGAACTTAGTGCTATTAAAATTGACATTAGGGTAGGGTGACCAAACGTCCCGGAAAACCGGGATTGTCCCGGTTTTCATCCCTGTGTTCCGGTGTCCCGAAAATTTGTTTCGGGACTCTCAAAAGTCCCGGACTTCAATTTTTAAATACATTTCGTGAAACTTTCTCAGATTTTTGGGATTTCGCTATATTAAAGGAAATACAACACAAGAAATTAATATATTTTAGCTTATTTGTCTAAAACCTCCATTGTCCCATACTAGCAATCACAGTATCAATATTGATACTCTCAGGCAATAATTTACTTTGAGCGGTACTTTGGCCAACAAGTAGTAAGTTGTACTATGTAACAGAGCTCTGAAACCGCCCGATTGTCACGCCACTTACTCACACACTCATTGTCAGAACAGTGTAGTAGTTGATGTTTTGTCAGACAAACTGCAATAGTTTTTTCTCATATTAGTGGTATTATTGCTGCAGTACTGTGAAACGCAATGCCGAAACGTGCCTACAAGTTCAGTGACTGTTATTCCAAGGAATGGAATTTCATTAAGAAAGGTCGTTTTGATTACGAAGCAGAGTGTTCCGTATGTAACTGTTTTACTAGTATAAGTCATGGTGGACGTTCCTACATAGTTGATCACATCAGGTCAAAGAAACACGTTAACAGATACAGTGCACCGAGCTGCAGTAAAACTCTACAAAATTATTTTGTGAAACATCAGTCAAGTGAAGAGACGAAAGGTCGAGCAGCCGAGCTTACACTAGCCTACCACACGGTAAAACATCACCAAACTTATAGATCTAGTGATTGTACTAATAAGCTTAACAGCATTATGTTTGATGATTCTTTCATTGCAAAACAGGTTAGTTCAGCAAGAACTAAAGTGTCAGCCTTAGTGAAAGGAGTTACTGCTCCCCAGAGTGTAAAGGAAAGCCTTGAATACACCAAAAAGTCTTCTTTCTACGGGATATCCACTGATGCCAGCAATCATAAGGCCACTAAAATATTTCCGTTTGTTGTTCAGTTTTTCGATATTAATCAGGGAATTCAGACCAGACTTTTGAAGGTGAGTTCCCTACCTAATGAAACATCTGACGAAATTTCAAGATTTTGTATGAATACTATCGAAATATTTGATCTTGAGAAAAATAAATGTGTGGCATTTTGTGGAGACAACACCAACACAAACTTTGGTGGTTCAAAAAGACAAGGCAAATGCAACGTATTTACCAAATTAAAGGCAACATTGCATGAAAACATTGAAGGCATAGGGTGCCTTGCACATGTTTTACACAATAGCGTGCAGACATCTGCTGAAAGTTTAAGCTGTGATGTTGAAACTATCGTCCTGAAGGTGTACTCACACTTTTACATATATACTGTTAGAACAGAGAGGCTTAAGGAGGTCTGTGATTATGTGGGAACTGAGTATATGAATGTAATGTGTCACTCGAAAACTGACTGGTTATCACTGTTTTCTGCAGCTGAAAGAGTAATCCGCCTGTTTGAACCGTTAAAAGATTTTTTCCTAAATGAAGACAAAGCCTCCAAAATACTGGTTCAGTTTTTCAGTAACCCTTTAAGTGAAGCCCACTTACGGTTCATTCACATTCAGCTTCGCACTTTGCAGCATGGGAGAAAGGAAATTGATGGAAGCACGAAAAGTGTAATAGAGGTAAATGCTGTTTTGAAAAATATTCTGGAAACTGTTACTAAGAGGAGAGAACGGCAGTTCATTTCTTTTAATGTTAAACCTGTCCTTAAAAGAGCAGAACTATCAGAAGCAGTGGAAAGGAGTTTTAGAGAAGAAGTTAACAAGTTTTATGACACTTGTGGAGCGCCTCATATTTACCCTCATCGCCGGTGTTTGATTGGATGTTACTGAGGAGAGTGCCAAAATGGGAAAGTGTTGAAGAGACAGTTTCTTATTTGAAGAGTAAAGAGATCGAAATCGATGATTCCATTCTCTTTGATCAGTTCGGCATACTGACAAATTTTGTTGAAGAAAGTCTTCACAAGTGGAATGATGGAAAAAAAAACCACCATTAGAATGTCATGAGAAGTGGGTGAGTTTTTTTTTAAACTGTGACTGTCTTCAGCATTACTCTGAGTTGGTAATAATTGCAAGGTATTTATTTGCAATCCCAGCCCATAATGCCAATGTGGAAAGAATATTTTCGTTCATGAATATCCATTGGACTGATGAAAGAAACAGAATGGAGGTGGACTCTCTTGAAGCAATCCTGCAGATCCTGTACAACTACAAAATGTATTGTGCCGAGTTTTATCACTGTGTCTCAAAGAACAGACATGATCAAGAAGACTGGAGGCAGTGAAAAATACCCTTTTCTCCATGGACAGTCAATTCCATCTACAAGTGACCAGTAATATTAAAGCTCATGATAATATTAATTGATTAAAAGTTGAATGGCTGTAAAATGTTGTAAAATCGTAATGCATTTCTTTATTACTCTATACGTTTATTAAATGTCATTAATTATACAGATAATCTAGATTATATCAATCTTTTGTATCCTCTTATTAGTTATAATAATCGGGTTAACAAAATGTATCAACAAAACATTAATATTTAAAATTAAGAAACCTGGGTACATGGGGAATGAGGTATCCATTGGCACCCGGGTGAATGTGTCCCGGTTTTCAGCGAAAATAATTTGGTCACTTTCACATTAGGGAGTATTGGGAGGCCAACGGGTTTTATTTCTGATTACGGAAGCCAAAAAATCAAGAAAAAGTTTCTTAGGGCCAGTCTATTCATGACGAAATTTCCAGCCATTAATCATTAGCTCCCGAGCACCTCAAAAGTCACACCAATACTTCACACGATCTTTCAAGGGGAGGCCACGACATAGAAATCACGGATTTTCTTCAGACTTTCTACACCTTTAGTAGGCCATTAAAGCGACATAATGTGGAAGTAATAATGTGCTCTATTTTGGCGATTCCGTGAAAATCGCAAGAGAAGTTTCACGTTCTATTATGTAGCTGATGTATCTATGCGAAATGGCCGGCCATAGAAAGTCGTTGTTGTCAAATTGTTAGAGTTCGCGCTTCGCAATAGGTTCGTAAACGACGCGATGGTCTGAATCCCGGCCAAGCTTTTTTTTTTTTTTTAAATCTATATTGTTTCATCAATGGTCACACTATTCGATTTATATGACATTTAAGAAGTAAAACAGTGAAAGAAACCCACGCACATTTTCATGAAGTAGCAGCGAATTTCATATGTTATTTGATTATTTCTTATTTGTAATTAAATTTTCAAGGACGATGGCCAGGCTTTGAAAGCCCAATTCAAAACCCGATAAATAATGATGGGAATGACGTTATTCACAATCAGTAATACAGGAAATCATAATGTGCGACACCACCTGTACAGTTACTCGTCGGATGTGCTCTCGACATCACAGGTTGCAGGATGGTATTTGTCATACAGACATGGAAAACGAAAATTGAAACTTAATACAAATTCAAGTATTTTTTTCTTCATATCACCTTTCGTCATATGCTTTAAATAATAAGAACGTTTGAGCACGAGTCGAACCATCGCCTCATACACGTCCGTCTTACGTAGCTCGAACGCTAATCACTTTTTTTTGTTTTTTTTTTGTTTTGTTCTGTATTGTTCGTTGCGTTTGGTCTGGGCGGACGTCACAAGACATGCGTTGAAATTGATTCCCTTACGCAGATTTTTTTATTGCAGAGGCCGAGTAGCCCTCTGACTGAACACGCTGAGCTACCGTGGCGGCTATCACCAAACACTATGAACTCTAATATTGGGCACCTGCCCACAGACACATAAGCCACATAATAGGAGCGTAAAACTTCTCTTGCGATTTCCTCGAAATTGCCAGAGTGGTGCGCCTTACTACATGCAAATTAAGTTGTTTTAATGGCCCACCCAAGATGTACAAATTGTGAAGTAACTCTGTGATCCCAACGTCGTGGCTTCCCCTAGAACCAACGTGAGATAGCAACAATAGTTTTTCCGAGACAAATTTAACAATTAAATTTGTCTTACCGCGAAGCTGCACTTCACACACTAGTTCGCATGTTGCCACCACGAGAACCAATAGCAGGCTGACATAGTCCGTGCAACGTATTATACTACCTTTACGGCGTTTGTCATCGAGCCGTATACGTTATCTCGCATTTCTAGCTGCTTCTCTCACACAATTAATGATACAAATTCGGAAATTCAGGACTGCCACCAGCCCAAGCCCTTCCTAACCATTTAGAAAAAAAAAACGGAGCTGGGAAATTATTGGTTTAATTACTTTAACAATTTAATTACAAGTATCAAATTTTTTTAAGTAGCCAGATAAATAGCACCCCGTGTCGTGCATGAAACATCTTGATTAATTCAGGATTGGAAATCGGAGTAAGTGGGTAAGATCAACACCACAGAATTTATCTTTCCCGTGGATTATTTATTGTACCTAAGTATTTGGTTGCACATCCTAACTACACATAACTGGTGCGTGACTAAAAATATTTAAGTAAGAATTACGTGAGAATGTAACAGAGCACAATTTAGTTACAGCAAGAAGAAACACAGAAAACGGGGGTGGGAGACAATGATACCATCATTTCCTTTGCATTCATACCATAAAAATATCTCAGTGAGATTCGCATTACGATTATACGCACGCGCTGTTCTGGACAGAGGTTTAACCAATGCACGAGGTTGTGCGACAATTATTCAACATACTAACTGCGTCTGCTGCTTGCAAACGGCCGAACTAGAGAACGTGGTGCATTCCGAGTCAAACTGTTGTGCTGCTTTGTAGAAAGCGCACGAAAGAACAGATATTCTTGCAGAAATTATAGCTCATTAAACAAGCAAACTGTTAAAATAAAGCCTAATGCGGTGCCGTGGTGGACTAGAAGAGTAATTGATTACCAAACACAAGGCACAAAATCGACACACAAAGACAAAAGCAACTTCTACAAAGTATAAGATTAAAAATCATTAAAAATCATACTTGCTTCGACACAGTATTACACTCTCGTACGGTTGAAGTGATCCTAACCAGCTTTTCCTAATCAGATTTACCGTTTGAAATTCTACTTCATCGTTGTTCAAAACGAACAAAATAACTTCCACACTTTTAACTGAAACACCCAAAAGTCGCCTATTTAAAGCAATATACGAGGGCTATCCACAAAGTACATTACGTTTTGGAATTAAAAATAAATAAACTATTGGAAATTTTTTTTATTATGTACAGATGAAAGCCACACTTAAATACTACTTTTCTACATAGTTGCCATTTAAATTAAGGCACTTATCGTAGCGATGGACGAGCTTGGAAATTCCTTCGTCGTAAAATTCGGCCGCCTGCGCCTTCAACCACGTGGTTACCTCTTCTTGAAGCTGTGTGTCGTCATCAAAACGCTGCATAGCCAACCACTTCTTCATTGCTGGGAATAAGTGGAAGTCGCTCGGTGCCAGGTCGGGACTGTACGGTGGATGAGGAAACAACTCCCACTTAAAAGATTCGAGAACTTCACGAGTGGCATTTGCCGTATTGGCCCGGGCGTTGTGAAGCAGCAAGATCTTTGAGCCCAACTTTCCCCTGCGCTTGTTTTGTATTGCTCTTCTGAGGTTGTGCAGAGTTCGGCAATACATCTGAGAGTTTATTGCAGTGCCTCTTTCCAGGAAATCCACAAAAATCACACCTTTTCTGTCCCAAAAGACAGTCATTACGTGGTTGAAGGCGCAGGCGGCCGAATTTTACGACGAAGGAATTTCCAAGCTCGTCCATCGCTACGATAAGTGCCTTAATTTAAATGGCAACTATGTAGAAAAGTATTATTTAAGTGTGGCTTTCATCTGTATATAATAAAAAAAATTTCCAATACTTTATTTATTTTTAATTTCAAAACGTAATGTACTTTGTGGATAGCCCTCGTAATAATGGCGCATTCGGAAAAATAGCTCGCTTCACACTCTTCAGTTAAGCTGAAGTTCTGAAGTATTTCAACAGTTAAACATAACGAAGACCTAACTCAACGTGCTTCCTATCACCTGAAACCCCCCCCCCCCCCCCCACCTTAAGATCTAACGATCAATACTCACCAAGCGTTCACCGAAGAGTGCCACTTTCTCTTTCGAGATTACCTAGCTTCCCGTGCAGCGGAAGCTATCAGAGGGGTAGCCCTGCGTCACCAACCTCAAACACAAACACAGCCTTCGACTAAGATGGGTAAACCTCTCTGTTCAGGTATTGGAAACCTAAGCTGGTCATCCTGTGCTCTCCTTCCAACGAGAAGCAACATCACCTGCTCCCAGCAGACGATGACCAACTCAGCGTTTCCCACAAAACAAAACCGAAACCCCACATACACACTACTGGCCATCAAAATTGCTACACCAAGAAGAAATCCAGATGTTAAACGGGTATTCATTGGACAAATATATTATGCTAGAACTGACATGTGATTACATTTTCACGCAGTTTGGATGCATAGATCCTGAGAAATCAGTACCCAGAACAACCACCTCTGACCGTAACAACGGCCTTCATACGCCTGGGCATTGAGTCAAACAGAGCTTGGATGGCGTGTACAGGTACAGCTGCCCATGCAGCTTCAACACGATTCCACAGTTCATCAAGAGTAGTGACTGGTGTATTGTGACAAGCCAGTTGCTCGGCCACAATGGACCAGACGTTTTCAATTGGTGAGAGATCTGGAGAATGTGCTGGCCAGGGCAGCAGTCGAACATTTTCTGTATCCAGAAAGGCCCGTACAGGACCTGCAACATGCGGTCGTGAATTATCCTGCTGAAATGTAGGGTTTCGCAGGGATCGAATGAAGGGTAGAGCCACGGGTCGTAACACATGTGATATGTAACGTCCACTGTTCAAAGTGCCGTCAATGCGAACAAAAGGTGACAGAGACGTGTAACCAATGGCACCCCATACCATCACGCCGGGTGATACGCCAGTATGGTGATGACGAATACACGCTTCAAATGTGCGTTCACCGCGATGTCGCCAAACACGGATGCAACCATCATGATGCTGTAAGCAGAACCTGGATTCATGCAAAAAAAAAATGACGTTTTGGCATTCGTGCTCCCAGGTTCGTCGTTGAGTACACCATCGCAGGCGCTCCTGTCTGTGATGTAGCGTCAAAGGTAACCGCAGCCATGGTCTGGAGGCTGATAGTCCATGCTGCTCGAACGTCGCCGAACTGTTGGTGCAGATGGTTGTTGTCTTGCAAACGTCCCCACCTGTTGACTCAGGGATCGAGACGTGGCTGCACGATGCGTTACAGCCATGCGGATAAGATGCCTGTCATCTCGACTGCTCGTGATACGTGGCCGTTGGATCGGGCACGGCGTTCCTTATTACCCTCCTGAAGCCACCGATTCCATATTCTGCTAACAGTCATTGGATCTCGACCAACGCAAGCAGCAATGTCGCGATACGATAAATCGCAATCGCGATAGGCTGCAATCCGACCTTTATCAAAGTCGGAAACGTGATGGTACGCACTTCTCCTCCTTATACGAGGCATCACAACAACGTTTCACCAGGCAACGCCGGTCAACTGCTGTTTGTGTATGAGAAATCGGTTTGAAACTTTCCTCATGTTAGCACGTTGTAGGTGTCGCCAACCTTGTGTGAGTGCTCTGAAAACCTAATCATTTGCATATCACAGCGTCTTCTTCCTGTCGGTTAAATTTCGCGTCTGTAGCACGTCATCTTCGTGGTGTAGCAATTTTAATGGCCAGTAGTGTACTATTCAATGGGCCTTTTTGAGTGCTCAGTTTTTCTGGTAGAGTTGAGCTAAAATCAGGTAGTAAAGTGAATAAGTTGTACCGAATTCGACAAGCGTCTTATGAAACGACTTCACAGAGACGTCACATCCGTTCAAAATTACTTGGTAGTTGACGTCTGTCAGTTGCCGCTACGGTGCTGCCATATCGGCCGCCGCTCGGTTGTAGGTAAGACACAAACACGGCAAGTCACTTCACAGTTCACGTGTACCGTGGAGCAGTGTTGGAAGTGGCCGCAAGATATGTCGGAGATGGCGAGATGCTATGCCGACAGCTGATTTTAAGCGAGCAATGATTCAACTGCGGCGGGAGACGCGTTTTGTAGCCCTGATTGTAAACTCATATCCTGCGCTAACCACAGCCTCGTGATGTGTAACGTATCCGAGAAATCGGCGGTCGACAGTCTGCGGCAGAACTGAAGTCACGATCGCTTTGTTCACTGCGATTACAGCTAACCTCTACGAGCAATCTCAAGACAGAAAAAGTTCAGTTTCAGCGCTAAAAGCTAACTGTAATTTCTTGTTATCATTCGTTACCTGAAACTATCCTCCCACTGGCCACACGACGTGCTGCGTTACCAACCGATGAGCAGTCCTCGCTGGCACTTCAGACTACGGACGTCACAGGCAGATTCTAGGTGAGAAGAGAGTGACAGGTAGAAAAATAAGAGCAAATAAAAAAGTCGATACGATGATAAAAATGACGTGGTAAAATTTCGATACAGCTATATTTCGATTACGCGATAAGTCACACAAATCTGAAGGCTGTAAATTGAGCTAAATACTTAGGGATTACAATTACAAATAACCTATATTGGAATGATCACATAGATAATATTCTGGTACAGCAAACCAAAGACTGCGATTCATTGGCAGAACACTTAGAAGGTGCAACAGGTCTAGTAAAGATACTGCTTACACCACGCTTGTCCGCCCTGTTCTGGAGTATTACTGTGCAGTGTGGGATCCGCATCAGCTGGGACTGACGGATGACATCGAAAAAGTACAAAGAAGGGCAGCTCGTTTTGTATTATCGCGAAATAGGGGAGATAGCGTCACAGACATGATACGTGAATTGGAGTGGCAGTAATTAAAACAAAGGCGTTTTTCGTTGCGACAGGGTCTTCTCATGAAATTTCAATCACCAGTTTTCTCCTCCGATTGCTGAAACATTCTGTTGGCACCTACCTACATAGGGAGAAATGATCATCACGATAAAATAAGAGAAATCAGGGCACGCACAGAAAAATTTAAGTGCTCGTTTTTCCCGTGTGACGTTCGAGAGTGGAACGTTAGAGAGACAGCTTGAAGGTGGTTCATTGAACCCTCTGCCAGGCACTTTATTGTGAATAGCAGGGTAAACATGTAGATGAAAACTTAGAAATTAAAAAATTATGCTTGAAACAGTGTTTCAACCAATTAATTGAATAAAAATGATACTCAAACTCTTAATTAGATGAAGAAATAAAAATCATTTGACGAAATTCGAACTAACGACCTGCAACATGGCAGGATAATACGCTAACCATTGCGTTAAAGTACAACACTGATTCAAATTGTAATGTTTTTGACTGTGATCACCCAGTCGTAATGACGAATCGCAGCCTCCAAAAACTCAACTTCACGCAATATCGTGCGAAGCTTATCTAATTTAAGCCGGTCTCTGTGATTATGATAATCGCATATGCGACACAGAATCACGTCTTGTGCGGGAGTATCCAGTAGTGCTTAGATAGTGCTGTTTATGAAACGTGTGTATTGCATTAGCATTGTCATGTGTCTGTTTGTGGTGTAGTTATCATGTGTGAAGAAATAGAAAATAAAAGTGCAAGACCCATGGTTCGGGATCCAAACACATCAAGACAGAATGCCGGACAAGGAATAGGAAGTGAACTGAGCAATTGTTGTGGCGGTCTGGCAACAGCGAACGGTTCGGGCGTGACGTTGAGCGCTCTGATTGGAGGAAACCAGCTCCAACGCGTTAACGGTCAACAATTTAGTAATTTTAATCAGACTATAGTGAGCTATGTTAACAGTCTGGCGCCTACCGTTTCAGAACACACATGTGATTGGTCCATCCTGTCCATCAATAAGCACTGGCAGTAACTGAAATTTGTAATTAGCATTTCCTGATAAATCGAGTGATGCTGAAATTACTATTAATAAGTTCTCAGTGTATGTAACGTCATCAGCACGGTTGGAGCTCTATATTAATACTTAAACAGTAAATATAAATGTAAAAGCAAATGTTCGATGAGTCTGCCTTGTGATCTTACCTATTCGCTAGCCTCCCGCGGCAAAATCTTCCTATACTGTGCATTGAAACATCAAAAGGTCATTCAGGATGTTAAAAACTGATCTGTGTCATATGATGACGCATTGTTGCCATACGCAGCATGGACTGTGGCAGTGTCGTTCCCAAAAGAAGCAAACGGATTACCGCACGATACTACACATTATCAATGGGCTACGCCATTTTGCTTTGGCTCTTCTAGCGGCGTGCTACGCCACTGTGGTGCTGGGTGTCCAGTGTGTTCCTGGACTGCTGACAGGCATCTACAAACATTCCAAAATTTAATTAACTGACTTTATTTTCTCGAGGTGACAATTAAAATTTTATTATGGGTAATAGTTAAAATTTTATTATTACCTCTCGTATTTAACACGATTAGTCAAAATCTTGTATTCTATTTCCTATTGTGCCTCTTTCTGTAAAAGTGTGTCACAACGATTGAGTGATAGTGAAAGAGAAATACATCGTGAAGCATCGAGATGTATCAGGCCGACGCAACACCGAACGGAAGTTATATCGGAGAGCCGAAATTCATCCATGGGGGAGAGCAGGATAACAAAGGAAAGGGATTGACAAAGAGCATCAAAGCAATCATCATGTAATTTTAAAGAATGAAGTACGGGATATATCTTGAAAAATACGGGACCCAGAATTTTCGTTCAAATTAAGTGAAAATACAGAATTTCGGGGGATATACGGGATAGATGGCAACCCTAGCTCCGTCTCTAACGTGCTAATCACCAATAAACACTACTCCTCCGTCTTTCCTCCTAATTGGCGGATTAGTTATTCAAACACAGCGACGACCTGACAACATTTTCTAGCCGAGGAATCATACACTCTTCGGAATGGATGCGACGAGGCCACCAAGACTGTCGATAGTCACGGTTACAAAGAAAGTAACAGAAGGAAAGAAGATCGAACCAGACCACTTTCAAGTGCTGTATGAGAGTTTTATGTTGCGAATCTAAGCCTACGTTAGTGAATTTATCCGTACGGTAAAAGGTAATATTGTAATTCAGAAGCAAAATCTACAATAAAATCCTCGCACCAATACGATCTTGTATACTTTAAATCAACAAAAATTATACCCTGCCTGTTTCTTGTATTTCGAATAACTACCAGTACCAGTAGAAAAATCTGTACAATAGAACCTATCATGTTTAAACAAGCCTCATACTGTAAAAGTTCGCTGTTTGAGTTCGGACCTCTTCATTCATGTACGTGTCCCGAAACCAGTGCTACGTTAAAAAAACAAACAATCGATGTGCCCTGAAGTTATGTATTGGTACCACTGTTTCTTTCATTCCGAAAATGCGGTCATCTTAATAAGTACATACTCTACAACACTCACTGCTTTTCAATATTGACAAAGGTAAACGTATCCGATCAATCAAAATCTGCATAACAGCTCTATTGAGTTATGCCTCTCAATGCTCCTTGTTACGAGAAAAATTTCTCATTTGTTGAGCAAACAAAGAAGCAGTTCTACGTACTCAGTAACTTCTCAGAGTACATTATTTGTTACGATCAAAAAGGAAGGGCCGGCCACTGTGGCCGAGCGGTTCTAGGCGATTCAGTCCGGAACTGCGCTGCTTCTACGGTCGCAGGTTCGAATCCTGCCTCGGGCATGGATGTGTGTGATGTCCTTAGGTTAGTTAGGTTTACGTAGTTCTACGTCTAGGGGACTGATGACCTCAGATGTTAAGTCCCATAGTGCTTAGAGCGTTTGACGTCCCGTCGACAGTGAGGTTTATTAGAGACGAAGCACAGGCTCGGATTGTGTCAAGAAAAGGGAAGAGAAGCGGCCGAACCCTTTCGAGGGAGTCACCCCTGTATGCGCTATGGTGCTATTTAGAGAACTCACGGAAAACATAAATCTGGATGGTCGGACGCGGATTCGAACCGTCGTCCTCTCGAATGTGTTAGAATCAAGAATACTGTGAAAGTAATTCGTGTGCTGTTGTAATACACGGAAATACAAGTGAAGTCTCGACGTAACGCATTCAGCCAAGTTTAGCTTATGTTAAAGCATATGTCTAATAGAAGGCCCCTGAGACTCAGAAAGGTTTATAGAGGTAGTTTTACAAACACATGCACAAATAACTGTAAGAACTTGCACAAGTCTAAATGCGAGTACATTGAGCGGGAGTTATGCGAAAAGGAAACTATACAATTTCAAGGACAAGCGTCGTACGCTCAGTAAGCAGTTAGAAAGAAACGAGGGGACACCCACACTGTGTTGCTTCAAGAGGCAAGCCCCGACGTAGGAACGGCGGTTAATAAGATAAGAAAAAACAAGTATCTAGTAAACACTCAGCTCGAAGGAAAGCATATTCTAAACGGAAATGATCATGTGAATTATTCACAGTTGAATCCGGGAACGCCTGCAGACACCCGAATAGTGCCGATGGCAGAAGGTCAGGAGGAATTTTGAATTTATTCTTGATGAAACAGTCTATATATTCATTACCTTTCTGTCTACGAGACCTTGTTTCTTAGCGTTATGCGTCATTCGCAGCACTCGCCACTCTTAACACACCAGGCCCGGCTATTTCCTGCCGGGTTACAACTTGTTGCACGCAGCTGCTATTCTGGAAATACCGAGAACCATGTGAACGGCACTTCAACGACAGCCAGTGCTGTGAAATATTTTCCGACACATCGTCAAACCTTTGGTGTCGTATGTAACATTACACGCGAACCACAAAGACTGCTTATTTTCTAACCTTCTATACACAGCGAAATTACCGCTGAAGAAGCGTAGATTTTAATAGATTCTCTCAAGATAGCCCCGACGTGCTTACAGAGGAACCAGCATGACTTGTTACTAAACTATCTAGGTGCATATTTCATAGAATAAGTCTCCGCTCCTCTGAGGAAGGATATCGCCATACGTTGTTGGTATTTTGGTAATGTAACTTAGGAAAATAAGGAAAACATATATCACAATGAAATGGTTAGTGCATGCAATATTATCATTGCCAAATTCAGTTTTTCACTAACGAGTTCTGCCAACAAGAC
This sequence comes from Schistocerca piceifrons, assembly GCF_021461385.2. NCBI lineage: Eukaryota > Metazoa > Arthropoda > Insecta > Orthoptera > Acrididae > Schistocerca > Schistocerca piceifrons. The sequence goes on from NC_060139.1 coordinate 384,396,137, forward strand.
ACAAAACGCTGTGGCCAGATATCAGATATCGCAAATGAATTTGTTGTGCGCCACGTTAGGCTATGCATTCGAGAATATACTGAAACGTGTCCATAAGTACCGTTTCATTCTGATTGCATGCTTTGATGCACATTGCATACCTATCGCGCTGATTTTCTTGTGCCTTGTTTAATTATTCTGCAGGCCACTAGCCTCTGAAGAAGGGATGGGCTGACCTGTTCATTTATTTATTGGTTCACACCCTTTAAGGTCTTCGAGTTCCCTTTCTCTGCTCATGAATGAATGAAAATGAGTGTATTGTAAGTTCGAATGCTTAAGCGAACAACCACAGACGCATGAGTAGTGTAGATCGGTTGCCAGCCTAACTTCATGAACAAGTTTACTGAAGATCGAGGACAAGGAGATGAATCGAAAATACACAGGATGGTTAAAATTAAACTTTGGCTTCTTGAGAGGGCCTCCATGAGAAACGAGTGATCGTAGGACAACGAAAATTTGTGGAAACATTGTAAGGACATGCGCAAGAGAAATAAGAATAAACCACTGGGAGAGACGCATTTCAATTTCTACATGAGAGAGCAGTATTTGTTTGGGTTCCGGAGGAATGTAGGAAAACACTGTAAGAGGATATACTGGCCCCACTACTTATCTTAGAAGATAGGTTGAAGAAAGGCAAACCCACATGTATAGTATTTGTAGATTTAAAGCAGGTTTATACATTGTTGACAGCAATACATTCTTTGAAATTCTGAAGATGGTAAGGATAGTTTAAAAGGTTCAAAAATGGCTCTGAGCACTATGGGACTCAACTGCTGAGGTTATTAGTCCCCTAGAACTTAGAACTAGTTAAACCTAACTAACCTAAGGACATCACAAACATCCATGCCCGAGGCAGGACTCGAACCTGCGACCGTAGCGGTCTTGCGGTTCCAGACTGCAGCGCCTTTAACCGCACGGCCACTTCGGCCGGCCTAGTTTAAAAGGAAGTAAAAGTTAATAAGTTTCCTTTAATTTACGTCTATGGTCACAAACTTTTAGTTAACAGATTACCGGTTTCGGTCTTTAATGACCATCATCAGATCTGCAGCAAGAATGGGAAAAAGCATAAATACACTCGCAAACTGTATACAGCTTAAGAACAATACATAGACCATAATGAAAAGTAGCACTGACTAAATTTACATTTGTGCGCTTTAAATATGAAGAGGTATACCTGTTCCATAAAAACAAAGTCCTAATGTACTGCAGCCATAGTGGTATCGTCAAATATTAAAACGGAATCAGCACCAGCATACATATAAGTAACATCACTTGCAGGAGTCATGTTGTCAGTAGTACTACTGTTTAAAACAAGCTGCCGTACAGCAGCCGCAAGATGTTTGTGTTGCAAGTTCACCAGATGTCTCTAAAGTCGGCATACACTAGTTTTCAATAATTAATTGAAACAGCGAAAATAAAGGGGGATACAATAGTTGATGTCTGTAATAGGCTTATAACGTATAAAAGGCATTACAGTAGTAAAAAGCAATAAAAAGAAGAACACGAATATAGTAATATTGTTAAAAAGAGGAAGAGTTAAAAAACAGTGGTTGACATGTGCTCTAGTGCCAATATTCTAGATAATAACATAAACACTAAACACCGTTGATAGTGTACCGGGTAATATTAAACAACGAAATGGCTCTGAGCACTATTGGACTTAACTTCTGAGGTCATCAGTCCCCTAGAACTTAGAACTACTTAAACCTAACTAACCTAAGGACATCACACACATCCATGCCCGAGGCAGGATTCGAGCCTGCGACCGTAGCGGTCACGCTGTTCCAGACTGAAGGGCCTAGAACCTCTCGGCCACTCCAGCTGGCTATCAAACAACCATAAAACAAATCGCTTCGTACAACTTGTATAGAAAGTAGAACACTGAGTCGGAGCACACGAAACAGATTGTGGCCTATCCTCGACGTAATTAAATCTGTACGTTGAGCAATCTGTGAGGGAAACCAAGGAGAAATTTGGAAAAGAAATATGATGTTCAGAGAGAAGAAACTAAAATTTTGACGTTTGCTGACGACATTGTGTTTGTGTCAGAGACGGCAAAAGACTTGCAAGAGTAGTTCAACGGAATGGATAGTGTCTTGCAAAGAGGTTAGTTTAGATTACTGCGTGGTCTGTTGGTCATATTGGCAACAACTCGCCACGATGTGGAACTTGCCAGTAGATTTACTAATAAGATACGTTTTATCTATAAAAACATTGCTACATGCTGGCTGTTTACGTAAGAGGGAGCATGACTTCACATGTAGATGCTCAGATATATTTTTCTGCACAAAAACTATTTGTGCCTAATTTTGAATTTGTTATAGGATAGTTACTAACGTAAGTAGAATAACAGTAATAGAGTATAAACGTTTATATTCAGGTGATGTTGATAGAATTAGATTAGGAAATTAGACACTAATAATAGCAGATGAGTTATACTATTTGGACAGCAATGACCGAAGTAGAGAGAATAGCAAGAAAAAGTGAGCTTATCCGAGAAAAAGACGTCCGTTAACATCGGAAATAAATTTAAGTGTTAGAATATCTTTTTCTGAAAGTATATCTTTGGAATGTAGTCTTATACGAAAGTGAAACGTAGACGATGATTCATCTTGTTAATGATTGTCACGGCTATTTTTTCAGTTTCGTATTGCTATGTGCACTATTTTATCATTGTGCTGTTTATGTGACTGTGTACCGTTTATGTAACTTGCATTTTGTGCTGTAGTCAGATTGCGCTCATTACTTAATCACATGGGTCATAACTTTATCCATAATAGGGCGTTGTTTGTTCAAATTGGGACATGTTAGGATTCACTTGCATTAGTAAACCAAACTTTTGTGGACGAAATGCATAAGGAGTGTTCTGTGTAGTTTGGTAATTTAATCATTTTCCTGTTGTGTTTGTGAGGTGGTGATTCGAAACTAACGCGGCATTTCCCTATATGTGTATGTGAAAGCCTTTAAGCACATCGGGACGTGCCGATACACCAGGAAAACCGGCACTAATGCGATGTGGATTCGTCACAGGTATGACACATCTCGCTGGCTTGCAAGCAAACATTACGTGTTACAATACACTAGCAAGTCTCCGTTTGGTGGTAGTCGTGGGTAGTTTATTATAGTAGGAACAAAGAACTGAGCTGACGCAATGCAACATAAAGTACAATGACGGGCGAGTCAAGGCCGACAAAAACGAACTGTAAAGCAGGACATCTATAGGCAGAACTTAGAGAGCGAAGCCGAGTGTAACAAGACCCAAATGAACGATTTTCAAACAGCGGCCAGTAATATCATCTACTCTTTAAATTTTGTCAGTTAGCTAAACACTGAATCGCGGCAACGCTTCGCTTTCAAAGTGACCTGGTAATTCTGTCGTTCATATCACGTTTCTTTTACGTGGAGATGGAGGAAAACTGAAGCTTGCATTTTCCAGTAGAAGAGAAGGAGTTAGCCACAGAGTCACTCCTAACCATTACATCATCTAGCTTTGGACGAATTTTAAGGCGAACTCATATTCAGAAGATGAGAGGTACAAATCTCTGCACGGCCATTTATATCTTTGGTCTGTGGTTTCACATGATTTCCAGGATGGATTCTTTAACGAGACCGTCGCCGACTCCTCACCTGATCTTTGCCCGACTTCGCCAATGTCTGACCATAAAATTCTAGATTTTAGTGGGATGTTAAATTCTTATCTACCTTCCTGAGACTTTAATCCAGATCTTCGACTCGGCTAACGGAGCATTGCGTCCAAATCGTCGGTCAGTCTTGTAATACTTCAATCTATCAATATATGACCTGCATACAATTTGCTGACCGCAGGCTTTCCCAAGGGTCTTCATTTTGTAGTACTGTCATCACCGGCTCCTGACTTGTCTGCCCCTAACAAATAAAAACTGTGTAGATAGTCATTAAACTTATCAGATATATGTTTCCAATATGGTGGTATTAATCGTTATTCTTGATTGACGGTATTGACAGTTTTATGTCTTGTTCTTCACTACTCGTGAACGAGCTGTATAAACCCATCGTAGATTAATATACAGGAACTTTGGGAAAATAACCGCAGTTCATTCTGTACAGAGAGAAAGTGAAGCGTAAAGTGGATCGTATTTAGTCGTCAACAGTGGAACGGAATATGTGGAGAAGTGGAGATTCGCATAAACAGATAAAACCACTTGACGACCGTAGTTCCTTTTAAAAAAACTCCTGGAACGTCTATCTGGACCGACAGTCATTCTTTCAATAGCCAGGAGGGAAAGGAATTGGGCTTGTACATGTTGAGAAAAATCCCCAAAATAAGAACTTGATTATGTTTCGTACTCAAGACACGAGAGTGAATCTGACAGAATACACGTTTCTTCGCATATGTAAACATTTCGTATACCGATCGGAAGGTCACCCCCGACGTTGTTCGTAAACATATACTGTACTCAAGATACCCCTGGCGGAGGTTCGAGTCCTCCCTCGGGCATGGATGTGTGTGTTTGTCGATAGGATAAATTAGGTTAAGTAGTGTGTAAGCTTAGGGGCTGATGACCTTAGCAGTTAAGTCCCATAAGATTTCACACACATTTGAACATTTTTGAACTCAAGATACGAAAGTGAATCTGACAGAATACCCTATACGTGTCTACGCGTAAATAAACATTTCTTATCGGACTTCGGAAGCAGAAGAAGGATAGAATTACTTCAGTGAACTCACTGACAACTGAGTCTACGTATATGCTGTGTACACACATCAACAAAAGTGTTGCATCACCACGATATGCCGTGCAAGTGTGTTGCTATTGTGGCTGTTCCTGTACCGATAGGAAGGTCACCCCTGAAGTTGTTTGTAAACATACACCCAGTTACCTTGAGCGCTACCTACGGACAGAACGCCGCACTCGAATGGATTGCAGAATTTCAGTTGAAAGTAAAGCACCTGTTTGGTCGCATTAGAACGTCTATGGAGCAGTAGAGTGAACATCCATCATACCACAAAGGATTGTCGCGACCAGTGGTCGTGTGCGCATCATCACGTTACGTGCAGAACGCTTGTCAACAAGAAAGTTGCTAGATGTGTGCACCTGAGTCAAAGTGATATGTTATGGCCTCGAGATCTGTTCGAATTGACAGGTAGTGTTGAGGACTTACACAGCACAGGCCATCCACGTTCGACAGGTGCACAGGATGATCGGTATTTACGACTTTTGAGTCAAAATAATCGTGCACTGAGTGCTACAGAACTGAATTCGGCGTTCTAAAATGCTACAGGACGTCATGTACCACATCAGACTGTTAGGAGACGATTGAATAGGCGAATACCTATTCCCGACGTCCATGGCGAGCACCACGTCATACACTGCCGCACCATGGACTTCATTATAGATGGCCAAGACATCGTACAGAATGAACCCCGCAGACTAGGCATGGGACGTTATCTATGGGCGAAACTTGGTGGATCTGTTAGTAGGTTGATAATCGCACGCGACATGTTTGGAGACAACCCAGTAATACTGAATGCCTCCAATCCTGTGTCCCATACGTGCAACAAGGTGGTGGTGGGGTGATATTCTGGAAAGGCGTCACATGGGGTCATCGAACATGTCTCGTGATTGTTGAGGGGAATCTCACTGCTCTACAGTACAAAAAAGAAAAAAAAAGTTCAAATGGCTCTGAGCACTATGGGACTTAACATCTGAGGTCATCAGTCCACTAGACTTAGAACTACGTAAACCTAACTAACCTAAGGACATCACACACATCCATGCCCGAGGCAGGATTCGAACCTGCGACCGTAGCAGCAGCGCGGTTCCAGACTGAAGCCCCTAGTATCGCTCGGTCACAACGGTCGGCTCTACAGTGCAGGGACGACATTCTGCAGCCAGTACTGGGATCTTATCACTAACATAATTTCATATTGATGGAAGCACATCATGTTGTTCTCGTGAACATATCCCTTCAACATACTGGGATCACCAGAATGGAATGGCCTCCTTGTTCTCCAAACATGATGCCAATCGAACATGTGTGGGATCGACTGCAACATGCTGTTTTTGGACGTCGACAATGGCCACACACTCTCCACGACTTATGCAGAAGCGACATTGAAGAATGGGACTGTTTGGATCAGTACGAAATTGCAGTACCTGCATTGCGAAAAAGTACGATGCGATGTTTCTTCGGACATGCATGCGTGCAGTTTTCTTATCGTCATTCCATTATACAGCTGAAGGTGGTTCATATTCGCAACAGCGAATACCTGTCATGAATTTGGATCAGGACTGGCTTGATGATCTCATCGATGGTAAACCATGACGATTCAGGCTTGCTTCCGAGCAAGAGAACGTTCCACCACGTACTGCCGTTGCTCAGGAGTGGTGTGGCAAACCCACATCGGGAACAGAAGATTTAGATATTCCAAAAATGTTTTTTTTCTTTAATTGGTGATCTGGACTACTTGGGGAAAGGCTTAAACTACAACGCTTTCTCATAATGATGTTTTTTACACAAATTGGTGGTAAGAAGTTCCCCACATGAAAGTTAGAAGTATGTTGCAGATTTTGCTGCAATATACGACATGGAAGCAAAGCATTTGAAAATTTCTCGCTTTGTAATCATACACAACTTGGTTTACTTCTCCTCATTATGGCGCTACTTCCTACGTACTGCCCCACGGTATGATTTCAGAAACATCACTTACTTTCAGGGCCACGGGCATGCACAAAAATTCGTTACACATATAATCTTCACCTCTGAGTAATCACAGAGATATAGATGACCAATAAACAATTAACGTTAAGAAGAAAAACAGTAAATTCACATTATCTCGACGTATTTTTAATGAACGCTCTTCGTTGTGTAAACACAATGGTCTTTTACTGGAGCACTCCTTCAGTGCAGTGCCAGAAGAGAGTACTTTCTTACAGTAACTCTCTGGAAACGTTACACAAACTGTCATAGCTGGAACACAGTTACTGTGCATTTCGCGGCTCACTACATCATAAACACAGAACTGCTTTTCTGTATTACTATTTTTAGAAACAGAGAACAGCGTAAGGGAAACTGCAGCAGATTTAACATTATCGACAGAGGTACTCGATGAAGACTGTAAAGTTAGACAATAACGGTACACTAAAGTTTCCAATTGACATTTGATTAATCAACAAAATATACCGAAAATCTAGTGTACATATTTCCCTGGGTTAAATGTCAGTTGCCAGTCTATACAGAAGACATAGTTTGTCAATATCAAACTAGGTTTGGCTTTAATTTTTATCAAATGTAGCTTACTCATAGCTAAACATATCATTTGCGAAGACCTGAAATGGTAACTCACACAGAGAGATATTTTTTAAAATCTTCGACTGGCTGAAAAAATAAATCAACACTGAAAACCTGATGAAGCTATGTGAAAATGTGTTAGGGAATGTTTCTAGTATGACCATTAAAGTTACAAGCACACAATGAACACATAAAGATGCTTAGGAAGTAGTCTCCCGACAAGTGTAAAGTACCTGCTGAGGGGTTTCTCCTGATTTTATGCAGCCCGCATAACGTAACTACCATGTCTTTCCTTCATGGACAACGCTCGGCCATACAATGATAGGCAATGTTTCTAGTATGACCAATACAGTTACAAGCACACAATGAACACATAAAGATGCTTAGGAAGTAGTCTCCCGCCAAGTGTAAAGTACTTTATAAGGGGTTTCTCCTGATTTCATGCAGCCCGCATAACGTAACTACCATGTCTTTCCTTCATGGACAACGCTCGGCCATACAATGTTAGGCAATGTTTCTAGTATGACCATTCCAGTTACAAGCACACAATGAACACATAAAGATGCTTAGGAAGTAGTCTCCCGCCAAGTGTAAGGTACCTGCTGAGGGGTTTCTCCTGATTTCATGCAGCCCGCATAACGTTACTACCATGTCTTTTCTTGATGGACAACGCTCGGCCATACAAATGTTTCTATTATGACCATTCCAGTTACAAGCACACAATGAACACATAAAGACGCTTAGGAAGTAGTCTCCCGCCAAGTGTAAAGTACCTGCTGAGGGGTTTCTCCTGATTTCATGCAGCCCGCGTAACGTTACTACCGTGTCTTTTCTTGATGGACAACGCTCGGCCATACAAATGTTTCTAGTATGACCATTCCAGTTACAAGCACACAATGAACACATAAAGATGCTTAGGAAGAAGTCTCCCGCAAAGTGTAAAGTACCTGCTGAGGGGTTTCTCCTGATTTTATGCAGCCCGCATAACGTAACTACCATGTCTTTCCTTCATGGACAACGCTCGGCCATACAATGTTAGGGAATGCTTCTAGTATGACCATTCCAGTTACAAGCACACAATGAACACATAAAGACACTTAGGAAGTAGTCTCCCACCAAGTGTAAAGTACCTGCTGAGGGCTTTCTCCTGATTTCATGCAGCCCGCGTAACGTAACTACCATGTCTTTCCTTCATGGACAACACTCGGCCATACAATATTAGGCAATGTTTCTAGTATGACCACTCCAGTTACAAGCACACAATGAACACATAAAGATGCTTACGAAGTAGTCATCCGCCAAGTGTAAAGTACGTGCTGAGGGGTTTTACCTGATTTCATGCAGTCCGTATAACGTAACTACCATGTTTTTCCTTCATGAAAAACGCTCGGCCATACAATGTTAGACAATGTTTCTAGTATGACCATTCCAGTTCCAAGCACACATGAACACATAAAGATGCTTAGGAAGTAGTCTTCCGCCAAGTGTAAAGTAGCTTCTGAGGGGTTTCTCCTGATTTCATGCGGCCTGCATAACGTAACTACCATGTCTTTCCTTCATGGACAACGCTCGGCCATACAATGTTAGGGAAAGTTTCTAGTATGACCATTCCAGTTACAAGCACACAATGAACACATAAAGATTCTTAGGAAGTAGTCTCCCGCCAAGTGTAAAGTACCTGCTGAGGGGTTTCTCCTGATTTCATGCAGCCCGAATAACGTAACTTCCATGCCTTTCCTTCATGGAGAACACTCGGCCATACAATGTTAGGCAATGTTTCTAGTATTACCACTCCAGTTACAAGCACACAATGAACACATAAAGATGCTTACAAAGTAGTCACCCGCGAAGTGTAAAGTACCTGCTGAGGGGCTTTACCTGATTTCATGCAGCCCGCATAACGTAACTACCATGTCTTTCCATCATGGACAACGCTCGGCCATACAATGTTAGGGAATGTTTCTAGTATGACCATTCCAGTTACAAGCACACAATGAACACATAAAGATGCTTAGGAAGTAGTCTCCCGCCAAGTGTAAAGTACTTTATAAGGGGTTTCTCCTGATTTCATGCAGCCCGCATAACGTAACTACCATGTCTTTCCTTCATGGACAACGCTCGGCCATACAATGTTAGGCAATGTTTCTAGTATGACCATTCCAGTTACAAGCACACAATGAACACATAAAGATGCTTAGGAAGTAGTCTTCCGCCAAGTGTAAAGTACCTGCTTAAGGGGTTTCTCCTGATTTCATGCAGACCGCATAACGTAACTACCATGTCCTTTCCTGATGGACAACGCTCGGCCATACAATTGTTTCTAGTATGACCATTCCAGTTATCAGCGCACAACAAACACATAAAGACGCATAGGAAGTAGTCTCCCGCCAAGTGTAAAGTACCTGCTGAGGCGTTTCTGCTGATTTCATGCACAACGCTCGGCTATACCATGTTACGCAATGTTTCTAGTATGACCATTCCAGTTACAAGCACACAATGAACACATAAAGATGCTTAGGACGTAGTCTTCCGCCAGCTGTAAAGTACCTGCTGAGGGGTTTCTCCCGATTTCATGCAGCCCGCATAATGTAACTACTATGTCTTTCCTTCATGGACAAAGCTCGGCCATACAATGTTAGGGAATGTTTCTAGTATGACCATTCCAGTTACAAGCACACAATGAACACACAAAGATGCTTAGGAAGAAGTCTCCCGCCAAGTGTAAGGTACCTGCTGAGGGGTTTCTCCTGATTTCATGCAGCCCGCATAACGTTACTACCATGTCTTTTCTTGATGGACAACGCTCGGCCATACAAATGTTTCTAGTATGACCATTCCAGTTACAAGCACACAATGAACACATAAAGACGCTTAGGAAGTAGTCTCCCGCCAAGTGTAAAGTACGTGCTGAGGGGTTTCTCCTGATTTCATGCAGCCCGCGTAACATTACTACCATGTCTTTTCTTGATGGACAACGCTCGGCCATACAAATGTTTCTAGTATGACCATTCCAGTTACAAGCACACAATGAACACATAAAGATGCTTAGGAAGAAGTCTCCCGCCAAGTGTAAGGTACCTACTGAGGGGTTTCTCCTGATTTCATGCAGCCCGCATAACGTTACTACCATGTCTTTTCTTGATGGACAACGCTCGGCCATACAAATGTTTCTAGTATGACCATTCCAGTTACAAGCACACAATGAACACATAAAGACGCTTAGGAAGTAGTCTCCCGCCAAGTGTAAAGTACCTGCTGAGGGCTTTCTCCTGATTTCATGCAGCCCGCGTAACGTAACTACCATGTCTTTCCTTCATGAACAACACTCGGCCATACAATATTAGGCAATGTTTCTAGTATGACCATTCCAGTTACAAGCATACAATGAACACATAAAGATGCTTAGGAAGTAGTCTCCCGCCAAGTGTAAAGTACCTGCTGAGGGCTTTCTCCTGATTTCATGCAGCCAGCGAAACGTAACTACCGTGTCTTTCCTTCATGGACAACACTCGGCCATACAATATTAGGCAATGTTTCTAGTATGACCATTCCAGTTACAAGCACACAATGAACACATAAAGATGCTTAGGAAGTAGTCTTCCGCCAAGTGTAAAGTACCTTCTGAGGGGTTTCTCCTGATTTCATGCGGCTTGCATAACGTAACTACCATGTCTTTCCTTCGTGGACAACGCTCGGCCATACAATGTTAGTGAATGTTTCTAGTATGACCATTCCAGTTACAAGCACACAATGAACACATAAAGATGCTTAGGAAGTAGTCTCCCGCCAAGTGTAAAGTACCTGCTAAGGGGTTTCTCCTGATTTCATGCAGCCCGAATAACATAACTTCCATGCCTTTCCTTCATGCAGAACACTCGGCCATACAATGTTAGGCAATGTTTCTAGTATGACCACTCCAGTTACAAGCACACAATGAACACATAAAGATGCTTAGGAAGTAGTCTCCCGCCAAGTGTAAAGTACCTGCTGAGGGCTTTCTCCTGATTTCATGCAGCCCGCGTAACGTAACTACCATGTCTTTCCTTCATGGACAACACTCGGCCATACAATATTAGTCAATGTTTCTAGTATGACCACTCCAGTTACAAGCACGCAATGAACACATAAAGATGCTTACGAAGTAGTCTTACGCCAAGTGTAAAGTACCTGCTGAGGGATTTCTCCTGATTTCATGCAGCCCGCATAACATAACTGCCGTGTCTTCTCTTCACGGACAACGCTCGGTCATACAATGTTAGGCAATGTATCTAGTATGACCACTCCAGTTACAAGCACACAATGAACACATAAAGATGCTTACGAAGTAGTCACCCGCCAAGTGTAAAGTACGTGCTGAGGGGTTTTACCTGATTTCATGCAGCCTGTATAACGTAACTACCATGTTTTTTGTTCATGAAAAACGCTCTGCCATACAATGTTAGACAATGTTTCTAGTATGACCATTCCAGTTCCAAGCACACATGAACACATAAAGATGCTTAGGAAGTAGTCTTCCGCCAAGTGTAAAGTACCTTCTGAGGGGTTTCTCCTGATTTCATGCGGCCTGCATAACGTAACTACCATGTCTTTCCTTCATGGACAACGCTCGGCCATACAATGTTAGGAAATGTTTCTAGTATGACCATTCCAGTTACAAGCATACAATGAACACAGAAAGATGCTTAGGAAGTAGTCTCCCGCCAAGTGTAAAGTACCTGCTGAGGGGTTTCTCCTGATTTCATGCAGCCCGAATAACATAACTTCCATGCCTTTCCTTCATGGAGAACACTCGGCCATACAATGTTAGGCAATGTTTCTAGTATGACCACTCCAGTTACAAGCACACAATGAACACATAAAGATGCTTACAAAGTAGTCACCCGCCAAGTGTAAAGTGCCTGCTGAGGGGTTTTACCTGATTTCATGCAGCCCGCATAACGTAACTACCGTGTCCTTCCTTCATGGACAACGCTCGGCCGTACAATGTTAGGCAATGTTTCTAGTATGACCACTCCAGTTACAAGCATACAATGAACACATAAAGATGCTTAGGAAGTAGTCTCCCGCCAAGTGTAAAGTACCTGCTGAGGGCTTTCTCCTGATTTCATGCAGCCCGCGAAACGTAACTACCGTGTCTTTCCTTCATGGACAACACTCGGCCATACAATATTAGGCAATGTTTCTAGTATGACCATTCCAGTTACAAGCACACAATGAACACATAAAGATGCTTACGAAGTAGTCACCCGCCAAGTGTAAAGTACGTGCTGAGGGCTTTCTCCTGATTTCATGCAGCCCGAATAACGTAACTTCCATGCCTTTCCTTCATGGACAACACTCGGCCATACAATGTTAGGGAATGTTTCTAGTATGACCATTCCAGTTACAAGCACACAATGAACACATAAAGACGGTTAGGAAGTAGTCTCCCGCCAAGTGTAAAATACCTGCTGAGGGGTTTCTCCTGATTTCATGCTGACCGCGTAACGTAACTACCATGTCTTTCCTTCATGGACAACGCTCGGCCATACAATGATAGGCAATGTTTCTAGTATGACCATTCCAGTTACAAGCACAGAATGAACACATAAAGATGCATAGGAAGTAGTCTCCCGCCAAGTGTAAAGTACCTGCTGAGGGCTTTCTCCTGATTTCATGCAGCCCGAATAACGTAACTTCCATGCCTTTCCTTCATGGACAACACTCAGCCATACAATGTTAGGCAATGTTTCTAGTATGACCACTCCAGTTACAAGCACACAATGAACACATAAAGATGCTTAGGAAGTAGTCTCCCACCAAGTGTAAAGTACCTGATGAGGGGTCTCTCCTGATTTCATGCAGCCCGCATAACGTTACTAGAATGTCTTTCCTTCATGGACAACGCTCGGCCATACAAATGTTTCTAGTATGTCCATTCCAGTTATGAGCGCACAATGAACACATAAAGACGCTTAGGAAGTAGTCTCCCGCAAAGTGTAAAGTACCTGCTGAGGGGTTTCTCCTGATTTTATGCAGCCCGCATAACGTAACTACCATGTCTTTCCTTCATGGACAACGCTCGGCCATACAATGTTAGGCAATGTTTCTAGTATGACCATTCCAGTTACAAGCACACAATGAACACATAAAGATGCTGAGGAAGTAGTCTTACGCCAAGTGTAAAGTACCTGCTGAGGGGTTTCTCCTGATTTCATGCAGCCCGCATAACGTAACTACCATGTCTTTCCTTCATGGACAACGCTCGGCCATACAATGTAAGGCAATGTTTCTAGTATGACCATTCCAGTTAGAAGCAGACAATGAACACATAAAGATGCTTAGGAAGTAGTCTTACGCCAAGTGTAAAGTACCTGCTGAGTGATTTCTCCTGATTTCATGCAGCCCGCATAACGTAAGTACCATGTCTTTCCTTCATGGACAACGCTCGGCCATACAATGTTAGGCAATGTTTCTAGTATGACCATTCCAGTTACAAGCACACAATGAACACATAAAGTTGCTTAGGAAGTAGTCTCCCGCCAAGTGTAAAATACCTGCTGAGGGCTTTCTCCTGATTTCATGCAGCCCGCATAACGTAACTACCATGTCTTTCTGTCATGGACAACGGTCGGCCATACAATGTTAGAAATGTTTCTAGTATGACCATTCCAGTTAGAAGCAGACAATGAACACATAAAGATGCTTAGGAAGTAGTCTCCCGCAAAGTGTAAAGTACCTGCTGAGGGGTTTCTCCTGATTTTATGCAGCCCGCATAACGTAACTACCATGTCTTTCCTTCATGGACAACGCTCGGCCATACAATGTTAGGCAATGTTTCTAGTATGACCATTCCAGTTACAAGCAGACAATGAACACATAAAGATGCTTAGGAAGTAGTCTCCCGCAAAGTGTAAAGTACCTGCTGAGGGGTTTCTCCTGATTTTATGCAGCCCGCATAACGTAACTACCATGTCTTTCCTTCATGGACAACGCTCGGCCATACAATGTTAGGCAATGTTTCTAGTATGACCATTCCAGTTACAAGCACACAATGAACACATAAAGATGCTGAGGAAGTAGTCTTACGCCAAGTGTAAAGTACCTGCTGAGGGGTTTCTCCTGATTTCATGCAGCCCGCATAACGTAACTACCATGTCTTTCCTTCATGGACAACGCTCGGCCATACAATGTAAGGCAATGTTTCTAGTATGACCATTCCAGTTAGAAGCAGACAATGAACACATAAAGATGCTTAGGAAGTAGTCTTACGCCAAGTGTAAAGTACCTGCTGAGTGATTTCTCCTGATTTCATGCAGCCCGCATAACGTAAGTACCATGTCTTTCCTTCATGGACAACGCTCGGCCATACAATGTTAGGCAATGTTTCTAGTATGACCATTCCAGTTACAAGCACACAATGAACACATAAAGTTGCTTAGGAAGTAGTCTCCCGCCAAGTGTAAAATACCTGCTGAGGGCTTTCTCCTGATTTCATGCAGCCCGCATAACGTAACTACCATGTCTTTCCTTCATGGACAACGCTCGGCCATACAATGTTAGGCAATGTTTCTAGTATGACCATTCCAGTTACAAGCACACAATGAACACATAAAGATGCTTAGGAAGTAGTCTTCCGCCAAGTGTAAAGTACCTTCTGAGGGGTTTCTCCTGATTTCATGCGGCCTGCATAACGTAACTACCATGTCTTTCCTTCATGGACAACGCTCGGCCATACAATGTTAGGGAAAGTTTCTAGTATGACCATTCCAGTTACAAGCACACAATGAACACATAAAGATTCTTAGGAAGTAGTCTCCCGCCAAGTGTAAAGTACCTGCTGAGGGGTTTCTCCTGATTTCATGCAGCCCGAATAACGTAACTTCCATGCTTTTCCTTCATGGAGAACACTCGGCCATACAATGTTAGGCAATGTTTCTAGTATGACCACTCCAGTTACAAGCACACAATGAACACATAAAGATGCTTACAAAGTAGTCACCCGCGAAGTGTAAAGTACCTGCTGAGGGGCTTTACCTGATTTCATGCAGCCCGCATAACGTAACTACCATGTCTTTCCATCATGGACAACGCTCGGCCATACAATGTTAGGGAATGTTTATAGTATGACCATTCCAGTTACAAGCACACAATGAACACATAAAGATGCTTAGGAAGTAGTCTCCCGCCAAGTGTAAAGTACTTTATAAGGGGTTTCTCCTGATTTCATGCAGCCCGCATAACGTAACTACCATGTCTTTCCTTCATGGACAACGCTCGGCCATACAATGTTAGGCAATGTTTCTAGTATGACCATTCCAGTTACAAGCACACAATGAACACATAAAGATGCTTAGGAAGTAGTCTTCCGCCAAGTGTAAAGTACCTGCTGATGGGTTTCTCCTGATTTCATGCAGACCGCATAACGTAACTACCATGTCTTTTCTTGATGGACAACGCTCGGCCATACAATTGTTTCTAGTATGACCATTCCAGTTATCAGCGCACAACAAACACATAAAGACGCTTAGGAAGTAGTCTCCCGCCAAGTGTAAAGTACCTGCTGAGGCGTTTCTGCTGATTTCATGCACAACGCTCGGCTATACCATGTTACGCAATGTTTCTAGTATGACCATTCCAGTTACAAGCACACAATGAACACATAAAGATGCTTAGGACGTAGTCTTCCGCCAGCTGTAAAGTACCTGCTGAGGGGTTTCTCCCGATTTCATGCAGCCCGCATAATGTAACTACTATGTCTTTCCTTCATGGACAAAGCTCGGCCATACAATGTTAGGGAATGTTTCTAGTATGACCATTCCAGTTACAAGCACACAATGAACACACAAAGATGCTTAGGAAGAAGTCTCCCGCCAAGTGTAAGGTACCTGCTGAGGGGTTTCTCCTGATTTCATTTATTTATTTATTTATTTATTTATTTATTGTTCCGTGGGACCACATTTAGGAGAAGTCTCCATGGTCATGGAACGAGTCAATACATGAAATTATAACACGATTGTAGAAACACATAAAATGAAACAAGTCGTTAGTTTAAATAAAGAAAATCAAGAATGTAACACTGGAATTTGCTTAATTTTTTATCTCTTCCAGGAGCTCCTCGACAGAATAGAAGGAGTGAGCCATGAGGAAACTCTTCAGTTTAGACTTAAAAGTGTTTGGGCTACTGCTAAGATTTTTGAGTTCTTGTGGTAGCTTATTGAAAATGGATGCAGCAGAATACTGCACTCCTTTCTGCACAAGAGTCAAGGAAGTGCATTCCACATGCAGATTTGATTTCTGCCTAGTATTAACTGAGTGAAAGCTGCTAACTCTTGGGAATAAGCTAATATTGCTAACAACAAACGACATTAAAGAAAATACATACTGTGAGGGCAATGTCAAAATTCCCAGACTATTGAATAGGGGTCGACAAGAGGTTTTCGAACTTACACCATACATAGCTCGAACAGCCCGTTTTTGAGCCAAAAATACCCTTTTTGAATCAGAAGAATTACCCCAAAAAATAATACCATATGACATAAGCGTATGAAAATATGCGAAGTATACTACTTTTCGTGTTGAAATGTCACTTATTTCAGATACTGTTCTAATGGTAAATAAAGTGGCATTTAGTTTCTGAACAAGATCCTGAACATGGGCTTTCCACAACAGCTTACTATCTATCCGTACGCCTAGGAACTTGAACTGTTCCGTCTCGCTTATAACATGCCCATTCTGTCTGATTAAAATGTCAGTTCTTGTTGAATTGTGGGTTAGAAACTGTAAAAACTGAGTCTTACTGTGATTTAGCATCAAATTATTTTCCACAAGCCACGAACTTACTTCATGAACTACATTATTTGATAATGTTTCAATATTACACACAAGATCCTTCACTACCAAGGTGGTGTCATCAGCAAACAGAAATATTTTTGAATCACCTGTAATACTAGAAGGCATATCATTTACATAAATAAGGAACAGCAGTGGCCCCAGCACCGACCCTTGGGGAACGCCCCATTTAACAGTGCCCCATTGGGACTGAACATCATTACCACTCTCAATATTGCGGAGGATTACCTTCTGCTTTCTGTTCTTAAAGTAGGAGGCGAACCAATTGTAAGCTACTCCCCTTACTCCATAATGTTCCAACTTCTGCAGTAATATTTTGTGGTCAACACAGTCAAAAGCCTTCGTTAAATCAAAGAAAACACCTAACGTTCTCAACCTTTTATTTAATCCGTCCAAAACCTCACAGAGAAAAGAGAATATAGCATTTTCAGTTGTTAAGCCATTTCTAAAACCAAACTGTACATTTGACAGCAAATTATGTGAATTTAAATGCTGCAGTAACCTTGTATATACAAGCCTCTCGATAACTTTAGCAAACACCGATGGCATAGAAATAGGTCTATAATTGTCAACATTATCCCTGTCTCCCTTTTTATAAAGTGGCTTCACTACCGAGTACTTTAATCGGTCAGGAAACCGACCACTGCTAAAGGAAAAGTTACAGATATGGCTAAGTACTGAGCTAATATACGTGGAACAATACTTCAGTATTCTGCTAGATACCCCGTCATATCCATGAGAGTTCTTGGTCTTTAGTGATTTAATTATTAACTCAATCTCCCTCTTGTCAGTATCATGGAGGAGCATTTCAGGTAACAGTCTCGGAACACTTTTTTCTAAGAGCGCTATATGATTCCCTGTTGGGACTAGGTTTCTATTTAGTTCACCTGCTATATTCAGAAAGTGATTATTAAGTACTGTACATATATGCGACTTATCAGCAACACGGACATCCCCACTATGCACTGATTCTATATCCTCGACCTGTCTCTGCAGACCAGCCACTTCCTTTACGACTGACCATATGGTTTTAATTTTATCCTGAGACTTAGCTATTCTATCTGCATACCACATACTTTTTGCCTTCCTAATAACTTTTTTAAGCACCTTACAATACTGTTTGTAATGGGCTGCTGCATTTAGATTTTGACTGTTTCTAACGTTTTGATATAATTGCCACTTTGTTCTACAAGATATTCTTATCCCTTTAGTCAGCCACCCAGGCTGCCTGTTTGTGCTAGTACCCTGTTTTAAACGTTCTAACGGAAAGCAACTTTCAAAGAGCACGAGAAAAGTCTTGAGGAAAGCATTATATTTATCGTCTACTGTATCAGCACTATAAACATCTTGCCAATCTTGTTCCTTGATAAGGTTTACAAAAGTCTGTACAGCAACTGGATCAGCTTTCCTAAAAAGTTGGTAACTATATTTAACATGTGTTGAAGCACAAAAATCTTTTAGACTTAAAATTTGTGCATCATGATCTGAAAGGCCATTCACCTTTTTGCTAACAGAATGCCCTTCTAATAATGACGAATGAACAAAAATATTGTCTATGGTTGTTCTACTGTTCCCTTGCACTCTCGTTGGAAAGAATACGGTTTGCATAAGATTATATGAATTAAGGAGGTCTACCAGCATCCTTTTCCTTGCACAATCACTTATACAATTAATATTGAAGTCACCACATATAACTAACTTTTTGTATTTCCTATAAAGTGAACCAAGAACCTCCTCTAGCTTTAGCAAAAATGTTGTGAAATCGGAGTCTGGGGATCTATAAATAACAACAGCAAGAAGTTCAGCTCCACTAAATTTAACCACACCTGCACAACATTCAAACACCTTTTCAGTGCAGTACTTTGAAACATCAATTGACTCAAATGGGATACCGTTTCTCACATACATGGCTACTCCCCCACACCGCAAAGAGCTCCTAGAAAAGCTGCCAGCCAACCTGTATCCTGGTAAAGGAAGCCTTTGAATTATCTCCTCATTTAAGAAGAGTTCAGATATACCAATAATTTCAGAGTCAACATCTATAAGCAGTTCACTAACTTTATCTCGAATACCTTGTATATTTTGATGAAATATACTAATTCCCTCATTAATCGGATACCCAAGCTTTGTAGAAAGTGGTTTCTTTGTTAGAGAGACTTCCCTTAAGCAGGAATACCTATCAGCTGACTTCAATCTAAAAAAGGTACAGCCCGCATAACGTTACTACCATGTCTTTTCTTGATGGACAACGCTCGGCCATACAAATGTTTCTAGTATGACCATTCCAGTTACAAGCACACAATGAACACATAAAGACGCTTAGGAAGTAGTCTCCCGCCAAGTGTAAAGTACCTGCTGAGGGGTTTCTCCTGATTTCATGCAGCCCGCGTAACGTTACTACCATGTCTTTTCTTGATGGACAACGCTCGGCCATACAAATGTTTCTAGTATGACCATTCCAGTTACAAGCACACAATGAACACATAAAGATGCTTAGGAAGAAGTCTCCCGCCAAGTGTAAGGTACCTACTGAGGGGTTTCTCCTGATTTCATGCAGCCCGCATAACGTTACTACCATGTCTTTTCTTGATGGACAACGCTCGGCCATACAAATGTTTCTAGTATGACCATTCCAGTTACAAGCACACAATGAACACATAAAGACGCTTAGGAAGTAGTCTCCCGCCAAGTGTAAAGTACCTGCTGAGGGCTTTCTCCTGATTTCATGCAGCCCGCGTAACGTAACTACCATGTCTTTCCTTCATGAACAACACTCGGCCATACAATATTAGGCAATGTTTCTAGTATGACCATTCCAGTTACAAGCATACAATGAACACATAAAGATGCTTAGGAAGTAGTCTCCCGCCAAGTGTAAAGTACCTGCTGAGGGCTTTCTCCTGATTTCATGCAGCCAGCGAAACGTAACTACCGTGTCTTTCCTTCATGGACAACACTCGGCCATACAATATTAGGCAATGTTTCTAGTATGACCATTCCAGTTACAAGCACACAATGAACACATAAAGATGCTTAGGAAGTAGTCTTCCGCCAAGTGTAAAGTACCTTCTGAGGGGTTTCTCCTGATTTCATGCGGCCTGCATAACGTAACTACCATGTCTTTCCTTCGTGGACAACGCTCGGCCATACAATGTTAGTGAATGTTTCTAGTATGACCATTCCAGTTACAAGCACACAATGAACACATAAAGATGCTTAGGAAGTAGTCTCCCGCCAAGTGTAAAGTACCTGCTGAGGGGTTTCTCCTGATTTCATGCAGCCCGAATAACATAACTTCCATGCCTTTCCTTCACGCAGAACACTCGGCCATACAATGTTAGGCAATGTTTCTAGTATAACCACTCCAGTTACAAGCACACAATGAACACATAAAGATGCTTAGGAAGTAGTCTCCCGCCAAGTGTAAAGTACCTGCTGAGGGCTTTCTCCTGATTTCATGCAGCCCGCGTAACGTAACTACCATGTCTTTCCTTCATGGACAACACTCGGCCATACAATATTAGTCAATGTTTCTAGTATGACCACTCCAGTTACAAGCACGCAATGAACACATAAAGATGCTTACGAAGTAGTCTTACGCCAAGTGTAAAGTACCTGCTGAGGGATTTCTCCTGATTTCATGCAGCCCGCATAACATAACTGCCGTGTCTTCTCTTCACGGACAACGCTCGGTCATACAATGTTAGGCAATGTATCTAGTATGACCACTCCAGTTACAAGCACACAATGAACACATAAAGATGCTTACGAAGTAGTCACCCGCCAAGTGTAAAGTACGTGCTGAGGGGTTTTACCTGATTTCATGCAGCCTGTATAACGTAACTACCATGTTTTTTGTTCATGAAAAACGCTCTGCCATACAATGTTAGACAATGTTTCTAGTATGACCATTCCAGTTCCAAGCACACATGAACACATAAAGATGCTTAGGAAGTAGTCTTCCGCCAAGTGTAAAGTACCTTCTGAGGGGTTTCTCCTGATTTCATGCGGCCTGCATAACGTAACTACCATGTCTTTCCTTCATGGACAACGCTCGGCCATACAATGTTAGGAAATGTTTCTAGTATGACCATTCCAGTTACAAGCATACAATGAACACAGAAAGATGCTTAGGAAGTAGTCTCCCGCCAAGTGTAAAGTACCTGCTGAGGGGTTTCTCCTGATTTCATGCAGCCCGAATAACATAACTTCCATGCCTTTCCTTCATGGAGAACACTCGGCCATACAATGTTAGGCAATGTTTCTAGTATGACCACTCCAGTTACAAGCACACAATGAACACATAAAGATGCTTACAAAGTAGTCACCCGCCAAGTGTAAAGTGCCTGCTGAGGGGTTTTACCTGATTTCATGCAGCCCGCATAACGTAACTACCGTGTCCTTCCTTCATGGACAACGCTCGGCCGTACAATGTTAGGCAATGTTTCTAGTATGACCACTCCAGTTACAAGCATACAATGAACACATAAAGATGCTTAGGAAGTAGTCTCCCGCCAAGTGTAAAGTACCTGCTGAGGGCTTTCTCCTGATTTCATGCAGCCCGCGAAACGTAACTACCGTGTCTTTCCTTCATGGACAACACTCGGCCATACAATATTAGGCAATGTTTCTAGTATGACCATTCCAGTTACAAGCACACAATGAACACATAAAGATGCTTACGAAGTAGTCACCCGCCAAGTGTAAAGTACGTGCTGAGGGCTTTCTCCTGATTTCATGCAGCCCGAATAACGTAACTTCCATGCCTTTCCTTCATGGACAACACTCGGCCATACAATGTTAGGGAATGTTTCTAGTATGACCATTCCAGTTACAAGCACACAATGAACACATAAAGACGGTTAGGAAGTAGTCTCCCGCCAAGTGTAAAATACCTGCTGAGGGGTTTCTCCTGATTTCATGCTGACCGCGTAACGTAACTACCATGTCTTTCCTTCATGGACAACGCTCGGCCATACAATGATAGGCAATGTTTCTAGTATGACCATTCCAGTTACAAGCACAGAATGAACACATAAAGATGCATAGGAAGTAGTCTCCCGCCAAGTGTAAAGTACCTGCTGAGGGCTTTCTCCTGATTTCATGCAGCCCGAATAACGTAACTTCCATGCCTTTCCTTCATGGACAACACTCGGCCATACAATGTTAGGCAATGTTTCTAGTATGACCACTCCAGTTACAAGCACACAATGAACACATAAAGATGCTTAGGAAGTAGTCTCCCACCAAGTGTAAAGTACCTGATGAGGGGTCTCTCCTGATTTCATGCAGCCCGCATAACGTTACTACAATGTCTTTCCTTCATGGACAACGCTCGGCCATACAAATGTTTCTAGTATGTCCATTCCAGTTATGAGCGCACAATGAACACATAAAGACGCTTAGGAAGTAGTCTCCCGCAAAGTGTAAAGTACCTGCTGAGGGGTTTCTCCTGATTTTATGCAGCCCGCATAACGTAACTACCATGTCTTTCCTTCATGGACAACGCTCGGCCATACAATGTTAGGCAATGTTTCTAGTATGACCATTCCAGTTACAAGCACACAATGAACACATAAAGATGCTGAGGAAGTAGTCTTACGCCAAGTGTAAAGTACCTGCTGAGGGGTTTCTCCTGATTTCATGCAGCCCGCATAACGTAACTACCATGTCTTTCCTTCATGGACAACGCTCGGCCATACAATGTAAGGCAATGTTTCTAGTATGACCATTCCAGTTAGAAGCAGACAATGAACACATAAAGATGCTTAGGAAGTAGTCTTACGCCAAGTGTAAAGTACCTGCTGAGTGATTTCTCCTGATTTCATGCAGCCCGCATAACGTAAGTACCATGTCTTTCCTTCATGGACAACGCTCGGCCATACAATGTTAGGCAATGTTTCTAGTATGACCATTCCAGTTACAAGCACACAATGAACACATAAAGTTGCTTAGGAAGTAGTCTCCCGCCAAGTGTAAAATACCTGCTGAGGGCTTTCTCCTGATTTCTTGCAGCCCGCATAACGTAACTACCATGTCTTTCCTTCATGGACAACGCTCGGCCATACAATGTTAGGCAATGTTTCTAGTATGACCATTCCAGTTACAAGCACACAATGAACACATAAAGATGCTTAGGAAGTAGTCTTACGCCAAGTCTAAAGTACCTGCTGAGGGATTTCTCCTGATTTCATGCAGCCCGCATAACGTAACTACCATGTCTTTCCTTCATGGACAACGCTCGGCCATACAATGTAAGGCAATGTTTCTAGTATGACCATTCCAGTTACAAGCACACAATGAACACATAAAGATGCTTAGGAAGTAGTCTCCCACCAAGTGTAAAGTACCTGCTGAGGGGTTTCTCCTGATTTCATGCAGCCCGCATAACTTAACTACCATGTCTTTCCTTCATGGATGACACTCGCCCATACAATGTTAGGCAATGTTTCTAGTATGACCATTCCAGTTCCAAGCACACAATGAACACATAAAGATGTTTAGGAAGTAGTCACCCGTGAAGTATAAAGTACCTGCTGAGGGGTTTCTGCTGATTTCATGCAGCCCGCATAACATAACTGCCGTGTCTTCTCTTCACGGACAACGCTCGGTCATACAATGTTAGGCAATGTATCTAGTATGACCATTCCAGTTACAAGCACACAATGAACACATAACGATGCTTAGGAAGTAATCTCCTGCCAAGTGTAAAGAACCTGCTGAGAAATTTCTCCTGATTTCATGCAGCCCGCATAACGGAACTACCAAGTCTTTCCTTCATGGACAACGCTTGGCCATACAATGTTAGGCAATGTTTCTAGTATGACCATTCCAGTTACAAGCACACAAGGAACACATAAAGATGCTTAGGAAGATGTGTCCCGCCAAGTGTAAGGTACCTGCTGAGGGGTTTCTCCTGATATCATGCAGCCCGCATAACGTAACTTCCATGTCTTTCCTACATGGACAAAGCTCGGCCATGCAATGTTACTTGGGAAGTAGTCTTCCGCCGAGTGTAAAGTACCTGCTGAGGTTTTTCTCGTGATTTCATGCAGCCCGCATAACGTAACTACCATGTCTTTCTGTCATGGACAACGGTCGGCCATACAATGTTAGAAATGTTTCTAGTATGACCATTCCACTTCCAAGCACACAATGAACACATAACGATGCTTAGGAAGTAGTCTCCTGCCAAGTGTAAAGCACCTGCTGAGGGATTTCTCCTGATTTCGTGCAGCCCGCATAATGTAACTACCATGTCTTTCCTTCATGGACAACGCTCGGCCATACAATGTTAGGCAATGTTTCTAGTATGACCATTCCAGTTACAAGCACACAATGAACACATAAAGATGCTTAGGAAGTAGTCTTACGCCAAGTCTAAAGTACCTGCTGAGGGGTTTCTCCTCATTTCATGTAGCATGCATAACGTAACTACCATGCCTTTCCTTCATGGACAACGCTCGGCCACACACTGCAGGCGCAACAACGTCGCTCCTGCTGCGTTTTTCATGGGAAGTGTTTGGTCACTCACCATACAGCCTGGACATGGCTCCCTCTGATATTCATCTCTTCGCTCACATGATCCGCTGGCTATGAGGACATCATTTTGGAGCTGATAACGAGCCGCAGACCAGCGTAGGGATTTTTCCGGAACCACAAGCTGCTACCTATTATGTAGAGAAGTAACTGGAAGATATAGCTAAATGTTTCATTTTCACTGTCTTTTCCATTTCGCGACCGATCGGAGGTTGAAAAAAATGAAGCTACCTTATTATCAGTTAGGTCAACAGTGTACAATATGAACATTAGTTGTGCTTGGGACACGTCACGGATTTTTTGTGTCTGCAAATGACTCGCCATCTGGAACTATTTTTTACATTTCTTCTGTGACGAGGTTTAAAAAACAATCGCAAACATGATCATACATCGCTTCTAAAAGACTTTTGCTTAGTAGATATTAGTGCACTTGTAAGTAGGCTGTTTAGGTTATTATGTTGGTAACGCCACGTAGCGCTCTGCATGTAAGTCGCTGTAATGGGGCCCCTTAGGGAAATGGCAGCAAGAGAGGGGAAGAAAACCAATGTGCACTCCGTGTGCATACCGGGGGGAGTCATTCCAGATGTGGAAAGGGTCCTTCCGGATGCCATGAAGGGTACAGGGTGCACCCATCTGCAGGTGGTCGCTCATGTCGGCACCAATGATGTGTGTCGCTATGGATCGGAGGAAATCCTCTCTGGCTTCCGGCGACTATCTGATTTGGTGAAGACTGCCAGTCTCGCTAGCGGGATGAAAGCAGAGCTCACCATCTGCAGCATCGTCGACAGGACTGACTGCGGACCTTTGGTACAGAGCCGAGTTGAGGGTCTGAATCAGAGGCTGAGACGGTTCTGCGACCGTGTGGGCTGCAGATTCCTCGACTTGCGCCATAGGGTGGTGGGGTTTCGGGTTCCGCTGGATAGATCAGGAGTCCACTACACGCAACAAGCGGCTACACGGGTAGCAGGGGTTGTGTGGCGTGGGCTGGGCGGTTTTTTAGGTTAGATGGCCTTGGGCAAGTACAGAAAGGGCAACAGCCTCAGCGGGTGCGGGGCAAAGTCAGGACATGCGGGGACCAAGCAGCAATCGGTATTGTAATTGTCAACTGTCGAAGCTGCGTTGGTAAAGTACCGGAACTTCAAGCGCTGATAGAAAGCACCAAAGCTGAAATCGTTATAGGTACAGAAAGCTGGCTTAAGCCAGAGATAAATTCTGCCGAAATTTTTACAAAGGTACAGACGGTGTTTAGAAAGGATAGATTGCATGCAACCGGTGGTGGAGTGTTCGTCGCTGTTAGTAGTAGTTTATCCTGTAGTGAAGTAGAAGTGGATACTTCCTGTGAATTATTATGGGTGGAGGTTACACTAAACAACCGAACTAGGTTAATAATTGGCTCCTTTTACCGACCTCCCGACTCAGCAGCATTAGTGGCAGAACAACTGAGAGAAAATTTGGAATACATTTCACATAAATTTTCTCAGCATGTTATAGTCTTAGGTGGAGATTTCAATTTACCAGATATAGACTGGGACACTCAGATGTTTAGGACGGGTGGTAGGGACAGAGCATCGAGTGACATTATACTGAGTGCACTATCCGAAAATTACCTCGAGCAATTAAACAGAGAACCGACTCGTGGAAATAACATCTTGGACCTACTGATAACAAACAGACCCGAACTTTTCGACTCTGTAGGTGCAGAACAGGGAATCGGTGATCATAAGGCCGTTGCAGCATCCCTGAATATGGAAGTTAATAGGAATATAAAAAAAGGGAGGAAGGTTTATCTGTTTAGCAAGAGTAATAGAAGGCAGATTTCAGACTGCCTAACAGATCAAAACGAAAATTTCTGTTCCGACACTGACAATGTTGAGTGTTTATGGAAAAAGTTCAAGGCAATCGTAAAATGCGTTTTAGACAGGTACGTGCCGAGTAAAACTGTGAGGGACGGGAAAAACCCACCGTGGTACAACAACAAAGTTAGGAAACTACTGCGAAAGCAAAGAGAGTTCCACTCCAAGTTTAAACGCAGCCAAAACCTCTCAGACAAACAGAAGCTAAACGATGTCAAAGTTAGCGTAAGGAGGGCTATGCGTGAAGCGTTCATTGAATTCGAAAGTAAAATTCTATGTACCGACTTGACAGAAAATCCTAGGAAGTTCTGGTCTTACGTTAAATCAGTAAGTGGCTCGAAACAGCATATCCAGACACTACGGGATGATGATGGCATTGAAACAGAGGATGACTCGCGTAAAGCTGAAATACTAAACACCTTTTTCCAAAGCTGTTTCACAGAGGAAGACCGCACTGCAGTTCCTTCTCTAAATCCTCGCACAAACGAAAAAATGGCTGACATCGAAATAAGTGTCCAAGGAATAGAAAAGCAACTGGAATCACTCAATAGAGGAAAGTCCACTGGACCTGACGGGATACCAATTCGATTCTACACAGAGTACGCGAAAGAACTTGCCCCCCTTCTAACAGCCGTGTACCGCAAGTCTCTAGAGGAACGGAGGGTTCCAAATGATTGGAAAAGAGCGCAAATAGTCCCAGTCTTCAAGAAGGGTCGTCGAGCAGATGCGCAAAACTATAGACCTATATCTCTTACGTCGATCTCTTGTAGAATTTTAGAACATGTTTTTTGCTCGCGTATCATGTCATTTCTGGAAACCCAGAATCTACTATGTAGGAATCAACATGGATTCCGGAAACAGCGATCGTGTGAGACCCAACTCGCCTTATTTGTTCATGAGACCCAGAAAATACACTCCTGGAAATTGAAATAAGAACACCATGAATTCATTGTCCCAGGAAGGGGAAACTTTATTGACACATTCCTGGGGTCAGATACATCACATGATCACACTGACAGAACCACAGGCACATAGACACAGGCAACAGAGCATGCACAATGTCGGCACTAGTACAGTGTATATCCACCTTTCGCAGCAATGCAGGCTGCTATTCTCCCATGGAGACGATCGTAGAGATGCTGGATGTAGTCCTGTGGAACGGCTTGCCATGCCATTTCCACCTGGCGCCTCAGTTGGACCAGCGTTCGAGCTGGACGTGCAGATCGCGTGAGACGACGCTTCATCGAGTCCCAAACATGCTCAATGGGGGACAGATCCGGAGATCTTGCTGGCCAGGGTAGTTCACTTACACCTTCTAGAGCACGTTGGGTGGCACGGGATACATGCGGACGTGCATTGTCCTGTTGGAACAGCAAGTTCCCTTGCCGGTCTAGGAATGGTAGAACGATGGGTTCGATGACGGTTTGGATGTACCGTGCACTATTCAGTGTCCCCTCGACGATCACCAGTGGTGTACGGCCAGTGTAGGAGATCGCTCCCCACACCATGATGCCGGGTGTTGGCCCTGTGTGCCTCGGTCGTATGCAGTCCTGATTGTGGCGCTCACCTGCACGGCGCCAAACACGCATACGACCATCATTGGCACCAAGGCAGAAGCGACTCTCATCGCTGAAGACGACACGTCTCCATTCGCCCCTCCATTCACGCCTGTTGCGACACCACTGGAGGCGGGCTGCACGATGTTGGGGCGTGAGCGGAAGACGGCCTAACGGTGTGCGGGACCGTAGCCCAGCTTCATGGAGACGGTTGCGAATGGTCCTCGCCGATACCCCAGGAGCAACAGTGTCCCTAATTTGCTGGGAAGTGGCGGTGCGGTCCCCTACGGCACTGCGTAGGATCCTACGGTCTTGGCGTGCATCCGTGCGTCGCTGCGGTCCGGTCCCAGGTCGACGGGCACGTGCACCTTCCGCCGACCACTGGCGACAACATCGATGTACTGTGGAGACCTCACGCCCCACGTGTTGAGCAATTCGGCGGTACGTCCATCCGGCCTCCCGCATGCCCACTATACGCCCTCGCTCAAAGTCCGTCAACTGCACATACGGTTCACGTCCACGCTGTCGCGGCATGCTACCAGTGTTAAAGACTGCGATGGAGCTCCGTATGCCACGGCAAACTGGCTGACACTGACGGCGGCGGTGCACAAATGCTGCGCAGCTAGCGCCATTCGACGGCCAACACCGCGGTTCCTGGTGTGTCCGCTGTGCCGTGCGTGTGATCATTGCTTGTACAGCCCTCTCGCAGTGTCCGGAGCAAGTATGGTGGGTCTGACACACCGGTGTCAATGTGTTCTTTTTTCCATTTCCAGGAGTGTATTAGATACAGGCTCCCAGGTAGATGCTATTTTTCTTGACTTCCGGAAGGCGTTCGATACAGTTCCGCACTGTCGCCTGATAAACAAAGTAAGAGCCTACGGAATATCAGACCAGCTGTGTGGCTGGATTGAAGAGTTTTTAGCAAACAGAACACAGCATGTTGTTATCAATGGAGAGACGTCTACAGACGTTAAAGTAACCTCTGGCGTGCCACAGGGGAGTGTTATGGGACCATTGCTTTTCACAATATATATAAATGACTTAGTAGATAGTGTCGGAAGTTCCATGCGGCTTTTCGCGGATGATGCTGTAGTATACAGAGAAGTTGCAGCATTAGAAAATTGTAGCGAAATGCAGGAAGATCTGCAGCGGATAGGCACTTGGTGCAGGGAGTGGCAACTGACCCTTAACATAGACAAATGTAATGTATTGCGAATACATAGAAAGAAGGATCCTTTATTGTATGATTATATGATAGCGGAACAAACACTGGTAGCAGTTACTTCTGTAAAATATCTGGGAGTATGCGTGCGGAACGATTTGAAGTGGAATGATCATATAAAATTAATTGTTGGTAAGGCGGGTACCAGGTTGAGATTCATTGGGAGAGTGCTTAGAAAATGTAGTCCATCAACAAAGGAGGTGGCTTACAAAACACTCGTTCGACCTATACTTGAGTATTGCTCATCAGTGTGGGATCCGTACCAGATCGGTCTGACGGAGGAGATAGAGAAGATCCAAAGAAGAGCGGCGCGTTTCGTCACAGGGTTATTTGGTAACCGTGATAGCGTTACGGAGATGTTTAATAAACTCAAGTGGCAGACTCTGCAAGAGAGGCGCTCTGCATCGCGGTGTAGCTTGCTCGCCAGGTTTCGAAAGGGTGCGTTTCTGGATGAGGTATCGAATATATTGCTTCCCCCTACTTATACCTCCCGAGGAGATCACGAATGTAAAATTAGAGAGATTAGAGCGCGCACGGAGGCTTTCAGACAGTCGTTTTTCCCGCGAACCATACGCAAGTGGAACAGGAAAGGGAGGTAATGACAGTGGCACGTAAAGTGCCCTCCGCCACACACCGTTGGGTGGCTTGCGGAGTATCAATGTAGATGTAGATGTAGATGTAGTGCGCTGTGTGCAGTCTGTGGCTGGTTGGACTCTATTAGACATGGCTGTCTTTCCTGTAACATTTTTTCTGCTTGAGCTTTGTCATGTTTAGGTATAAGTTATTGCATTTGCTGCTGTTGTTTGCCAGGCATATTCCTACTGAATTTCACTTTGTATTACTCTGCTAAGCCAGTTTTACTACTGATTTATTTTTCTTGTTGCTGCACATTGGCTCATATTAGTTGTAATGTTGCATTTGTATTGCTAACTTATATTTATTGCAGCTTGCTTTGCCACCTTGCATTTTTTTTCGTTTTTGTTTATGTTAACATTTGTGCTGCGGCATTGCTTCGTCCCTTAGTTTATGTATCTGAGCTCAGTAGACTTAAGTTAGCTTAAGAGGGGGTATACTATATAAGAAACTAACCATGAAGAATAGGGAAACAATGGATTGAGAAGTTACATAAAAAAAGTTTGGCCAAAAAGTAGTGCACAATGAAGAATAATTATTTTGAAACAGGATATGAACAAAAAAGTAGGGTTTAGGGACAACAGGTTTAGGTAAGATTTTCTTGGAAACAAATGATGAGGTAAGATAATGGAAAATACAGAAGGCATGCTGTAAGGTGTCAGGCAAATCCAACACCTTCCATGAAAACCCTGACATGATAAGCAAATCCAGTAGTATGTCACATAGCTCCGAATAAATCGTGACATTAAATTAACCAAAGTAATACGAGTAACGAGTGAGCAAATGGAATACCGCAGACTAACATAAGAATGCCTAAATGCATGTCATACCTTCCCACCGTGAGACAGACGCAGTTCCGAGGGGAGAAACGAGAACAGAAGCCGAGAGCAGAACCGTGTTAAGCTAGAAGGCCCTACGATAAGGGACGGACACCTGCATCACGAGCTAACCACCAGGACCACCCCCCACCGCAGTTGGTTTTTTCATCCTGTATTAAAATATTTCCTTTTATCAATAGTGCAATATATAAACAATGTTTTGTGAGTAGTATAAAATTTCCAATGGTAAACTTAACTGCTTTTTCGACGTTATTTTACCAGCTAACTAAAAATAGGAAAGCCTTGAACCCCTTTCACTAAATTTAGTTAGTATTAAGATTCTTTTACAGGGAGTGCAGTGTAGCTGGCACGGAAATCGTTAAGTATTTGGTTATATCATCGCTAGTCTCACTGAACTCTTCTGTTCTCTACATGTCATGTGTGGTCCGGCGTCTCCTTACCAGCAACAGGACCCAGGTTCAAACTAGTCAATTCCCTAAAAAACACGCTCAGAGCGTCGTTGCGTTGCGTGGTGGGGAGACATGACTTAGAACAAACAGACACCACGCAGAATGTTAGAGAATGGCGACCCTGCCAGAATGGTAAAATACCATGATTGAAGGTCGACCACATGCCTAACTAGGTCAGAAAAATATCTTGTTGAAAAATTTTTGTAACAAAATTTTTTTCCTAAAGTTATAAATAGTCGAAAACAGTAGCTGCAGCGATAGATAGTAATAAAGTATTCAATAGAACGTGAGACATTCTAGCAGAGACAATAGCATAATTAAGTTATGAATTTTAATATTGTTAGAATTAAGTTTTCTCTCCAATGCAAGCGCACAGATGGCCGATACATCGTTGACAAGTTGGTTCTGACCCAACAAGTAAGTGAATGGATTGTCAAGTCGTGTGTGCAAAAAGTTTATGAAACGCGTGAGATCGTATGAGCGCATGTTGACGCGAAGTAGGGCGCGTGAATTGCTTTTAAAACAGGAAATAAGGGATTCGGAAAGATTAGCAATGGCAGATCGAGACCTTGACCGAATTGGGGTAGAGACCCAACATGAAGATGGACAGAGAATAGAGGACAGTACAACAGACGATGCAGTATCGCGAGAAATAGGACAGATAACGTACCATAACGAGGATAATGTACGCGAAGGCACAGAAAACCTAGGTCAGCATACGACAGAGGAGCAGGAAAGTAGAGAGACAGCCGATGAGGATTCTAACTTGCGTCTTGAATACGTAGAACCCATAGTACAAGTAATCAGAGCTCCCTCACCACAGAGTACAAGGAATTCGAGCAGAAAGGTGTCACCGCACAGTTCAATGCAATCAGTTGCAAACCAACACTTGGGGGAAAACACAGAGCGTAGGACGTCGGAAGAAAACGCAATAGGACCCACCAATCTGGCAGAATTATTACAATTAATGACGGAAACCATGACAAGATAAAATAAAGAAATTGCGAACCAAATTAAAATTCAGAATGCAGAAATGACGAACCAAATTGCAGAAACCACGAGACAAATGCGTGAGATTAAAGAACAAAACAAAAAAATTCAGTTACACCTAAGTCATATTGAAGACGAGGCAAAAGAATCTCGAGAAGTGATAGGAAACTTAGTAACAGGTCACAATCAACTGAGAACAGACATTGACAAGGTACAAGCGGACGTACAAACATTGCGTAATGACACTCAGGACGAGATCAAAACATTACATAACAACACCCAGGGAGAAGTCAAGAAACTAGAGAAACAGATAAACGTAATTACTAGACAAGCAGCAGGTACAGCGCGTGAAATTGTTGAAAACAGTGTGCTACACAAACGTATCACAAAAGCAGCGCTGAAAAGATACGATAACCGCATAGTCAAAATAGAAGCGCAAACGAAGCAACAATTTCAGAAATTACGAACAGAGTTGTTGCAAACCATTGAAGAGCGTAGTGAACAAGATCGAACAAGCACTGAGTCTCCAACCACATCCGTATCTGTAACAGCACCGGAAAAACAAGCAATTAACGAAGATATCATGCATTCGTGAATGTCACACTTCTCTTTGAGCAAAAGATAAAATTAGAAGAAATACCGGTTATAAAGAAACAGTTAAGAATGATGCGAGATAAAGAGGATGAAGAATTAGAATGGTATGCACAAAAGGGAGAATCGCCTTAACTCATGTTAGAAGTCCATAAAGAAATCGACGAAAAATTGCAAGAAGTTCAAGGTATTTCGGAACACAGTAAAAGAGAACTAGAGTGTATTTTACGAGATAAAGCAGAGGTATTTTTACCTAAGACTGGCAGTGTTAAACACTTTCAGTACAAGTTTGAAGTAAAACAGCACAAACCATTTAAAGTGCCACCCTATACAATCCCATTAAGCTACAGGAATAAAGTATTCTAGGAGATATCTAAAATGTTAGATGATGATATTATTGAACCAGCTACCTCCACATATAACAGCCCGTTCCATATTGTACAAAAACGAGATGGGAGCATCAGGTTAGTGCTTGATTCCAGGCAGATCAACACAATCATAATCACTGAGACAGATCGCCCAGAAAAATTAGAGGAATTGATACAAAACTTCCACGGTGCTAAGATATTTTCATCAATTGATTTACGGAGTAGTTTCTGGCAAATAGAATTGGCCCCAGAATGTAGAAAATTTACAGCATTTATCGTATTCGGTAGATGTCACCAGTTTAAACGATTGCCATTTGGTTTAAACATATCATCAGCAGTGTTTATTAGGGGATTTAATACTATACTCAGTCCTGAAATTTTACAAAAAATTACTTGTTATGTTGATGATGTGATTATAGCAGAACCCTCTTGGGAACATCACAACGACGCATTAAATCAGTTTATACAGATCATGAAAGAGCATGGGGTCACAGTAAATATAAAAAAATCCAAATTTGGAAGGCGAGAGGCCAAATTTCTAGGACACACAATTTCAGAGAAAGGGGTAATGCCCGACCCAGAAAAACTAACGGCAATCAAAGAATTCTGTACTCCATATAATAAGAAAACTCTCAGAGGATTTCTAGGTTTCACCGGATTCTATAAAAAATTTATTTGGATCGACTCTCTCGCAACACCACGCCTATGTGCATTGACTGGAAAAAACACGCCTTGGGTATGGGATCAACAAGCCAATGAAGAATTTTTAAAAGTGAAAAACGCACTAACAACAGCACCGATTTTAGCACATCCTGATCTAACACAAAATTTTCGTATGGCCACTGATAGCGCGAAAGCAGGTTTAGGAGTTCTTTTATTCCAAGAATACGAACAGGCAGGGCTAAGATCATATAGAACAATTGCATTTGCCAGTCGGGTACTCACAAAAAGCGAGAAAAACTATTCAGTCACGGAGCTGGAAGCATTGGCCATTGTATGGGGCTTCCAACGTTTTCGATACTTCCTATTCGGAAGAAAAACAAAAGTATACACTGACCACAAAGCATTAGAATTTCTGTTATCCGCCAAACTAACTCATGGGAGGTTAGCCAGATGGATGTTAATACTACAAGAATTTGACTTCACTATTACACACATACCAGGACCAGCGAATGTATTAGCAAATGCTTTATCACGATGTCCACAGGGTGCATCCAATAACATAGGTTAGGAAGCAGCAGAAGGCCAGTTTACAATGTACTATATGAAACAAGTACCTTTCGAAAACGACATTACGACAGCATTGAAAAACATAGGCAAAGAACGGGACAAGGATCCCGAAATACTAGGAATCAAACACAAGTGGAGAAGTAAGGATTTTCCAGACATTCGACAGCACTATCTCGTAAAAAACAATGTTTTATTTTTTAGACGAAATGTTGCAACGAATGAATGGTTAATTTATATCCTAGATCAACTAATTAATAAGTACATATGGTATACACATTTAAGTAATAGCCACTTTGGACCAAAGAAATGCTTTTTAAAAATAAAACAAACAAGCCATTTTCCTAATATGGAAAGACGAATTAGAACAGTATTAGTCAAATGCAAAAAATGTATGAGGGCTAAACACGTCACTTTCCAAACCAAACCACCTATGTTTACAATAATCCCTAAAAAATTAAAAGAAATAGCTGCAACAGACTTGATGGGGCCCCTCTCACACACAAAAAATGGATATATTTTCATATTTGTCGTTTTGGAACTTACTTCTAAATATGTTACCCTGACACCATTAAAACGGGCAACAGGTCTTACTATAAGTAAAGCATTTAGACGAGATTTTCTATGACAAGTAGGTCAAGTGGAACGAATAATTTCGGATAATGGCCCACAATACAAATCAGTGCAATGGCAGGACACGTTAAAACAACACAAAATAAAACCCGTCTACATATCTAAGTACAAACCTAGCGTAAATCCAGTAGAACGATCTATGAAGGACATAGGCACTTTATGCCGATTATATGCAGGCAAAAGACACAACACTTGGGATATATACCTTAAAGAGTTTCAAGAAGTAATAAATGAAATGCCACATAGCACTACACTACTACCTCCAGTTACTGTACTTAAAAATATTGAACCCCCAAATATAACCAGAGAAAATGTTAGATTTCCTATTGTACCACGTAGACAGCACAAACAAGTCATAGCAACAGCACTCTCCAACATCAGAAAGGCAGCCATTAAAAGAAAAGAAAGAGGAGATAAAACAGCAATTAAAAGAACATTGTCAGTAGGCCAGAAAGTACTTGTAAAAACACACCATCTCTCCAGCAAACAGAAACACAAAATACATAAGTTTTACGCTGCATACAAAGGACCTGTCATAATTAGCCGAATTGCTCATGATAATGCTGTGGAACTAATGAACCCAAAAACAGGCAAAACCTTAGGACTTCACCATGTGAGCCATATCAAAAAGTTTGAAGATTAATTTTATTACTGATAAATAATCAGCACAATATTTCAAGATTATGTTGCAGATAAGATCGTCAGGAGAAAGAAGAATGAAGAGAGAGGAAGGTGGGAAAAAGAAAGTAGTTTCAATAAAAACAAAAACAAAAATAACACCAATAGTACCATAGATTAAGGTGAAGGGATAAATCGCAGATAGTCCAACAGCATGAAATACTAAAATGCTATACACCACGACACTACACAAAAATAAAAAACGAATTTGAGGATTCTTGTAGAAGTTAAGACTCAAAATATCTTAGAATTGTAACATGGAAAGGGCGCTGAAATTGGTAAAGCTTTTTAAAAAGGCATAAAACAATGTAGGTACTAGACATATGTTAGATGATTATGAGTAAAACTTTTTGTAAGAACCATTGTAAAAACTCCAGCAAAGACCAGATGCAACGACCCACAAGTTGCAACGCGAGAAGTATCACGAAAGAAAAGGACGTAATTAGCAAGACACGATTCCTACAAGGCAGAAGGGAAAGGACAGGGAGACCAACAGAGGGCTCTTGTA
This sequence comes from Schistocerca piceifrons, assembly GCF_021461385.2. Classification (NCBI taxonomy): domain Eukaryota; kingdom Metazoa; phylum Arthropoda; class Insecta; order Orthoptera; family Acrididae; genus Schistocerca; species Schistocerca piceifrons. The sequence continues at coordinate 384,432,365 of NC_060139.1, forward strand.
GCCGAAGTGGGCAGTAAATCTGCTGCCAAGCGGAACCACAGAGTGGTGGAACCCTGCTGGGACAGAACACGGAACCACAGAGTGGCGGAACCCTGCTGGGACAGAACACGGAAGGCCAAGAGGGTCTTGGAACGCCCCGACTCAGCGGAGCAAGCAAAAAACGGTCCGACGAGAAGACCGCTTGGGCAAGCCACCACGGCCAAAAAAATATGTGTAAAAGTCACACTACTGCTATTAAACAGCACGCTGATGCACGAAACTGAAGAAAACTTCCACAAAGTAAAAATGACATGCCCAAACAATTTATCAGACTGTTACTAAGAGGAGAACTTCAAAGCGACTAGTTATCAATAAATATTTCCATATCCTGCCCAGAGAAGAACCAAGAATCAAGTAAGAAGCAGAGAAAAAGCAGGAAGAACAGAAGTTGAAGATTCGCAAGATTGAGACCAGAAAGAAGACGGATGAAGAATAGACGACATACCTTCCCAAATCCCTATTCTATTGTAAACTAGTTGTCTGCGAAGTATTACAACGAAAAACGACCACTTTCAGCGACACATAACCATGACTTTCACGCATACAAAGCCAGTAAACCACGACATTCTGCACTCACAGCTCCATTCCATTATGGGACCTCCACAACAGCAACAAACACTTGCAAAGCCAACAAGGAATGACGAATGAAGCTGTACATCAAATACTTGCCCACATCCATCTCGCTCAAGTCCATCACCTTCGTGCAAAAGCATTCGCGAACCTCATGCTTGAACATTCGTAGGATTGTGTGAATGTGTGAAATCAAATTACGTGATGTAGAAATTGTGCAAAAGAAAAGTGTGAAAAACTAAATAAGTTAAGCACACCAGATAGCTAATAAACTACAAAATAACAGTCATTGACTATGGACTTGAGTAAAAAATAGACTATCGATAAAAATAAGTCATTAGTTCTGAAATGGACAGTATATAAAGAACAAAAGTAAGGCATAATAAACACTAGAACTATATGCCACTTATTTTCTCCTCATAAAAATAAAAGAATAACTATATTTTACTTATTTTCTCCTTATAAAAACAAAGAATAAAAAATTATCTTGTTGAATGTTTTCCCTTTTTTTTAACATTTGTACCATTTGTTAGGATAATATCTCAATACTTGTGTATGTATATTTATTTGTCAAAGCAATTCTTGGAAATAATTCTTATTTGTTAGTGTAACAATGTTGAAATGAGTGTCTAGAAACAAAAACATTTTACTTGTACATGATATTTAGAAAATGTGTTAGGAATAGATTTTACTTAATTACTACATTTATAAAAAAAATATTTCTAAGAAAATCGATGTGAAAGACTCCTCACTTTCGATAACAAACTTCTTAAAAAACAAACTTCACACTTAAATAAAGAAAGAAAATAATTAAAAATTAATAATAATAATAATACCATAAAAATTTTCTTCTCTTGTCAATATAAACATACTTTTGAGAATAATGTGGAAGAATATAAAAATATAAATTAATAATACAAACTAGCATAGAACCAGAATAACGTGGCTGAACAGTAGGCAACAAAATTTAGATAAAGGAATAATTTTTGACTGACTTAGACAACGATTCAATTGTTGCCTAACTTCAGTGCAAAAATTAAGTTCGAAGGGTGGTGATATGTAACGTGTCAGGCAAATCCAACACCTTACATGAAAACCCTGACATGATAAACAAATCCAGTAGTATGTCACATAGCTCCAAATAAATCGTGACATTAAATTAACCAAAGTCATACGAGTAATGAGTGAGCAAATGGAATACCACAGACTAACACAAGAATGCCTAAATGTATGTCATACCTTCTTCCCGCCGTGAGACAGACGCAGTTCCGAGGGGAGAAACGAGAACAGAAGCCGAGAGCAGAACCGTGTTAAGCTAGAAGGCCCTACAATAAGGGACGGACACACGCGTAGCGAGCTAACCACCAGGACCACCCCCCAGCCCATGTTAAAAGCTAGAGCCCTCCAGAAGAACAGTATAGATCTTACGATAACACTAAAAGGGCCACCCTAGCCGCAAGTTTTAGCGTGAGGCTTTTTCGCGTCTCTGTTACGTTGCAAACGTTAAAAACATTGCCCCACCACGAAAAGTAACCGCCAGGACCACCCCTAGCCCATGTTAAAAGATAGAGCCCTCCAGAAGAACAGTATTGATCTTACGATAACACTAAAAGGGCCACACCAGCTGCAAGTTTTAGCGTGAGACTTTTTCGCGCCTCTGTTACGTTGCAAACTTTAAAAACATTGCCCCACCACGAAAAGTATAACGTTTCTCATTGGATGGACAGAATTTTTGTAGGCAGAGCTTAAGGTTAACATTTAGACCATGATTGGTCAGATGAAAATACAGCCAGATAGTTTTTTTTTAAACCAACTTCGGTAAATTGTAGTAAGGAGAAGTTAGGAGAGAGTTGCTTCCGAGACGGCGAGCTGTATGGAGCTCCGCCGCCCCCCCCCCCCCCCCCTCGATGCCACCTAACCAACGACAGGGTAATGAACGCACACGAGGCCGCATAACAGCGCATAAAGCTTCACTCAGAACTGCAGAAGTCTCATCTGTTACACCCCCTTTTTGCGTAATACTAGTGTCGATCGTCAATTAAGCTCATGGTATTCACATTTGCTACGTAAGTTAGAATCTGAAACGCGATGATTTTTCTGTTATATAATTATTGAGAACCCACATCAGCCACTGTAATTTACGACAAGTTAGATAAGTAATTAAAGATAATTGAGGGTCACTGTAGACCATTTTGATAGTTTTCTCTATTGTGAAACTTAATTTAAACCGATGTGATATGGTACAGGCCATCCTTCGATCCATTGTAGAACTTGGAAACCCACTCAGGGAATATTCGTTCACATTTTTGCTGAACGCAGTTGGTTTTTATCATCCTGTATTAAAATATTTCCTTTTATCAATAGTGCAATTTGTAAACAATGTTTTGTGAGTAGTATAAAATTTCCAATGGTAAACTTAACTGCTTTTTCGACGTTATTTTACCAGCTAACTAAAAATAGGAAAGCCTTGAACCCCTTCCACTATATTTAGTTAGTATTAAGATTCTTTTACAGGGAGTGCAGTGGAGCTGACACTGAAATCATTAAGTATTTGGTTATATCATCGCTAGTCTCACTGAACTCTTCTGTTCTCTACATGTGGTGTGGTCTGGCGTCTCCTTACCAGCAACAGGTCCCAGGTTCAAACTAGTCAATTCCCTAAAAAACACGCTCAGAGCGTCGTTGCGCAAAAGTGGTAGGGAGACACGAACAAACAGACACCACACAGAATGTTAGAATGCTTAGATAGGACCTTTTTGGAGAAAAAATGTTGAAATAAGAGGAAAGATCTATGGAATGAAGTTTTGGATTGGACTGTAGTACCAAATGTCACACTGAAAACACACCCTGTCCTTTCCTTTGGTGTTATTCCGCTGGTTGGACTTATTGTTGGAATATTCTCTGGTGTTGGGCTTTTGGATGTGAACAGCGCGTAGCGTTGGGCAGTTGGAGGTGAACCGCCAGCAGTGGTGGAAGTGGGGAGAGAGATGCCAGAGTTTTGAGCGGACGATCTGGACGTGTGTCCGTCAGAAAAAGGAAATTTGTTTAACTGGATGTCACAAAATTATATATATATTATGACTTTTGAACGCTCTTAAGGTAAATACATTGTTTGTTCTCTATCAAATTTCTTTCATTTGCTAACTATGCCTATAAGTAGTTAGTGCCTTCAGTAGTTAGAATCTTTTATTTAGCTGGCAATATTGGCGCTCACTGTATTGCAGTAGTTCGAGTAACAAAGATTTTAGTGAGGTAAGTGATTCATGAAATGTATAGGTTATTGTTAATCAGGGACATTCTTTCGTAGGGGTTATTGAATGTCTGATTGCGGTGCGCTACAAATATTGTGTGTCAGTTTAGTGATGATCAGAGTAAGTAAAGAGAAAACTGTCTGGTTACGTTGAGTTTTGCTCAGCTCTTTGAAAATCAAATAACGTAAGAGTTTTACCAGCACTGTCATACTTTTACATTCAAAGGAGAAGTTTTACGCTAATGAATCAGAATTGTTTCTAATATGCAGAACACTGAAACAAGATGACAAATAGCACACATTATGTCTGTGACACCGCATGATTTTATAATGGAGTATCAGAAATATGTTTAGGTCATATGTGATTTGTTTTAAAGATTTATTTCATATACTATCTTTGTATGACAAGGAGGCATGTGGATTCGTGTAATGGTGAGTTTAAAAAATTAAAAAATTCGTAAAGCGGGCTCTTGCAAACCGAAAGGTCGCAGGATCGAATCCCAGTTAGACCACGAGATGTTTAATCTACCTTTATCCTAGTCTTCACCTCTCAGTGTTGTAAAGATTCGACGGGAACGACACATGGTTTGGATTCCGCGTTAAACTGTAGGTCTTCTTTCCTCAGTGAGGTTACTGGGATAGGTTATGGGACATGCAAGTGGCCGAAACGGCGTCCAATTGAATGACTTGCTCTAGACCGTTGAGCCATACGCATTTGTTACTATTAAATCAAATGTTTTACATACACCGGCTGACGGAAAGAGAGAAATAGACATGTAGTATAAGATGTCTGAATGCAGATTATTTTACTATTCTGTATACATGTATATGGATTTAAGTCGCAAGTGTATTGATTTTATGTTGGCAATCCAAGATTCATAAATATAATCCAGTTTAAATTGTTTAGCGTATGAATTACAACACTTTGGTCAGAACTCGGCCGCCCTACATGTGATCAGGACAAAAATATAATGGCTTATCAACACTTTACGGAAACCACTTAGTCAAAGAGCTAGGAGCTGTCAAAGACTGATGACATCGGAACTGCAGTGTTATTGGTGCATGACCGTGAAGGGCAGGAGACACACTGACCAACTGCTGTACGGTTAGTAACTAGAACGATTCCGTCTCATCATATAACGTCCCGTCGCTGATAATTTGGTCACTGGATGCCTCTGATATTCAATTTCAGAAATTCCTCCATTTCTATGAGAATATTCGTAGATGTTCGTAAAGTCGCACATGCTCCATCAAACGACTGGGCTTTCTACAATGAGCACAAGTCTGCCGATGGATTGTGCTGTACAGTCCTGATGAATGGGCTGCCAGAATCGTAGATTTGAATCTGCAGAATTATTTTGTATGGAGATGGACACAATTTAAGATTTATAGCTTCCAGTAATGTCAGTATAAGTGGATGCCTGCAACGAAATAAGAATATTGCTCTGTGAATATGATACAGCTGATCAATCCTGGTACTGCTTGTAGATCGAATTTTTAGGCCATCTTTAAAAATTTCTTTCTAATATTACCAATACTGAAGGTTTTACACGTTATACTCCCGTTCTTCTGATATTCTGCGATCCAAAGTTCATCTACGTATTCCCTGTTATACAGTAACAAGGTATTTGATGCTCAAAGTGGTGCCAGTATTTTCTGTCGTATTTATGAGACTAGCAATTGCAATACAATACCGAAGATTAAGATAAATGTCTGAAGAAATATCTGCACTTCAGGACAGTCCAACGAAATATTTACAAGTTTTGGGCGCTTGTTGCCCCTACATCGTCCGTCAGTAACTAAATGTTCTAATCGCTTACGACAGGACTTCTGAACGCAGATCTTCCACTATTTGATGAATTCGGGTGTAAGGAGACTTCCCTCACTACATGGATAGTGGCATAGGTACTGAAGTGACACAAGTCATGGGACACCTCCTAATATCGTGTCGGATCTCCTTTAGCCCGGCGTAGTACAGGAGGTCGACGTGGCACGGACTCAACTTTGGAAGTTCCCTGCAGAAATATCTACATCTACATCCATACTCCGCAAGCCACCTGACGGTGTGTGGCGGAGGGTACCTTGAGTACCTCTATCGGTTCTCCCTTCTATTCCAGTCTTGTATTGCTCGTGGAAAGAAGGATTGTCGGTATGCCTCTGTGTGGGCTCTAATCTCTCTGATTTTATCCTCATGGTCTCTTCGCGATATATACGTAGGAGGGAGCAATATACTACTTGACTCCTCGCTGAAGGTATGTTCTCGAAACTTCAACAAAAGCCCGTACCGAGCTACTGAGCGTCTCTCCTGCAGAGTCTTCCACTGGAGTTTATCTATCATCTCCGTAACGCTTTCGCGATTACTAAATGATCCTGTAACGAAGCGCGCTGCTCTACGTTGGATCTTCTCTATCTCTATCAACCGTATCTGGTACGGATCCCACACTGCTGAGCAGTATTCAAGCAGTGGGCGAACAAGCGTACTGTAACCTACTTCCTTTGTTTTCGGATTGCATTTCCTTAGGATTCTTCCAATGACTCTCAGTCTGGCATCTGCTTTACCGACGATCAACTTTATATGGTCATTCCATTTTAAATCACTCCTAATGCCTACTCCCAGGTAATTTATGGAATTAACTGCTTCCAGTTGCTGACCTCCTATATTGTTGCTAAATGATAGGGGATCTTTCTTTCTTTGTATTCGCAGCACATTACACTTGTCTACATTGAGATTCAATTGCCATTCCCTGCAGCATACGTCAATTCTCTGCAGATCCTCCTGCATTTCAGTACAATTTTCCATTGTTACAACCTCTCGATATACCACAGCATCATCCGCAAAAAGCCTCAGTGAATTTCCGATGTCATCCACAAAGTCATTCATATATATTGTGAATAGTAACGGTCCTACGACACTCCCCTGCGGCACGCCTGAAATCACTCTTACTTCGGAAGACTTCTCTCCATTGAGAATGACATGCTGCGTTCTGTTATCTAGGAACTCTTCAATCCAATCACACAATTGGTCCGATAGTCCATATGCTCTTACTTTGTTCATTAAATGACTGTAGGGAACTGTATCAAACGCCTTTCGGAAGTCAAGAAACGCGGCATCTACCTGGAAACCCGTGTCTATGGCCCTGCTGCCTCTATAGCCGTCCATAACTCCAAACGCGTTGCCAGTGCAGGATTTTGTGATCAAACTGACCTCTTCATTACATCCAACAAATGTTCGATGGGATCATGTCGAGTGGTCTGGCTGTCCAACACCATTCGCTCGAATTGTCCAGAATGTTCTTCAAAACAATAGCGAACAATTGTGGCCGACAGACATGGAGCACTGTCATCCATAAAAATTCCATCGTTTTATGGGAACATTAAGTTCGTGAATGGCCGCAAATGTTCTCCAAGCTGCCGAAGATAACCATTTCCGGTCAATGATCGGTTCATTCCATATAAATGCAGACCGCGTTATTATGGTACCACCATCAGCTTGCACAACGTCTGGTTGACAACCTGGGTCCATGGCTTCGTGCGATCTGTTCCACGCTCGAACCCTACCATCAGCTCCTACCAATTGAAATCGGGACTCGTCTCACCAGTCTACGATTTTCCAGTTGTCTAGGGACCCAACCGCTATGTTCACGAGGCACTCGCGTCGATCTTATGCTGCCATAGCCCATTAACGCCAAATTTTGCCTCACTGTCCTAACCGTTCGTCGTACGTCCAAAATTGATTTCTGCGGTTATTTCACCTAGTGTTGTGTGTCTGTTAGTACTGACAACTCTACACAAACGGCCGCTACTCTCGGTCGTTAAGTGAAGACCGTCGGCCACTGTGTTGTCCATCGTGAGAGGTGAGCGGACGATTTGGATGGGATTCGGTTAATGAAAAGGGACATACAATTCAAGGTTTATTTCCCCAAAACAATTAATTAATTGTAATAAATTACACTGTGGCTTACAAATTACTGTGACGCAAACAAATCAAGCTTCTTGCAATATGAGGTAATAAAATGTTCTATACAACAGGTAAACAGAGAAACTTCAAAACTGTTTACAATTTGATACATTAACAAATAATCATTGTGCATTAAGCTACATACTTTCACCTGATACAGTTAAATTTTTAGATGTGAAGCACAAATGTATAATTTACAATTAAATTTTCAGTTGAAGTTACTCCTTCCTATACCTTCTTTAAAAGAGTGATAAAATTTCCGACAGGTATCTCAATTTAAAATCCTTAACACAACAGCACGTACATGACTAAATATATGTACGGCAAAGCCCAACATCAACAGCGCAAAACACATTCAAACTCTCGCCAACATAGGCGGTCAAAACATATTACGACTACAGCAGCGGGCAAACTTACATAGGTAATAACACAGGCCACCTAGCAATCTTGCCAAAATCAGGAGGAAGGAGGGATGAGAAACACAATTGATACCATACGCAAGTGCACTTGCCAAACCTACTACTAAAAATACAGTATAAAAGGCTCTCAATTAATGACAAATCCGGGATAGGCCCGGCAATATTGCACCTGAACGCTAGTAGCCAAAATAAGGTTGACAGATACCAAGTTCTGACATCATCTTAGGGCTAACTGGCACAACAAATAAATAAGAGTAAAAGAACAAGCAAATGCCAATGCCCAAGAATTTAAATAGGATTAAGTACACACGGGGCTAAAATCAATTGCTAGCACCTTGGACATCGTCTTGGGCTTAATTGACACTACAAATAAATAAAGCTAAAAGAACAGACAAATGACAATGCCCAGCAATTTAAATAAAATAAGTAAGCACAAGGCTAAAAGCAATTGTTAGCAACTTAACACATAAAAATATCAGACTGCTGTCACATCACAAACTGAACAGGCGCGCGCGCAGCCCCCAGCAAGCCAGAAAACCAATAACACACACTCCAGCAACAGAGCCAGCCTGACCACAGTAATTTCCACTCAGAACCAGGGCGCGTGAGCACACCGGGTCCACGCAAATCACACACTGCCAAATAATTCCCACCAACAGATACGGCTGTCCCCCGGGCGGAAAACAGGGGCGACGACCGGGTACACACCAGCAGAAAACTCTACACCTAGACTCCGGCCAAAACGGAATCACGCAGAGAACATAAACAACAGCTGTAATAAGGCGAAACGAACCCTACCACGCAGGCCGGACAGAGTAAACACACAGAAAGCCTGCCCCGCAGTCCCTACAACTCCTGGGTGCGGAAACCCAAGCGATATCGTGGCACCCTTTTCAGAGGCGGAGAACCTCGAGCGATCGCGTGCGGGGATCCACCAGTTGTCCACTACAGCACGTCACAAACACGCCACACCGCCCAACGGCCAAATCAACGAGGCCCGCCAACAACGAGACCACATCTCCGTGCCGGGGCGGAAGGCAAAATACCGCCAGCTCGGTGCGAATCCAACTGCCGAGCCGAGCGCGCGCGGCTCCCCGCGAAAAACGCTCCAGAGGGCAGCAGCCGCCTAAGCGCCTGCGCAGGCCGAACCAGACGGAAACAAAAATATAAGTCGCTATCGATAGTGCCGGATACGCAACGCGCTAGAGAAATGGCACAAGAGGTTATGCTTGAAATGTGGTTTTTTCGTCACACTCCAGGCGGTGTGGACCTCGGAAAATTGAATTCCTCAACGGCTTCCGAAATGGAATGTTCCATGCTTCTTGCTCCAACCACCATTCCTCGGCCACAGTCATGTCGGAAACCTTTTCACATGACTCACCTGAGTACAAATGACAGCTCCGTCAATGCACTGCCCTTTTATACCTTGTGTAGCGATAGTGTATATGTACCTATCCCTATCTCAGGGCAGAAATATGTGTTTGATGGCATTTGCAAAAAGGATTTTGTGGTGTCACCGCCAGACACCACACTTGCTAGGTGGTAGCCTTTAAATCGGCCGCGGTCCATTAGTATACGTCGGACCCGCGTGTCGCCACTATCAGTGATTGCAGACCGAGCGCCGGCACACGGCAGGTCTAGAGAGACGTCCTGGCACTCGCCCCAGTTGTACAGCCGACGTTGCTAGCTATGGTTCACTGAGAATTACGCTCTCAATTGCCGAGACGATAGTTAGCATAGCCTTCAGCTACGTCAATTGCTACGACCTAGCAAGGCGCCATTTATCCTTTGCTATGTATCTAATGAAGCATGTACAGTAACAAGACCAATGTTCACCAATTGTGGATTAAAGTTAAGTATTCCAGTAGCTACGTACTTTTCTTTATAGCATTCATTACGTATCCTGTTTCAGACCTCACGCCAGCCTGCGTGAGTTTAAACGCGTGCCTTTCGGTTACCCGTCACTGTGGACTGGCTGTCTTGTCAGTCCACAACAGATTGTTAGTGACACTTTTCGGTTAGTTTCGTCTCTGAAAAAAAAGTAGGTCTCAGAAATGCAATGGCTGTAATGTAACGGAATCGCTGATAGTACAGCATTATTATACGGTACGGGAATGAAAAGTGGACTTCGTGCAACAAGAAATTTAACAAGGATTTCTCTGTTATCAGTGAGATTTTGAAGCGGTTAGAGAAACTTTCGATGTTGGACAGACTAAACTACAGATACAATTAGTAGTTTCAACAAAAAATCAGCTGAATTAATCCATAGAGTCAGGTGAGCAACTCACCCGCAGAAAGGAGGGAAAAGTAATAAATTCTGCTTGCTGCCGTAAAAGTAGACAAATTATCAGTAATTGATTACGTTTCTCCATTAGCGATATTGTAGAACACAGTGACTGTATATTATTGAATGTGGATACAGATAGCTGCGACTAGTCACTTAGGAAAAATTTCTTTGCTTCCATTAAATTATTTTCATACGTTTTCGGCCATCAGTTAGTTGTAAACGATTATAGGAAGATAAAGTTCTTTAAGTAACGACTATTATATCTGCATTACTGGCCATTAAAATTGCTACACCAAGAAGAAATGCAGATGATAAACGAGTATTCATTGTACAAATATATTATACTAGAACTGACATGTGATTACATTTTCACGCCGTTTGGGTGCGTAGATCCTGAGAAATCTGTACCCAGAACAATCACCTCTGGCTGTAATAACGGCCTTGATACGCCTGGGAATTGAGTCAAACAGAGCTTGGATGGCGTGTACAGGTACAGCTGCCCATGCAGCTTCAACAGTCATTGGATCTCGACCAACACGAGCAGCAGTGTCGCGATACGATGAACCGCAATCGCGATAGGCTACAATCTGACCTTTATCAAAGTCGGAAACGTGATGGTACGCATTTCTCCTCCTTACACAAGGAATCACAACAACGTTTCACCAGGCAATGCCGGTCAACTGCTGTTTGTGTATGAGAAATCGCTTGGAAACTTTCCTCATGTCAGCACGTTGTAGGTGTCGCCACCGGCGCCAACCTTGTGTGAATGCTCCGAAAAGCTAATCATTTGCATATCACAGCACTTCTTCCTGTCGGTTAAATTTCGCGTCTGTAGCACGTCATCTTCGTGGTGTAGCAATTTTAATGGCCAGTAGTGTATTTTATAGCATTATGCAGTCATGAAACAATTGAATTAGGGACAACTTCCTACTAGCGTGCAGCCCCTATTTTTCCGTACTGACAGTAACGATGCAATATGGCGTGGGCCACACGAAACGCTGACAGCGCTGGGGAGCCACCCTGATCTGTGACAGCTCAGATTTCCCGACAATTCATACAAGTTGATCGGAACGGAGCCCAGGGCGAACACGTGTCACTTGATGGGGTCGCAGAGTGGAGCGCTCCTCAAGTCATTCTCGCAATTCGGAAGAGGTGGCATGTAGTATTGTCTCGTTGAATGTGCAGGTCGCCTGTGCGATGAGTTGTAAGAGAGCAAACTGATGCATGCATTCAAGCAATAGGCTTCGTCATCTTTCAGTGTTCAAGGTCGATTTAGTAGGGACTGCATTTCATTCCATGCAAACATCCCCCACGTTACAATACATATGCTGCAAGTTGCGTTTGAAGCTTGGTAGTGACTCCATATGTTAAAAACCGCTCTGGTTAGGATGAGGCACTTGCGTATGCTCATTCGGGCACATGTCAACAAGCGCCCCCTCTCGTACAGATCATCAAAGTGAAGCAGTGGTGCCCACTGTGACCAAGCTGATGGAGTCACTGCGAAAACTTGTGCCATTGCAAAATGGAGAGAAAAATAGAGCAACGACTAACACGAAGATATGCTTCAAATTAGGGAAAACGGTGATGGAAACTTGTGGAATGTTAGTGTCAGCGTATCGCATTGAGGTAATGAGCAACAAGTGTCTGTGAGTCGTTTAAACGCTTTAGAGACGGAAAGGAAGATGTCGAGTATGAGCTGTGTTCGCGTCGGCCGTCAACTTGCACAATCCCAGCCAACAACAAACGAGTGCGAAGGACGCTTGCTGAACGACTAGCACAAGCAAGCTCGGATGGAAACGTCTGGAGATTTTATCGACATCTCTGACCGGAATCCGCAATTTTTGGAAACTATCGTTGCTTGATATCAGACCTGATGTTGCCAATGGGACCTGGAGCCCAAGCGACAGTCAATGGTATGGTGTTCATCGTCTTTCCCGCCTCCCAAAAAAGTCGAAAATACTAGATTAAGACGGTGTTGATCGCCTTTTTCAGTGGCAAAGGTTTGATACACCCTGAATGGCTTACGCTTCGCAGCGTTGCAGATAAGCCGGCCGCTGTGGCCGAGCGGCTCTAGGCCCTTCAGTCCGGAACCACGCGGCTGCTACGATCGCAGGTTCGAATCCTGCCTCGGGCATGGATGTCTGATATCCTTAGGTTAGTTAGGTTTAAGTAGTTCCAAGTCTCGGGTACTGATGACCTCAGATGTTAAGTCCCATTGTGCTCATAGCCATTTGAACCATTTGAACGTTGCAGATATCCGGCAATGGATGACCAGGGGGCTGCATGCGATTTCGGAAGAAGCATTCGCTACCAGTTTCCAAGAGCTTTACATCCGATTTCAGCAGTGTGTAGTAGCTAATGCTGATTATTTTGAAGGCCAGTAATTTTGTTTGAAACTCGTGTTTCCTTTATTTTCTGAGACAAACGGTGACCTGAAGCTTCAACTCAAGCAGGTATCGTTGTATCGTGTCCTGTTTCTAGTCTGTATTAGTGTGCACCACGGCTACTCTTTAGCCATGTTCCAAGTGTCCAACGACAGAATGCCTGCTCCCATTGCAGTATCTGGGCCCTGTGAAGTACAGTGAGCAAAGTACGTGTGTGTGTGTGTGTGTGTGAGCCGGCCGAAGTGGCCGTGCGGTTAAAGGCGCTGCAGTCTGGAACCGCAAGACCGCTACGGTCGCAGGTTCGAATCCTGCCTCGGGCATGGATATTTGTGATGTCCTTAGGTTAGTTAGGTTTAACTAGTTCTAAGTTCTAGGGGACTGATGACCTCAGCAGTTGAGTCCCATAGTGCTCAGAGCCATTTGAACCATTTTGTGTGTGTGTGTGTGTGTGTGTGTGTGTGTGTGTTTGTGTGTGGCTTCGGTCTTCCCCGAATCGAGATGCTGACAGTACATTATAGATTCCGTGAATCATAAACCACTAGTGCCTGCATCAGCCCTTAGTTGGAGTGTCTCATGCGTCGAGTAACCACGGCCAGTTGGAGACCCAACGTGCTGATATCATACTTGCTCCTCATTCTGCAGTCAACTCATGCCTTCGGGCAAAGGTAGATCTGTCACCTGACAGAACTATTCCATTCCGAGCGTCTACAACACACTGACCGATGTGGCGCATTGGTAAAGCACTGTTGCTTTCAGGAGAAACACAGTACAGTAATCCAGCCATCCTGATTTAGGTTTTCTTTGGTTTCCCTACAGTAAATAAAGCGAATATCGAGACGCTTCATCAAAAAGTACAAAGGAATGACCGATTCTATTCCCTATGATTGTCATATTCGAGCTTGTGACAGGCACACGTCCAGGAAATGGGTTCGATTCTGGGTGAGAGGGAGGAGCAAAATTTTTTTTTACAGTCCCTCTCCTCCCTTCCCGACCACAAAAGTATAATTTGCTGTCATACTCACTTTTAACGTGTCACATGTACCTACGATAATAATAATAATAATACCATGTAAAATTTTTAATAACAATATTAACAGATTAAACTTATTTGTCATGAATGTTTAGGAAACCGTAACTGTTTATGCAATATAAATACAGAAAATTGCAACCATTCACTTTCTTGAAATGTTTGTTTATTCCATGAACTCTTTTTCTAAAGTTTTTAGGCTCATCTTCAGATGGTGCACAGGAGGTTACATAGCTGTTTCAAAGTGTAATGCTGGGTACTGGCTCTGTGACCAGAAGATGAATGTGACTTAATGCATCACCATGGTGTTGTTTATATGCCGATTTGGATCCATAATATAATTTTGTTCTTACTGCGACAGTATGTTGTTGTTAATACCCATCTATCTGCTTCCATTGTGATGGACAGTTGGTATCACATCACTCACTTTCATAGAATATGTATGTATACAGAGTGGTTCATTGATAGTGACCAGGCCAAATATCTCACGAAATTCGCAACAAAAGAAAAAACTACAAAGAACGAAACTCGTCTAGCTTGAAGGGAGAAACCAGATGGCGCTATGGTTGGCCCGCTCGATGGCGCTGCCATAGGTCAAACGGATATCATCTGCGTTTTTTTTTTTTTTTTAATAGGAACCCCCATTTTTTTATTACATATTCGTATAGTACGTAAAGAAATATGAATGTTTTAGTTGGACTACTTTTTTCGCTTTGTGATAGATGGTGCTGTAATAGTCACAAACGTATAAATACGTGGTATAACGTAACATTCCGCCAGTGCGGACGGTATTTGCTTCGTGATACTTTACCCGTTTGACGCTTATTTCGTGAGATATTTGGCCCGGTCACGATCAATGGACCACTCTGTATAAGAATAGAAATAAGACACTAGTTCATTTGAAGTTTGTTCTTACAGGAATTTTCAATTTTTTTATTTACTGTATTTTATTTTGGGCATTCATGTTTCCGCCAGTTTTGATTAAATTAATTCACAATACATCGACTCCAGTACATAAAAAAACAACAAATAATATCTCTGAGCAAAGTAGGGCTATGCTATATCTTCGTATGAAGATCTGTGTAAGAGTTATACAGCACATACTAGATATGCAATAAATTACAGATATGTGAGTGGCTCGAAGACTTCTTAAGTAACAGAACCCAGTATGTTGTCCTCGACGGCGAGTGTTCATCAGAGACAAAGGTATCGTCAGGAGTGCCCCAGGGAAGTGTGACAAGACCGCTGTCGTCCTCTGTATACATAAATGATTTGGCGGACGGGGTAGGCAGTAATCTGATGTTGTTTGCTGATGATGCTGTGGTGTACGGTAAGGCGTCGAAGTTGAGTGACTGTAGGAAGATACAATAAGACTTAGACAAAATTGTTAGTTGGTTTAATGAATCCAGCTAGCTCTAAATGTGGAAAAATGTAAGTTAATGCGGACGAAAAGGAAGAACAAACCTGTAATTTTCGGATACAGTATTACTACTGTCCTCCTTTCTACGGTCGCAGGTTCGAATCCTGCTTCGGGCATGGATGTGTGTGATGTCCTTAGGTTAGTTAGGTTTAAGTAGTTCTAAGTTCTAGGGGACTGATGACCACAGCTGTTAAGTCCCATAGTGCTCAGAGCCATTTGAACCATTTTTTGTCCTCCTTTACATAGCCAAGTCGTTTAAACATCTGGGCGTAACGTTGCAAAGCGATGTGGAATGGAACGAGTTTGTGACAACTGTGGTAGGGAAGGCGAATGGTCGACAGTTTATTGGGTTAATTTTAGGAAAGAGTGGTTCACCTGTAAAGGAGACCTCATATAGGACGCTGGTGCGACCTATTCTTAAGTACTGTTCGAGTGTTAGGGAATCGTACTAAGTCGGATTGAAGGAAGACATCGAAACAATTCAGAGTAGAGCTGCTAAATTTGTTACTGATAGGTTCTATCAACATGCAAGTGTTGCGCAGATGCTTCGGGAGCCCTGGAAGGAAGGTGACGTTCTTTCGAGAAGCGCTATTGAGAAAATTTAGAGAACCGGCATTTGCAGCGGACTGCCGAACGATTCTACTGTCGTCAAAATACACTGCGCGTTAGACCAAGAAGGCAAGATACGAGAAGTTAGGGCTCATATGGAGGCATGTGAACAGCCGTTTCTCCCTGACTATTTTGCGAATGGAACAGGGAAGGAAATGACTAGTAGTGGTACAGGACACCCTCCGCCAAGCACCGTACGATGGCTTGCGGAGTGTGTATGTAGATGCAGATGTAGATGTAGATGTAGACGCAGTTGTTGGCAAGGTTTGCTCACCGTACGTTACAGGACCTAGAGGTCTAGAGGTAATAATTTGTTTACGCTGTGTTTAGTAAGGAGCTTTAGCATAACATCCAATAAAGTGCGACTGGAAGAAATATATTTGAAAATCATTTATCCTAAATTTCGACAGGTACATTTTGTGCTCCACATTATTTAAGAAGTGTAACTGTCCTGACCTGAGTGCGAAAACCCAAACAAATGATGATTCCAAGATAGTGCAGTAGCACTTTACTTCTAATACAGAAAGGAGTGGAACTAAATGTAAACGTCGAGTGACGAGGGCCTCTCGTCGGGTAGACCGTTCGCCGGATGCAAGTCTTTCGATTTGACGCCACTTCGGCGACTTGCGCGTCGATGGGGATGAAATGACGATGATTAGGACAACACAACACCCAGTCCCTGAGAGGAGAAAATCTCTGACCCAGCCGGGAATTGAACCTGGGCCCTTAGGGTTGACATTCTGTCGCTCCGACCACTCAGCTACCAGGGGCGGACGTAGTGGAACTAATTCACAGTAAAATGTCAATGGGGACGCTAGTCCATGTACGCCTAAACGACACACGCAGTACTATTATCCCGAATAAGCTGTCACAAGGAAATGAGCCAGTGAGATTGTTTGTTTGTTGCAATGAACAACACTTAAGCTATTCTAAAACCCAGTTTGACGTTGTCTCTGAAGGCCATTGCTTGATCCAAGCGCAAAATCTAATTTAACCGGCGTGCACCACTCCAAAAGCACAGCGTCCATTGAGGCTGTAGTCTGTGGAGGCGATGGCTCTGGCAGCAACTGCAGGCTGCCTGTTGTGTCATGTGGATCTTCCGTGGTTGATGCTGAGGTTGGAACTTCAGGTTCCGATAAGTAGACCCCGCTGTAGCTCCCCGAATAGAATTACTGCGCTAGTTGCCGGATGGCGCCTCGAGTACACGCCCGGCAGACGGGTATCTTCTCCGTGGTTGGTGTCCACACGATTCTCGCGATGGCGATGCGAGCACCGCGGTTGCTGAGGCTGGCGTCACACGTTCCTGTAGCGGACACCGTAAACACCTTGGTCGGTCGGTGTGTTTTAGTGGCCCACAATACAGGGCGTATCAAAAAGAACCATCTGATATAAAAAAATCATAGCTTACGTTATTTGAGATACGTGAGTCAACTCTGTACTGTTGGAAAGAGCAAACTCTCGAGTTTTACATGCTTCCCACTAGGAAGCAGCAGTGTGCGCTCAATTCAGTTCTAGTAAAAATGCTGTCGGGACAACAGAAAGCATTTTGTGTTCTTCGTTTTGCACAGTGCGAGTCAGTAATATCTGTTCGTCGAGGTAGGTATGGTGTGATCCTCCTACAGCACAGAGCATTAGACGATGGCATGAACAAGTCCGAAAAACAGGTTGTTTGTGTAAAGGAAAATTGCTGGGCCGTCGCCGAGTGTCTGACGCCGGCGTCGTAAGCCATAGTTTCGCAAAGAGTCCACAAAAATCCGTTCGCCGTGCAGCTAGACAGCTCAACATGCCCCCGATGTCCGTCTGCCGTGTGTTGCGTAGACGTTTTCACATGAAGCCATACAAAATGAAGCTACTGCAAGCTCTTCGTAAAGGATTTCTGTAATTTAGTTCTTGGCAAGATGGAGGATGACAGTTTTCTTTCTCGGTAAGTGTTTAGTGACGAGGCAACTTTCCATTTAAATGGAAAGGTGAACCGTCATAATGTGAGAATATGGGGTACGGAACAACGACATGAAGTTGTACAACATGAGAGGCACTCTTCAAAATTTAATGTGTTTTGTGCAGTTTCACGGGAAAAGGTGTATAGTCCATTCTTCTTTGCCAAGAGCACTGTTACGGGAAGCACATATCTCGACATGCTTGAGAACTTTCTTTTCCCACAGTTGGAGACTGATTCGGACGACTTCATTTACCAACAGAATGGGACACCGGCACACTGCCATCTGGATGTGTGGGAATTTTTAAATCAAAGGAGTTCTGAACGATGGATCGGTCGCACTGGGCCAAATTATTCAGCCTTACATTACTGGCCTCCAAGGTCACCAGACCTAAGAGTATATGATTATCTCTTGTGGTTTTTTTTTAAAGAACTCTGTTTATTTTCCTCCGTTACCAACAACTACGAATGAACTGAGACATCGTACAACAGCAGCTATGGAAGCTGTAACTCATACATTCTCGCTGCTGTGTGGGAACAATCTGAATACCGCATTGACATATGACGTGCATCTCAAGGGGGGCAGGGGGGGGGGGGGGGGCGGCATACTGAACATCTATGAAAAGGTATGAAAAAAACTTTTTGAGTTTCCCATTCATCAAAAAGCAAAATTCATTGTTTATGTTTATTAGTTTCAGGAATATAGACGTCCCAAATAGGATGATTGTTTTTGATACACCCTGTATTATTGCACCTGGGACTGCGGGCTCTTCTGGCGGCTTATTGTGAGTCAGCGTTAATCAGGATTGATTGTATAGGCACTAGTGACCTGAAAGCATCCACAGTGCTATGTGCTTTCCTGACCCTCCGCCGTTCTTCTTTACTGTTGCGTCACCACGTGTTTCCGATAACGGCCAAGTACAATAATGTCGTGGTTGAGTAGTGTACATTGAACGTTGCATTTATTTACTTTAAGGGTACGCCAGTCAGTGTTGTGATTGACAAGCTGTGCGTGCCAGATCACGTGATGGAGCCTCGGTTCTGTAGTTTGGCAGCCTGCCGGTCGCGGCTATATGGACGAGAAGGTGTAACCATAGGCGACGTCGTGGGGATACAGCAATAATCTCTCACAACTTTAAATACAACAAAATTTTCACGACATAAAATCGAAGTGAACATTCACCAGCACGAGTATTTAACTTAGTCCTGTGATTGTTATTGCTAGTCTGATCACTATGGCTATGTGAGCTTGTAAATGAGGGAATCCTATTTCTTTCAGTCATTTTCTCGAGAACTCAGTGTTGCTGTTTTCTGTGGACTATCGAACCGAGTCGCATTTGTTGTCTGTAGCAGATAGGGCGAGGCAGTGATTGGCAGCCTTGCTGGAATGTTCTCCCTTGTCAGTCGGGCTGTAAATCCATCCATGTGAGCTGTAAACAGAGAAATATCTTGTATTAAACATATTTGTAATTTTGAAGAATTCCTTTCTTTAAGACGCTTAGTTTTCATGCTGTTTTATTCTCCGAAACCTAGCTAAGAAATTTTTTAAACTGATACACTGATGGAAAAAATTTCCTAGCACCAAGAAACAATTAACGTAGACTAATGAAATGTCGGGAATAGTTTTGTCTGGGTAAGATATTTAAGTGATCAGCATTCCAAAATCACAAGTTACTGTAAGCACGAGAAAAGTCATTACAAATGTGAAATGCTGTGCCACATAGGTGCCGCATGGCAGTTTTTAGTATGGAGTTCCATAGCTGTTGCATTTGGTCGGTCAACACAGTGACGATTAAAGCTGTCTGTCGATCACGCTGAAGTTGTCGTCAGACGATGTCCCATATGTGTTCAATTGGAGACCTATCTGGTGCTCCAGCAGGCCAAAGCAATATGTTGACTCACTGTAGAGCATGTTGGACTAGAGCAGCGAAATGTCCGCGAGGGTTATGCTGTTGGAAAACATCCCCTGGAATACTGTTCATGAATCGCAGCACCAGACTGACATACAAATTTGCAGTCAGGGTGCGTCGATAAGCACGAGAGCGCTCCTGCTGTGATACGAAACTGCACCCCGATCATAAATCGAGATGTAGGTCCAAAAAATGTGTAGTACGCAGACAGGTTGGTTACAGGCACTCAACTGATCTCCTTCTAACTAACACACGGCCATCACTGGCACGAGGCTGAACCATCTTTTGCAAGCTTACTATTAAAGATTTCACTTCTCTTTGCGTATTATTCCAGGAAACGCGAAAGTAACTAAAGTAGGGTTACGATCGTATTCTTGCATACATTTTAGCGCAGTAAAACTTACAGAATCCCATTCAATTGTTCTGTTCCGTTCCAGCAAGTTAAGAAAAGCGTATCCCTTTGTTGTTTAACACTTATTTTGCGAAACACAGCGTAAATTTTAAGTCCGGTAGCTGGAAACTTTGCACATACGGTTGTAGCTTCGTTTACATACAGTTGCGACTAGGCCTAATTTTTGTAAACGTGTTTTTCTTCTTTTTTCGGTAATATAACTTATTGTCACTAAAGTAAGTTTGTTTACATACGATTGAGACTAGATCTAATCCTTCGTAAACGTGTTTTCTTGTTTTTCAGTAATTTAAATTGTTCAAATGGCTCTGAGCACTATGGGACTTAACTTCTGAGGTCATCAGGCCCCTAGAACTTAGAACTACTTAAACCTAACTAACCTAAGAACATCATACACATACATGCCAGAGGCAGGATTCGAACCTGCGACCGTATCGGTCGCGCGGTTCCAGACTGTAGCGCCTAGAACCACTCGGCCACTCCGACCGGCTCAGTAATTTAATTTGACTTATTCACGCTAAAGTCAGATTTTTACCATGAGTGAAAAGTGCCTGACGTATCGTAGAATTGTTAGCTCCGGGGTTTGGTGTGATGGCTGTAGTAGTTTTTACCATTGGGGTGACTGTAGAGGCGTGGGAAATGGGGAAGTGGATCAAACTCTTCAGTCGTTCTGTAGGATATGCAGTAGCACTCACTCCGTCTTCAGGCCACGAGTGGCCTACCGGGACCATCCAACCCCCGTGTCATCCTCATTGGAGGATGCGAATAGGAGGGGCGTTGAGTCAGCACACCACTCTCCCCGTCGTTATGATGGTATTCTTGACCGAAACCGCTGCTATTCAGTCGAGTAGCTCCTCAATTGACATCACGAGGCTGAGTGCACCCCGAAAAAAGGCAACAGTCTATGGCGGCTAGGATGATCACTCATCTAAGTGGCGACCATGCCCGACAGTGCTTAACTTCGGTGATCTCACGGGAACCGGTGTAGCCACAGGATATGCGGTAGAGACAGGAAAATAGTGGAACAGGAGGGGAAAATTGCTGCCCTTCAGGCACAGTTAGAGCAGGCTAGGGAAGATCTGAACAGATTAAGGAGGGAGAAGGGTAAAGAGAGGTGGGAAGTGGCAACAGGAAACAGGAGGAACAGACCTAGAACTTTGTCAGACACCTTTTTGGTGAATGTGAAGATTAAGTTTGACTTGTTGCTTCAGTTAGAAACTGACGAGCCTCAGACAGAGATAGGTGTAGAGAGGGCACAACAAACTTTCAGTAGAAAATTGACTAAGAATGTAGGTAAGTCAGTAAAGAGAAAGAAAGTTTTGTTGTTAGCTAGTTCACATGCCAGAGGTGTAGGCCAACTTTTGCAGGACCAGTTAGGATCAGAATACCAGGGCACAATTGTTTTTAAACCTAGTGCTGGTCTGGGTCATGTGTGGATTTAGGTTCACTCTGTAAAGATTTTACCAAGGAAGACACCGTGGTTATTGTGGGTGGGCTGGGCAATAGGTTTGAGAGAGATCCTGGATACAATATAGAGTGTGATCTGGCAAAGATTGCATCAGCAACGAGACATACTAGTGTTGAGTTTGTGTCTGTTTTGAGACGCCATGACCGACCTCATTTAAACTCTTCTGCCGGGAGAGTTAATTTGGAGTAGGAATAGCTACTTGGGTCGGGTGCGGGGTCACATATTGGTTTGGTTCCTGTTGATTCTCTCAGTACGTGGGATTATACTAGACATGGCCTACACCTCAACACAAAATGGAGGGGTAAACTGGCTGGGCTAATAGCAGGAAATGTAGCGGGGGGGGGGGGGGGGGCACTGCCATGAGTGGTAATATACCAGTAGTCACAGGTGTTGGAGCAGCACCTTTTTTAGGATGGGTAGGACAGAACGAAGTCAAGTTCTGAGAGAAGTAAAGATTGAAACAGACCTTCAGTTCGAGAAAGAAATCAAAAAGCATAATCCTGGCACAGTGGATCAGCGAACACAGCTGTTGGTTAAAAATTTACAGCAATTAGCAGAAATTTTATTTCCGCCCAATTTCATCCTGGTAAATGTGAAATGCCAACTATCTTTAGTGGAGCAAAATATTCGAGGGCTTAGAAGTAAAATTAATGAACTACTTATGTGCATTGATGAATTAGAGTCATCGAACGCAGTTTATATAATCTGCCTCTCTGGTACAGGTATGTTAAACCTTACAGAATTTAAGTTAGCCTCTTACTTCTGTAGACAAAATATGGAGAAAAAACGAGTTGCCACATTTGTTAAAAACAGTTTTAAATTTAAGAATATTGACATTAATAAATTTTGCTTAGAGCAGCACTTAGAAGCATGTGCAACAGAGATAGAATTTCATAATAGGCCCTTTATAATATTAGCCATATACAGAGCATCTTCAGGAAATTTCAACCTGTTTATAAACAGTCTTGAAGATTTATTATCTCATCTAAAATTAAAAAACAAGGAATTACTGGTTGCTGGTGATTTTAATATAGATGTCCTGAAAAACACCATCAGTAAACAGTTACTGAAATCAGTTACATTGTCATTCAGTTTAATTTCTAATGTAAATTTCCCAACCAGGGTATACAAATCTTCTAAGACTGCCATTGATAATATCTTTATAGACAATTCTAGGTAACTAAGCCACATTACAAAACCAGTAGTAAATGGGCTGTCTGACCATGACATGCAACACCTAACATCAAATTTCGAAAATTGTCAGGGTAAAACATCTATCAGAACTGAGTACAGAAGGCTAACAAAACAGTAAAAAACTGATAACTTTAGAGGATTGCTCAAAGAAATTAATTGGATGGATGTTTATAGCATCCAGGACACAAATACAAAATACAAAATATTCATTAATAAAGTTAGCACCTTATTTGAAAATTGTTTTCCACTGAAGGTAACTCAAATTAAGCAGAAGTCTAATAAGAAACCATGGATCACACAAGGGATAAAGATATCACGTGAAACAAAAAGGAAACCCTATCTGATATGTAGGGACACCTTTGATACTAGTATTATAGCTCATTACAAAAGTTACTGCGAAATATTGAAGAAGGTTATCCAGAAATCTAAACACCTGCATTATGAGAAGAAGATAAATATATCCAGCAATAAAATAAAAACAATATGGGATATAGTTAAGTCAGAGACAGGTAGGACCAGAAATGAGAAGGAACAAATAGCTCTAAAAATAAATGAAACCCTGGTAACAAAAGCATGTTACGTTACAAACCATTTAAACAAGTATTTTGTGTCTGTTACTGATAGCATAGGGTTGTCAGGTTCAGTAAATAATTCAACGGAATATCTGAGACAAGTGCACACAAGCAATCTCAGTAAAATGGAATTGACACTTACTTCACCCAAAGAAACAGAATCCATCATTAAGTCCTTGAAATCAAAGCATTCTAGTGGTTATGATAACATATCAACAAAGTTAAGAAAAGAGTGTTCATGTGAGTTTAGTCATATCTTAACTTATTTGTGTACTCAATCACTTATCCTAGGAACATTCCCAGACTGGCTTAAATATGCTGAAGTTACACCTCTACACAAGAAAGGGGACAAAGAAATGCCGCCAAATTACCGACCGATCTCACTTTCGCCAGCTTTTTGAAAAATCTTTGAAAATGTTATGTTCAAGTGTCTACTTAAGCACCTTAGTGAAAATAACATACTGTCAAAGTCACAGTTTGGTTTCTTAAGGGTTCTGATATTGAGAAGGCTATTTACACTTACAGTGAAAATGTCCTTAATTCATTAGACAACAGATTAGAGGCAACTGGCATATTCTGTGACCTGCTAAAGGTTTTTGACTGTGTGAATCACAGTATTCTTTTAAGTAAATTAAAGTATTATGGCATCACTGGTAGTGCTGCAAAGTGGCTTCAGTCATATCTTACTAATAGAAAACAAAGGGTGTCATTATGTAACACTTCAGCAGTAGGCAATCAGACATCATCTGACTGGGAAGAAATTACATATGGTGTTCCCCAAGGTTCCATACTGGGTTCACTACTTTTTATTGTTTATGTTAATGACCTGTCATCTGTTACATTACCAGATGCCAAGTTTGTCTTATTTTCAGATGAAACAAACATTGCAATAAACAGTAATCAAATATAAATTTAGAAAGGGCAGGAAATCAAATTTTTACTGACATTAATAAGTGGTTCATAGCCAATTCACTGTCATTAAACTTTGAAGGACCCACTGTAAGCAGTTCAGAACTTCGAAGAGATTTCCTTCTAGTGTGTGTATAAAATATGATGACATGGAAATAGGAGAAGTTGAGAGTGTAAAATTCTTGGGATTACAACTTGATAATAAATTCAGTTGGGAGCAACATAGTAACGAACTGCTAAAGCGCCTAATCAAGTCTGTGTTTGCAATGCGAATGATGTCAGACATAGGAGATATAAATATAAAAAAACTGGCATATTTTACTTATTTTCACTCCATTATGTCATATGGTATCATATTTTGGGATAACCCCACAAACC
The DNA here is from genome assembly GCF_021461385.2 of Schistocerca piceifrons. NCBI lineage: Eukaryota > Metazoa > Arthropoda > Insecta > Orthoptera > Acrididae > Schistocerca > Schistocerca piceifrons. The sequence goes on from NC_060139.1 coordinate 384,457,104, forward strand.
GAGAAAAAATTTTTAGAGTACAGAAGCATATAATAAGAGTAACGTGTGGTGTGAATCCAAGAACGTCATGTCGAAACCTATTCAAAGAATTGGGCATACTAACCACAGGTTCTCAGTATATTTATTCCTTAATGAAGTTTGTTGTAAATAATGCATCTCTTTTTCCAACTAACTACTTAGTACACAGTATCAATACTAGGAATAAGAACAATATACATAAAGATTTAAAATCACTTACCCTTGCCCAGAAAGGAGTCCAGTATTCAGCAACACATATTTTCAATAAGTTACCAGCAACTATTAAGAGTTTAGTTTCAGAGAAGGCACAATTTAAACATAATTTAAAAGAATTTTTGGTGGCCAACTCCTTCTATTCCATCCATGAATTTCTCAACAAGTGCAGTAGACCATTTTAATGAACATTTATTATACAGGGCGTTTCAAAAAGAAAGAGCAGATTTCAAACATTTATTTCTCAAAAACTACAAATGATAGAAACACAATTCCAACGGTCCTTCACTCAATATGAGTACCAAATGTTACACAACAAATATCAAAACTGTACCTCAATATGAGCACCATTTGTTACACGACAAATATCAAACCGGTATCTCATTTCTTGCCACACACGACGCAACTGGTCTTTAGTTACCGAATTCACGGCCGCAACAATTCGATGTCGTACCTCTTGAAGAGTAGCGGGCATAGGTGGGACATAAACACAGTCCTTTATGTACCCCCACAAATAAAAATCGCAGGGAGTAAGGTCTGGTGACCTGGGAGGCCACAGACGATGACATTGATCTTGTGCTCCTGCTCTTCCAATCCACCGTCCTGGAATGGTGTTATTTAGGTACCGTCGTACAGGTTCAGAGAAGTGTGGTGGGGCGCCATCTTGCATGAAGATGAAGTGATTTGAATCTTCCTGAAGTTGAGGAAATAGCCAGTTTTCTAACATGTCCAGGTAAATGGTTCCTGTGATAGTTTTCTCCATGAAAAAGAAAGGTCCATAAACTTTGTTTACCGAAATTGCACAAAAGACGTTAACCTTTGGTGAGTCTCTTTCATGTTGAATAACGTCCCTCGGAGTTTCACTCGCCCAAATTCGTACGTTATGCCGATTAACTTTACCAGAAATGTGAAACGTTGATTCATCTGAAAAAATTAATCGTTCGGCAAAATTGTCCTCTTCCATGTCCTGTAGAATTGCAGTTGAAAATTCGAACCTTTTGTTGTGGTCGTCAGGACGCAATGCTTGCAATAACTGCAGTTTGTACGGCTTCATGTGCAGACGGTTACTCAGAACGCGCCATACCGTTGTTTTAGACATGTTTAGTTCGTGACTTGCCCGTGCCGTGGATTTTCTAGGGCTCCTTTCGTAAGCTGCACGGACACGCTCGACATTTTCATCCGATGTGCGTGGACGACCCGTGCTTTTTCGCTTGCAGATGCAACCATCTTCTACGAATCTGTGATGCCACTCATAAATTTGCTTATGACGAGGCGGCTGTTTGTTGAATTGACGGCGGAATGCACGTTGCACACCAACAATGGACTCTAACTTTGCAAATTGCAGCACACAAAATGATCGTTCCTGTGGTGTCGTCGCCATTTTCCTACAAACAAACGCCAGCGCCACTGCGGATTTGCATGGAACTTCTGCGCGGACCATTGAAAAACTTTGAACCTTTCTCTGACAAGAAACGTTTGAATTGTGTTTCTATCATTTGTAGTTTTTGAGAAATAAATGTTTGAAATCTGCTCTTTCTTTTTGAAACGCCCTGTACTTTAATTTTTGAAAATACTTGGTTGTAACAGTCAAGTAACTACCTACTGTGTGGATGATGAAAGATTGGAAAGCAGATGTAAGTCTTAAGTCTGTAAATAGTGGAAGTTTAATTTTAAATCTTCTACATAATTTGACTGTTCTTAACTGAGGATCATTGAAATGAATAATTTACTTTAATTTTTGACAATACTTGGTTGTATTAGCCAAGTAACTAGCTACTGTGTGAATGATGGATTTCATGAAAGCAGATGTAAGTATTAAACCTGTAAATATTAGAAGTTTAATTTTAATTCATTTACATAATTTTACTGCTTATTGACTGAGGATCATTACAATAAATGAAACTCAAGTTTTTCTAATAACATTTTTGTAATGTGTTTATCTGACATGTTCCACACCCAGGAGGATCCCCTCTTTTGTGGGTCTATGGAGTGAATAATTAATCTAATCTAATCTAACCTAGTCATCAGAAAACGTAACAGATCTCTACCCTGCCTTCCAATGAGATCTCGCTTGACTCCACTGAAGTCACAAATTGCGGAGGTTTGGAGTCAATGAAATGCACATGACAGGGCGTCTGGCTCGAAGCTGTCGTTGAAGTCACTAACCAATATGCACCAGTTCGTTGTGTCACTGTGGTGCCAACTGCTGCTCAAATTCCTCCTGCAGATGCAGTACGATGCGCCACAGCAATACGCCAAACAAGATGGTCTTCCCTCTCGGTAGTGCCACGTGGCCGCCAGGGGCCCGGTCTTCTTGCGACCGTACCTACTCGTTACCACCGTCGCCAGCAATCATGTACAGTGGCTACATTCCGGCAAATTTTTCTCCAATATCGCAGAAGGAATATCCAGCGTCTCATAGTCCTGTTATACATCCTCATGACCTGTTGATGTCTTCATCGTCTTAAAGGCATTCTTGACTAGCATCAACTCACTGCGTCCAATCTCGACTGTAACTAACACTCATGACCCTTACAGTGCGTATTTTTCATGCCATCATAATCGAAACACGAGGCCACTCTTATTTGGTATCCTAACTGTGCCCACTCACAAAACAAAAACTTTTGCAAACTCCTTCTCAGTTGCCGCTGTCCGCCTCTGGAACAAACTGCCTCTTACCTTGTGCAAAATTCAATCCCCTGCTGTTTTTAAGAAGAAGTTGTCCGCCTATATAGCTGACTGGTCAGCGCGATGGAACGCCATGCAAAGGGGCCCGGGTTCGATTCCCGGCTGGGTTGGCGATTTTCTCCGCCCAGGGACTGGGTGTTGTGTTGTGCCGAAGTGGCGTCAACTAAAAAGACTTGCACCAGGCGACCAGTCTACCCGACGGAGGCCCTAGCCACACGACATTTCATTTCATTTTTAAGAAGAAGTTGAAGCATTTCCTACTCTCATTCTCATAACGTTTCCCACAAAATTAATGTACAAGGCCAATCCTCTCCTCTGGCAAATAGCAAAGCTAGTGTCTCCTATCTTGCTCCTTTCTCTTTATCCTCTTCATCTATCTCTATTAACAACGCAATCTTCTTTTCCTTTATATTTCCGTAATTATGTTACGTCATGTCTCTATTCTTCTCCTCAATTCATCATCAGTCTACCTCATACTCCCTGCTGCTAGCACTCCTATCTAAAATCTCTCTCTTTCATAATGTCTAATTATAACAGTACTTATCATCTACGAATATAAACTCTATATGTATCTATTTCTCCAAGTGTACCTTTGTAATTGTTTATTTCCCTTTTTGTACTAATAGTTCAAATGGCTCTGAGAACGATGGGACTTAATATCTGTGGTCATCAGTCCCCTAGAACTTAGAACTACTTAAACCTAACTAACCTAAGGACATCACACACATCCATGCCCTAGGCAGGATTCGAACCTGCGACCGTAGCAGTCGCGCGGTTCCGGACTGAGCGCCTAGAACCGCTAGACCACCGCGGCCGGCTTTTTGTACTAGATGTAGTTTAACATGCCTACTAAAACATATGAATATAAAATAAGTAGAATGCCTGGTTAGATGTAAGAGAGGGCCTGATGGCCCTAATCTTGCCAGGTTAAATAAATCAATAAATAAATAAATATTTAAAGCAAACTTTAACCGCGCGTGACACCGACAAGGACGCTAACTCTCATTCCATCTCCTCCATTTATGTTTGTGTGTTTTCCGTAAAATGTCAGATAGTAAAGCTCTATTTTATAGCTCCGGTAGTAGACGAAAATCAGCTGATGGAATAAGCATTTACAAGGCAGATTTTGGTAAGTGGGCGAGCAGTAAATAAAACCAAGGAGAAATTTGAAAGGGAATTAAAATTCAGGAGGAAGAAATAAAGACTTTGAGGTTTTTCGATGACACTATAATTCTGTCAGAGACAGCAAAGGTTTCTGAAGAGCAGATGAACGAGATGGATAGCGCCTTGAAAGGTGGCTCAAGATGAACATCAGTAGAACTAAACAATTGTAATGGAATCTAGTCGAATTAAATTAAGGCAGTAATGATAGAATTACGCTAGGAAACGAGACACTCAAAGAAATCTGAGTTTTGCTGTTTCGACATGAAAAGAACGTGTTGAGGTAGAGAGATTATAAAGTGCAGACTAGCAAAAGCAACAAGGAATTTGTGAAATGGAAAAATTCGTTAACACCCAATATAAATTTAAGTGTCAAAAAGTCTTTTCTAAAGAAATTTGTAACGAGTGTAGCATTCTACGGAGTGCAACGTGGACGATAAGCGGTTCAGATAAGAATAGAATAGAAGCTCTTCAAATGTGGAGCAACAGAATAATATTGAAAATTAAATGTTTAGATCGAATAACTAACGACGAAGTACTGAATCGAATTAAGGAAAAAAGGGATTTATGGCACAACTTCACTACAAGAAGGAATCAGTTGGTAGGACACAACCTTTGCATCAAGGAAGCGTCGCTTTGGTAATGGACGTGACCGCCAGCGTAAAAATTGTAGACAGAGACCAAGGCCTGAATGCAGTACGAAAGTTCACATGGATGTGGGATGCAGATTCATGTAGAGATGAAGAGGTCTGCACAGTATAAAGTAGTGTGAAGAGCTACATCAAATCAATATTGAGAATGAAGACCACAACACCTACAATACTAGTAGGTTGTTATTGTATTCTTGGCATGCTGTTCTTCGCATGCACAAGTAGTGAAGGATGAAGTGGCTTGAGAGGACTGATAAAGAAAGGAATGTTAAAGTTTAATACTCCACCAACGATGAGCTCACTGTAAACAGAACACAAGCTCGGACAGGGGAGGAATGCGAAAGAAAAACAGTTGTGTCTTCTTATTTACAAAGGAATCACACTGGCATTCACTTTAAGTGCTGTAAGCAAAACTTAAATGAGGCTGGTCGGAGAATATTGTGGCAACTACTGCGTGTAAGTGTGTAGACCGTTATACATTAGATATGTTTCATATGAGTAATTCTATAACAACAACATTGCTGCTGTGTGAGGTAGCGGGGAAAAACAAACTTTTACACTCGTGAGCATTTGGCACAGCTCCTAAGACATTTAAGTAAAAGCATTTATATTTTTACATATACACGAACAGAAAAAAATCTGAACACCAAGGAATTGTGCGAGATAAACGAAAGTTGGTAAGCGTGTTTTTTGTACAGCTGATAGACGACGTCTATTCAGATTTCGCAGCAGTCGCGTAACAGTGGCGTTAGTTAGCACCACTTGAGATAGAACATTCCGTCAACGACGAGGTGACTAGAAACATAGCATAATGTCGGATTGGGCACGGGGAGGCGGGTGGGCGAAGGAATATGGACGTGCATTTTTCAAATGAACCGTCCCGGGATTAACCTTAATAGATTTTGTCAAACGACACAAAAAACAATTGAAGATAGCGGGATATGCATTTGAATCTTGTTCCATTCCAAATGCGAGTTCAGTGTGCTAGCGACTACGCCGTCTCATCCGGTAACTGTTTTGCAAAATCTCTCTCAATACGTTGCGATATTTTTGTAATCTAGGATGGTGGGCACGACAACACATTCATCAATACCAAGTAAGACAAAAATGAAAAGGACATTTTTACTAGAACAGTCAAATGACATAATTATACCACAAAATAGAGGGAAATATTAGAAAAGGACGATACATTCAACAATATTGCAATATTCTAGGAATCCGCTCAAAATTGTAAAATTTCACACTTGTCTAGTTATCGTCAGATTATGGAAGAAAATTAAACATTTCTTCAAAACACGTTAGACAGAGGTTACATGACATTCTAGACCGTGCATGATATTTGGTATTACTGATGTGGTGTGCCTAAACATGGGCCGGCCTGAAGACAGGAAAAAAAGCAACTCGCCAGTCACTGACGACCCAGGCGTACATCACTAAGTGGCACTATCGTAAGGGTAGTGACCCCTTGCCTGTTCTGTATCTCGGATCGACCGGATGGTTGCAACTAAAGTGCAGCTACTAACAGAGATCCAGTGTGGGCAATAAAAATTAGTTCCAATTTTGGCCACCAGATGCAAGTCAGGCGCTATGAATGCAAGAAAGACATATCGAAATGTTTCCATATGTAAAGGATTGGGAACGGCGCGTGGGCATAAAAGGTCAAGCAAGTGAGAAAGGCATAATGCTGCTTTTATTATTAACAGCCGCTTACACGGTTTGTTCAATATGAGCGCCGGAGACGTCGACGAGATGATGTCTCCGTAAAACGACGAGATCAACAGCGCCAGATTTGCATCTGGTGGCCAAAATTGAAGCTAAATTTTTTACAATTTAAATCCGTTCCACATTGACGCATTAGCATATCTACGAAGTTTCGCCGCTATATGATAATTACAACCCACACTGGACTTCCGTGAGTAGCTGCATTTTAATTAAAACCACTCTGTAAAGTAGTGGATGAAGGGTGAGTTGAGGATCAGATGATTTGCTATCCAACGGAAACAGAGTTAGCAGATTGTCAGAGACATATCGATGTTACTCTCGAACGCGAACGTCTTTTAGCGTGGAAAAGGAGTGCGCTACTGGAGAGGAACGAGAGTTGCCAACAAATAGCCAAGTGTGATCCAGCGAGCCAAGCTGAGTGGCGATTGGTGGTGTTTTTCTGTCGGCTAATCCCAAACCAACACGTCAGCGTTGCTGTTTCTAAATGCAGCTCCCGTTCGCTTGCAGACTGCTTATACCGGGTGTCGACAGCCTGCTGTGGTTATATGCCTCGTCATCCACCGATTTTCGACGCCTTCACTTTACAACTCGCTTTATTTCTGAACTGAGGCCTTCATATCGTCGGCAAAACAATGGCACTGCTAGTTTCTAATTGACTCTGTCCCTCTCTCCACAGGCACTGTCAGTAAGAGGATCTTCTAGGCGTAGACAAGTACGACTAAAATGTATCGCCTGCTTAGACATGACGGAAAACTGAGAGGCCAAATAAGGATGACGCATTGAAAGTAACATGGTAGAGGAAGATGACCGTAGGACTCGTCAAATAGGCGTAAAGTATACGCTACATGCACGAGACAGTGACGAAAACAAAATGTTCATTATCAGACACGTACACACCTCCACCTGCTGAAATCACAGATCCAAGTCGCCAACTGCTGAGAGAAATGGAGGCTGTATACTGTCACCATAAAGTGCAATAATACTTTTTCTCTCATGAGAAAATATTATGTTTTAATAAGACGTTAATAGTCAGTTTGTTCCCGCCAGATTACTGATTTCTGGAAGAGTGTTATGCTCCGTTTGTCGAGTGATTCAGTGATTTTAACCTGCGACAGCACAGCTAATGTGCTGTGCTCTGAAAACCTAGAATTTTCAGCCAAGATGTGGTGCGGCTTGACCCTACAAAGTGAAGACCCAGTGCTTTTTGAAGTTTCCCAAACGTAGTTTTAACTGCTGGCAGTATCAGCTATTGAAGTGGGCTAGGTCGAACATGACTTCCGAGATCTATTTCCAAATATCTAATGCAGTTGCACTGAGGTGACAAAGTCATGGTGTAGCGATTTGCACGTATACAGATGACGCTAGTATTGCGTACACAAGCTATAAAAGAGCAGTACATTGGCGGAGCTGTCATTTGTACTCAGCTGATTCATATGATAAGCTTTCCGGCGTGATTATGGCCGCACGACGGGAATTAACAGACATCTAACGCGGAATGGTATAGTTGGAGCTAGAAGCATGGACATCCCACTTCGGAAATCGCTAGAACTCAGTATTCCGAGATAAACAGTGTCTGCAGAGAATACCAAATTACAGGCATTGCCTCTCACCACTGGAAACATAGTGGCCGAGAGCAGCTGCGTTTTGCGTAGAGTTGTCTGTGCTAATAGACAAGCAACACTGCGTGGAATAACCGCAGAAATCAATGCGGGACGTACAACGATCGTATCCACTAGGACAGTGCTGCGAAATTTGTTGTTAATAGCCTTTGCTAACAGCACGACATCTTGGGATCGTGACCATATCGGTTAGACCCTAGACGTCTGGAAGACCGTGGTGTGGTCAGATGAGTCCCAATTTCAGTTGGTAAGAGCAGATAGTAAGCTTCGGGTGTGGTACGGACCGTACGAAGCCATGGACCCAGGTTGTCGACAAGGCACTGTTCAATTTGGTGGTGGCTTCATAATGGTGTGGGCTATGATTACAGGGAATGGATTTGGTTCTCTGGTCCAACTGAACCGATCATTGACTGGAGATGGTCATGTTCGGCTACTCAGAGAACATTTGCAGCCTTTCATCGACTTCATGTCCCTAAACAACGAAGCGCCATGTCACTGGCCACAATTGTTACCAATTGGTTTGAAGATCATTCTGGGCAATTCGAGCAAATGATTTCGCCACCCAGATCACCCGACATGAATCCCATCGAACATTTACGGGACGTGATCGAGAGGTCAGTTCGTGTACAAAATCCTGCACCCGCACCACTTTCGCAATTATGGACGACTGTAGAGGCAACATGGCTCAGTATTTCTGCAGCGAACTTCCAACGACATGTGGAGTCTATGCCACGTCAAGTTTCTGCACTGCGCCGAGCAGAAGGAGATACGACACCAAATTAGGAGGTATCCCATGATTTTCGTCACCTCACTGCAATGTCATCCGTAAAATCGATTAAACATACGGCAAAAAAAGTAATCTGCGCGTGAATAAAATCGTCGTAATTATGACAGCAAAATTATAATGTATGTATGTTTTATCATCCCGCCTCCTTAGTCGAGGTTACTAATGCACGCCTGTCTGGTGGCGCTCGACTCGGACGGAGGTCAGCCGGTTTCAGTCCTGGTGGTGGAAGAAATTTGGTCGACAGGAGGAGGAGAGGTGGTGGCATGAAGTCAGTGATCACCACACTTGATCACCACACTTTGTGACAATGTCCTGCATTACATTCCAAACCTCTGCGCATTGTTTCACGAACTGAAGGAATGCGACACTGTTGATGGTGATCTGTGCGTCGGATGGGTACTTTACCTCGGCGGCCTCCTTGAGGATTTTAGAAAGAAGTAAGCTATGTGCCGGCACCGGCTTTCGACCTTCCCTTCCTTTCACCCGTAACAACACAAACCCGACACTACACTCCATAAACACTTATCACAACCATCCACACTACGCAGATATACAATTAAGACGTCATAACAGGTCGGTGAAGGCAATGGCAGAAAACCACCTCCACTAAGATCTTGTCATGTCTGGCGGTGCAGGATTCCTGCGCCTGCTCCCCTACGTTCATATTCTTTGTATGGCACTATTTATTCATATTTTATCAACTTGTGAAAAAAGCCTGAATGGCGCGTAGAAACATGCTATGAGTTTAGGTAATTTCCACAATAATTAGAACAATCTACAAGTTCATAAGTTCCGCGTTATGCCGTTATAAATATTTGGGCTGACCACATACACACATCAAAAAAAGTTTTTCATCACCTCGGTTCCGAGAGTTCCGGAACCTGTACCGAAAACTGGAACAGAGATCAACATAAACATCATTTCTGGCCTTTTTGTTGCCCATCAAAACCACACATTGCATGTTGTACCACCTTACAGCGACACCTTCCGAGGTGTGGGTCTAGCTTGCTGCACACACCGGTACCTCTAATACCCAGTAGCACGTCCTCTTGCATTGATCCATGCCTGTATTCGTCGTGGCATACTATCCACAAGTTCATCGAGGCACTGTTGGTGCAGATTGTCCCACTCCTCAACGACGATTCGGCGTAGATGCCTCAGGGTGGTTGGTGGCTCACGTCGTCCGTGAACAGCGCTTTTCAATCTATCCCAGGCATGTTCGATAGAGTTCATGGCTGGAGAACATGCTGCCCATTCTAGTCGAGCGATGTCGTTATCCTGAAAGAAGTCATTCACAAAATGTGCACGATGGGGGCGCGAATTGTCGTTCATGAAGACGAATGCCTCGCCAATATGCTGCCGACATGGTTGCACTATCGGTCGGAGGATGGGATTCAAGTATCGTACAGCCTTTACGGCGCCTTCCATGACCACGTCGGCCCCACATAGTGCCACCTCAAAACAGCAGGATTCGAACCTACGACCGTAGCGGTCGCGCGTTTCCGGACTGAAGCGCCTAGAACCACTTGGCCACAGAGGCCGGCCCGAAAACATTCCCTTGGACGGCTCTCTGCAACGCTTCGTATTGTAAGCCTCCCACAAACTCGTCAGGAGAGTTCAGTAGTGCTCTCCTGTGACGGTTAACTGCTTGCTAGCATTATCTGTCAGCAGCACACCACGGAAGTCCCAGAAAACACTCAGCACCGCCCTGCCCGATGATGAGCATTGCTCAAGTGTCCCTTCGCAATGGTGCTTGGAAACTGGTTGAGATTGATCTGCATTCACTGCCAGCGGCAGTCCCTGTCGGGTTTGAAACTAACTGTCACTGGCAAAGAGTGACACTCGCCTCCGATTTCTCTTGGTTAGGACCTCTCTACGACCACTAGTCTTGTGCTGTATTAGATGTCTGCAAGTTGTACACCATTCATTGTAGTCAGTTGAACAGTCCCCGTTGATACAGCAACAAATCTAGCAACTTCACTCACATTGTAGTTTGGGCACGTCCGTACACGTTAACACCTTCCTGCCATTTTGTCATGTTTCCCCATCGACCCATATTAATATGCTGATTCCAGAAGACAATTTGTCACATAGAAGCGAATTTACTGCCACGACTGACGTCAGCGATAGACGGTCACGTGACCTCCTGGAATCAGTCCTACACCATCTTCAGCGCTCCAGTTCTTTCAAGGGGGAGACAAATATTTTTTTCCGGTGAACTTACACTGAACAGCCAAAGAAACTGGTACACCTGCCTAATACCGTGTAGGGCCCCAGCGAGCACGTAAATGCGCCGCAACACGACGTGGCGTGGACTCGACTCATGTTTAAAGTAGTGCTGGAGGGAATTGACACCATGAATCCTTCAGCGCTGTCCATAAATCCGTAAGAGTACGAGGAGGTGGAGATCTCTTCTGAACAGCACGTTGTAAGGCATCCCAGATACACTCAGTAATGTTCATGTTTGTGGAGTTTGGTGGCCAGTGGAATCGTTTAAACTCAGAAGAGCGTTCCTAGAGCCACTCTGTAGAAATTCTGTAAGTGTGGGGTGTCGCACTGTCCTGCTGGAATTGCTCAAGTCCGTCGGAGTGCACAATGGAATGAATGGATGCAGGTGATCAGACAGGATTCTTACGTCCGTGTCACCTGTCAGAGTCGTATCTATACACATCACTCCAACTGCACACGCTGCACACCATTACAGAGCCTCCAACGGCTTGAACAGTCCTCTGCTGATATGCAGGGTCCATGGATTCGTAAGGTTGCCTCCACACTCGTACACGTCATTAGGCAACATGTTTCCAGTCATCAACAGACCAATGTCTGTGTTGACGGGCCCAGTCGAGGCGTAAAGCTTTGTGTCGTGCAGTCATCAAGGATACACGAGTGGGCCTTCGGCTCCGAAAGCCCATATCGGTGATGTTTCATTGAATGGTTTGCACGCTGACACTTGTTGATGGCCCAGCACTGAAATCTGTAGCAATTTGCAGAAGGGTTGCACTTCTGTCACGCTGAACGATTCTCTTCAGTCGTCGTTGGTCCCGTTCTTGCAGGATCTTTTTCCGGCATAAACGATGTCAGAGATTTGATGTTTTACCGGAATCCTAATATTCACGGCACACTCGTGAAACGGTCGTACGGGAAAATCCCCAGTTCATAGCTACCTCTGAGGTGCTGTGTCACTTCGCTCGTGCACCGCCTGTATCACCACGTTGAAACTCACTTTAATCTTGATAAGTTGCCATTGTAGCAGCAGTAATCCATCAACAACTGCGCCAGACACCTGTTGTCTTATATAGGCGTTGCCGACCACAGAGACGTATTCTGCCTGTTTACATATCTATGTATTTGAATCCGTATGCCTCTACTAGCTTCTTTGGAGCTTCAGTGTATTTCGTAAGCATATTAAGGAATCTAATAGAGAAGACAGTTGCCAGAGGGACAGAGACCCATCTTGTCTTGGTCAGTTTACGGAAGACCTATGACACGTACCACACTACAATCTGTGGACAAGTATGAAGAATAGCGGAGTGTGAAATATTTACATCAAAGCAGTTAAAATAGTTAAATAAATACATACTGCGTGAGTGACGTTAAAGCAGAAATTCCTGTTACGAAAGGGCTACAAAAAGAGTGTGCTGTATCAGTAAGGCTATTTGCGAGAGAGTGATGAAAACTAATGTCTCCGGTTTTTTTTATGTGAAAGCTCTTAAGGCTCCTTAAATAAAATAATTTTTTTTGATATTCTTCACTTTATTCTTCACATCTACAAATTTATTTTTGGACACAGTCACCCTAGCGACAAACACATTTCTCCCAACGACGGATCAGTTTGTTGGTACCGCCACTGTAGAACGTCTGACTCCGTTGACGGAGCTACAACCTCACCTCTGCTTGCACCGCTTCACCGTTTCATCCTTTAAGGCGTTCTTTACGCTTCGGAAACCGATGGAAATCGGATGGGGCCAAGCTGGGATTGTATGGAGTATGATCGAATACATTGAATCCAAGGCGTTGGATTTTTGCAGATGTAAAAGGACGCGCGTGTCGTATGGCATTGTCGTGCTAAAGGAGAGGGTGACCCATCAGAGGCCGAACTCTTCGAATTCGTGCAACTCGTTTACAGCACGCTGTTTCTCACGCACCGACATAGTTATGTTGCACACCGCCATGTTATGTTACACGCTACAATTCGGAGCCCTCTAGTGACTGTGGATTGCAACTTGCGTCAGCGAAGTGAAAAAGTCCTCCCAGTAATATGCATGAAACTTAATAGGTCAACCGACATTGAGGACACAATCAAAAATTTTGGAGACATTACTTCTCAGCCCGCCCTTGTGAAATCTGTGTGGAGGAGGCGCTTACAGCGTGGAGGAGGATATTCGAAGTCATTGGAGTCCCTGTTGGGGATGAGCGAGGTGGCGCAGTGGTTAGCACACTGGACTCGCATTCGGGAAGACGACGGTTCAATCCCGTCTCCAGCCATCCTGATTTAGGTTTTCTGTGATTTCCCTAAATCGTTTCAGGCAAATACCGGGATGGTTCCTTTGAAAGGGCACAGCCGATTTCCTTCCCAATCCTTCACTAACCCGAGCTTGTGCTCCGTCTCTAATGACATCGTTGTCGACGGGACGTTAAACACTAACCACCACCACCACCACCTGTTGGGGACGAAGTCTTGTACACCCTTCTCTTCGCTGATGACGAGATCATCGTAGCAGGAGATCAGGATGACGGTGAGAGTTCATGTGTTGCAAGTTCAAACAGGAATATGAAAAATAGAGTCTCACAATTATCTTAAAAACAAATATCGACTGTTGGCGCCAATACCATAAGAGATCTGGAGCTTGTAAAGAGTAAGATCGGTCGATGTAAATCTAAATATCTGGGAGATTATGATATCACCCAAACGGAAAAAGTGAAAATGACGTAAATAGTAAAATAGGGTAAGGCAAGAGAGCTTTACAATAACTGAACTCGGCCCTTTGCAGTAACAAAATAGTAAAAAGGATCAAGAGGTTGATATTTCGTTTAGTTGTTGAAATAATTGCTATATATGGAGTAGAAACATGGGTAGTAAGCTAGTGGCAAAGAAACATGTTGCTTGCATTAGGAATGGATTCTTGGAGCGAAGTTGTGTCATCTCCAAGTTCGACTTTATACCAAATACTAACATAAGAGAGGCTAAGATGGTATGGACGTCTGGAAAGGATGAACGATAGCCGACAGCCAAAGACAGTGCGACTGTGGACCCCAGAGGAAAGAAGGAAGCGTGCACGACCTAGGAGAAGCTAGGGTCGAGAAGTCCGGGACACGTTGGGTGCCAGAAGACTACAAGAAGGAGACTGTTATGATTAGAGGAAATGGACAACGGGAAACGAGTAGCGGCGCTAATACGACGATGGTGGTGTGGAGTGATGAACTCGACCTGGTTCCGCCAGTTGCTACCTTCGCCGAATGTGGTGTAATTGCGTCGCCTAGAGAAACTGCCTACATCGCGCTTCGATCGGACCACCTGGACGACAGCAACGGACGAAGGAAATACGAGTATTTGCAAGGCCCGGAAACGCGCTGCGACTCATAAAATTTCAGTTGATGGTTACGTACAAAACGCTGCTGGAGCGTGTCCGCGTGTGTGGGGAACCGTTAACGCCTGGAGGAAGCGGGTAGGGCATTGGCAGTGTGTGGGGGTCCTTGGCGGCTTCCTGTGCCGACAGACGCCGCAGGAATCCGCCGCGCCCGTGCCGCGCTATCTAGCCCTCCCAGGACGTATGCGCGGCATAACTGGAGACGCTCTGCCGTATAGCGTTGCTCACGTGTGTAACGGGACGACCGCAGCAAGGCAAGGAGAGGGCACGTCCCGAGCAAGTGCGGCGTTGTCAGACCACACAGCAACTTCTGCAGCAGTTAGCACCCCTGCGTTTACATCTGGCGTGATGCGTCATACCAATAAGGCTTTGCCGAAATCAACATATTAAGCTTGTAGGGCAGACAATGCAGACCTTAAAGCAGCGGTTCCCAACCAGGGCGTAAAATGAAATTTTCGGAGTGGTAAAAACTAAACAATTCTATTGTGTTTCAGTCACGAAACTAAATTATTTTCAAAAGATCATTACTATTGTCACAGTTTTGTAAGACTCTTATATTTGTTGTGTGCTTAGTCCCCCACATTCTGTGAAAAGTCGTGGACGTCCAATCAGGAAAATCCAAAGGTATCGTTCAATATGCCCTAGACAAGTATGTTCCGAGTAAGGTTTTAAGGGATGTTAGAGATCCACGATGGTTTAATAGCCGTATTAGAAAAGCGCTACGTAAACAAAGAGCACTTCTTCGCGGATTCAAGAGAAGTAAAAACCCAGATGACAAAAGCTGAACGAAGTGAAATGAGCGTAAGAAGAGCAATGTGAGAAGCGTTCAATGATTTTGAATGTAAGACGTTGTCAACCGACCTGAGTAAAAGCGCTAAGAGATTTTGGACATATGTAAAATCAGTAAGTGGGTCAAAATCATCTATTCATTCTCTCAGCAGTCACACCGGCACCGAAATAGAAAATAACAGAGAGGAGGCCGAAGTACTGAATTCTGTCTTCCGAAGTCGTTTCACCGCGGAAGATCGTAACACTATCCCTCCTTACAATCGTCGTACTGTAAGTAGGCTGTTTATGTTTTCTTATTGGCAACGTTACGTAGCGCTCTGTATGAAAATCACTGGATGTGCTGTGTGCAGTCTGTGGCTAGTTTGCATTGTTGTCTGCCATTGTAGTGTTGGGCAGCTGGATGTGAACAGCGTGTAGCGTTGCGCAGTTGGAGGTGAGCCGTCAGCAGTGGTGGATGTGGGGAAAGAAATGGCGGAGTTTTGAAATTTGTAAGACTGGACGTCATGAACTGCTATGTATATTATGATTTTGGAACACTATTAAGGTAAATACATTGTTTGTTCTCTATTAAAAATCTTTCATTTGCTAACTATTCCTATCAGTAGTTAGTGCCTTCCGTAGTTTGAATCTTTTATTTATCTGGCAGTAGTGGCGCTCGCTGTATTGTAGTAGTTCGAGTAACCAAGATTTTTGTGAGGTAAGCGATTTGTGAAATGTATAGGTTAATGTTAGTCAGGGCCATTCTTTTGTAGGGATTATTGAAAGTCAGATTGTGTTGTGCTAAAAATATTGTGTGTCAGTTTAAGCACAGTCATGTATAATTGTTCTAAGTAAGGGGACGTTTCATATGGCGACCCTGCCAGGATATCTCACTGGAATCTTCTGATTTTTTTCTTGTAGTTTGTGTAATTAGTGTAGCTTTTGTTTATTGCTAGTGCATAATTATAGAGAGAATTTCCTTTGTAGTTGTAGTTTTTCGTTGTTGTACAGTAAAACAGTTGTGGTATGCATGTAGATTTGCAGCAAGTATTTCGCAGCTGCGCTTGAAATTAACGAGATATTATTTTCAGTGCTATGTTAATGTGTTTTCTTATTTTTGCTCTTCAAATTGTGCTTTTCTGTGTTATCATGTGAAATATTGTGACAATTATGGCGTGTGAAAAACGTAATACTAGGCTCCAAAGTAAACTGAGAAATGACAGTGAAGACGAAAGCAGTGTGTTAGCGCCACCGTGTAATGAATTAACTAATGTTCTACATAGTAATTTGGTAATTGTGCACAGGGAAATGGAGCGGGCGGCAAACAATGGCGTAGGCAGTGAAACAATTAGTGAATAGGGAAGCATTATCGATCGATCGCTCCGCAACAGCTCGCCTCAGGAATCCGAAATGACAGGACCCAATTTTGCAAATACTGTAGATTCAGGTTTTGCGTCCTCACCGTTTTCTCAAATAAGTCAAGACACATTTTCTGCTTGTCAAAATGTGAATGTTGCCGGTGCAAATGCACTGCCGAAAAGTGTAGAGGAACAGATTCCAGACACTAATGCATTGTTATTACAGCTAATGCCACAAATGGAACAAAATCAGAGACAAACACAGCAAAAGCTTCAAAAGTTAGACATAATGGAACAACACCAGAGACAAACACAGCAACAGTTAGACACAATGGAACAAAATCTTCAAAAGTTGGATACAATGGAACAAAATCTTCGGAAGTTAGACACCACACTTGAACAAACACGTGAAGATTTAACTACTGAGTTACATAACATTGAATCGAAATGCCTAAAAGTCTGTAATGATGTAAAAACACAAATTTGTGAGCATTTCCAACCTATTTTTTCGCGTCATGAAAATGCATTACAGAATCACGAAGCAGCCATAAAAGAACTGCAAATTATTGTTCATGAAAATCATGAGACCTTGCAAGCCAAAATTGACTCAGTTGCATCTACCGATTTGGTTACGCAACTTGCAAAAACTCAGGAAAACTTAAAGGACACAGGAGATACGATTTCAACACAAATGGACACTCTGAAACTTGGTTCAGAAAAACACACAGAGAAATAATTTCACTATCGGATAAAGTAGCCGAACTTTCAGATCATTTCACTAACTTATCTATAAAGGTAGATGATGATCTGAATGAGACAAGACCTGTAGCTTTCACTGACACGGAAGAGTATGAACAAATTAGAAAATTCAAACAAAATCAAAATCAAATCAATACACAGTACAAAAGAGAAATCCGGGAAGTACAAGATCAGTTGGTACAAGTAATACAAGAATTACATATTTCAGAGGACACTCGCGCTCCAGTACGGGAAGAGGGACATAGAAATACGGAACAACCACAAAATAATAACACAGGACACTTCGGAAATTTTGAAAGAAATTGGCAAGGCGCATTGGATTTTGAGATGGAACCGCCGAAACGAAGTAACAATGACTGAAATGCGACTTGCCGACATGATGATTTTGACTATAAGCTGTTCATTACTACACGTAAATTCAAAACATTTAAGAATTCCGGCAACGACATTCATCCACAAGCGTGGCTTCATCAGTTCACTCATTGTTTTCCTCCCAACTGGTCATTAGAGCACAGATTAGAATTTATGTGTGGCTATTTAGAGAATGAACCAGCTGTAAGAATGCGATCAGTCATTCACGATTGTCACAGTGAAGGAGAATTTTATCATGCCTTCCTCTCAGCATATTGGTCTCAAGCTACACAAGACCAAGTAAAACATAGCATCATGATGATGAAACACTGAACAATCTGAATTTTCCAGTCTTGTCAAATATTTTGAAGACATGTTGCATAAGAATCAATATCTTTCAAACCCATACAGCCATTCAGAACTCATCCGCATTTGCTTAATGAAATTGCCTGAACATTTAAGAAATATTATTTTGGCGGGGCGTTGCAAAGACGACATTGAAGCTTTTCAGGGATTCTTACAAGAATTAGAAATTGACACAGACAGTCGCGGGATGCGAAAACAGGAAAACAATCACTACAGGTCACATACGTCACAATTCCGTGACGACAGAAACAATAACTGGACACGACAAGTCTATTCTTACAACGCAAATCGTGACCAAAACAGACACCACCCATATGACAACCACTGGCAGAATTATAATAGTTACAGAGAAAGATCACATTTCCGTAGTAATGAATATGACAGAGATTACCATAGAAACAGACAATATGGGAACAAAAACAATTATTATCAAGGGAGACAGAATAACTTCAGACGCAACAGTTCAGCTCGCAGTTACGATTCAGGAAGAAATTCCCCACCACGTGACCAGCAAGAAAGAAACTATGGAATCTACCGACATGACGACAGACGATATAATCGTAACGACAGACCTAAATTGCATCAGAACTGGCGAGCTTCAAACAGGGCAGGACCTTCTCGTCAAGGTGAATTTGTAGAAGTTAGGTCTCCTAATCCCAATAACGACACACGCTAACAAAGAGATAGCAGACAATGACTCGTACCGCAGGCAGCCACGTGCGCCGGCTGGCTCAGAGAAAAATAGCATAGACGCTAACATTGAGAAAAATTCCAGTATTCTTTACCGACGTATACCGTATGATAATTGCGTTCAAGTTGAAACTCTGTGTACTAGGAAGAGTAAATGTTTACACCACATTTCACATGTAAAACCGTCTATTGAAAGATAATTTGCTTTTTAACTTTGTCTTTGCCATAAAACTTTTCACTTCACATTTCTAGTATGCATTGTCAGACTTAGAAACTGTTACCATGCAACAATGTTTGAAGTTAAATATCCAGTCAAGAACCAAGAGAACTTATTTAAACAGAAATTACGAATGCATTGTTATTGGGAACAGACGACACAGTGTTATTGTGTGTGTACATTCTTGCTTGTTAGTTGCACGATTACATAACGACTATAAGGCTCACATACTTAGAACATTTACCAGTACTGCTAATGAGATTTTAATGCAACATTTTGGTTTACTTGAAAATGCATTCTGGATTTAAAGTACTGTCAGTGAGATACCAGATGACACAGTGGTTAGTTTATGTGACAGCTACACGATTTTATCACGATGCTACTAATGAGTGACAATATACAATGTTGCTTTTGCAGTGTTTCTGTTTTAAATCTGCACAGATTTTCTGAATTATTCTGGAAAGTAAAACATGCTTTAGTAGTAACTTTTGTGGTATAGCTACAATGAGACTGCCTTTCCCTTAGCACAACAATACGTTACAGCACAGTACTTTCTTCATCACGGCAATAAGTGTAATAACTAAGATATCTATACGCAAAGCATTTCACTTTTGTGTATCATGAGGTAAGTACATTGACTTCTGCAGAAATTAGCTTTTGGAGGACGATAACTACGACACTTCCACAGAGATTACCTTACAACAAGATGCACAGTTTAGCGCTACAGTACACGTATTTGAGTGATTAATTTTATACTTAAAACATTTATTTTTAAAGATTTTTGAATTACAAAGAAAGTTTTCCGTGATACATTTCATTCCATTGCTGTAATCTGTAACACCTGAGGGTATAATTACATTAATCCTCAGGGGGGTATACGCTTACTTTGTGTACCATGTGTTTGGCAAGCACAAGGAGCCCTAGCTAATATGGTATTTACTTATACAACTTTACACATTGGTACCATATTTCTCCAACACAGAATTGCACAGCTATCTGATTATTTAATAGAGAAACAAAAAAAAATTTTATGTCAGTGACACATGTTTACGCAATTACACAGTTGGATAATTTCACGCTTATGAAATTGTATTTTGTCTGTACTTTGTGAACTGTTCATATTTTTTCGGAACCACTATGATACTATGAGAGCTTTGAATGATGTATTTGGTATGGGATCATGATTTTTAAAGTACGTTTGAGGTAGATGACACTATTGAAATGAGCAGAGAATTTTTTTTAGGTTTTGACATTATTGCAGAAAGCTACAACGTTTTTGAGATTTGACTGAGGTGTTATGATGTTATTTTTATGACGACGATGTGTATTATGCAGTTGAGGTATGTTTATGATCAATAAGATGATGCTACCGTATATGAGGAATATGATTACGCTATGTATTTATTATGATGAAATATTGAAGAATTGTCGACGAATATGTATATGTGCAATAAGGTAAGGACTAATGAGTAGTGGTTAGGGACTCTGACTCATGAAAAAGGATGTTGGAAACCAAGAATCGTACTTTAAGAGTTATGAAATGCGTGTAAATGCGTGAATGTGTCACAATGCCGGCGAAAAATTTTTGACACTGTTATATTCATAAGATTTTGTATCTACACATTTGCAACGCAAATTCTCGACCCGTGAAATTTTGTATATGAGACTGCCACTGTAGTGCAAACTGGTGTTGTAAATATTTCGGTAAGAAAGTTAAGTGACCACCTGCACGTAATGCGTCGTGGGCACACAGCTGGGTGACAGTCGCCTGGAAAAAAGCCATTAGTGTGTGCCTTTCAGAGGCACAGGTGGAGAAAAAAAAGGGAGGCCCTTATCCTCGCTATTGACATTCCTTTGTAGAAAGCATCGCGAATACGACACGCTCAAACTCGAAAACATATGATTATACTGTGGAGCTCTTAATTTATGATATTTACTAAAATGCCTAATGAAATGATGAGAAACATTTCACGGCTATTGTCTTGCTAGTTGAGAGAAATGCCATATGGCTTGCTTTACGTATTTATTAACTTATTTTGTTTAATATCTAGTTTCTAACTGCACTTCAGCATTGGTTAAAATAAAATTTTATAGATGTACTAATATAAATACTTTCTGTCTACAGATCGAGTAAATAATATTTTTTTTTCAAAAAAATGAGGGAAAACAAAAAGACATTTACCTTCACAGGAACTGCATTCATAATTTCCTTTTCAAGTACTTGGTAATTTTATGTAGAATTAGTTTTTGTGGTGCACCACTTTAGTTACATAGATATTACGATGTAAATATACATTTCCCTTGTCTGCATTGTTGTCTTTAGTGTAATATTTTTTTCTGCTTGAACTTTGTCATGTTTAGATATAAGTTATTGCATTTGCTGTTTGCCAGGCATAGTGCTACTAAATTTCACTTTACATTACTCTGTTAAGCCAGTTTTACTACTGATTTATTTTTCTTGTTTGCTGCTCATTGCGTTATATTAGTTGTAATATTGCTGCTTGCTTGGCCAATTTGAATATTTTGTCATTGCTGTTTGTGTTAATTGTTTTGTACTGCTGCATTGCCTCGTTCCTTAGTTTAGCATCTGAGGTCAGTAGATTTAAGTTAGCTTAAGATGGGGTAGACTATATAAGAAACTAACTGTGATGAATTGGAAGAAATGCATTGAGAAACTATACACAAAAAGTACAGAATGCAGGTATAGATAGGACTTTTTGGGAATAATGATGAACAAAGAGAGATCTCCAAGGAAAAAAAGGTTTTGTTTGCAAAATACTGCAGTACCAAATGTTACACTGAAAACAAACCCTGTCCTTTCCCCCTGTGTTATTCTGCTATGTGTTTGTGTACTCTTGTATATTTGTGTTTTTCCTGTCTTTATGTGTTTAGCTAATAAGAGTTATGTTGTAGAATTTTTCTAATAATATGTTATTTACTTTGTAAAGATGTTTAGACATTATTTATTCTGTTTTGTTTTAATGCTCATGTGTGAAGTTAATGTTTCAAAAGTTATTCTGATCTTTTATGTATTTACTTATGTCATAATTCCTGTAACACTGATGTGTATGTTATTTCGATTCTTTTGTAAAGCCTGTACTACAAATGTTATCTGTATTGTTATGTTTTTAATGATGTATTTTGTACCTTTGTTATTGTATTCTTATGTTATAAAATTGTAATTGACACCAGTTCATCAAATTAAGTAACTTGTAAGTTACATTTCACTGCACACGTTTCTGTTGGTCATAGTATATGGACAAAATGTGAGAAGTAGGGACTGATAGTGTTTGCACGTGTGTTAATAATTCAGCAAGGGACTGGATAACAGCATTGCTGGTTCGAAGGACATTTCAAAAAAAAATTTTGTGAGTGCACAAGTGGTAGTTATGGACTTGCTATATTGTCCGCAAGACTCTTCGATGGTGATTGTGCACCTGCACAGTCGCAGCAGATGGCTGCTGGCCATCTCTACAAGGACTACAGTGGGTCTACACGTTTGCTGACTCACCAGTACCATTATTTCTACAAGGACTGCAGTGGGTCTGCACCTCTGGTGGCCCACCAATACCGTAATCTCTACCAGGACTACAGTGAGTCTGCTCTGTGATGACCTACCTACCAATATTCATCAAAACGTCGAATGACTCTGCTGTGGGTTTGCTCTGTTGTGGCCCATTACCTGTCAGCATGTCAAGAGTCAGCACTGTCTTTCAGTTGGAAGGACAACACTACTTCTTCAAGACTGCATGGAAATCCACTACTTCCGTGTGCATTGTCTTTTACTGCTCAGACTTTGAGAAAAGAAACGGCAATTTTACTGTGATGAACGATCAGGACTGTCTTTATAGACGGTGGGAAAAGCTTTTGACCAACATTGTATCAATAAGTGTGTGCATTTGATTTCTTTGTTATTGTAATTGTGAAAAAATTTTAACAAATACGTATTGGCCAGTGCCCAAAACAATTTGTAAAATTTTTTTTGGGGAGCATGGGGGCTATGTAAGTAGGCTATTTATGTTTTCTTATTGGCAACGTTACGTAGCGCTCTATATGAAAATCACTGGCTGTGCTGTGTGCAGTCTGTGGCTAGTTTGCATTGTTGTCTGCCATTGCAGTGTAGGGCAGCTGGATGTGAACAGCGCGTAGCGTTGCCCAGTTGGAGGTGAGCCGCCAGCAGTGGTGGATGTGGGGAAAGAAATGGCGGAGTTTTGGAATTTGTAAGACTGGACGTCATGAACTGCTATGTATATTATGATTTTGCAACACTATTAAGGTAAATACATTGTTTGTTCTTTATTAAAAATCTTTCATTTGCTAAGTATCCCTATCAGTAGTTAGTGACTTCCGTAGTTTGAATCTTTTATTTATCTGGCAGTAGTGGCGCTCGCTGTATTGCAGTAGTTCGAGTAACCAAGATTTTTGTGAGGTAAGCGATTTGTGAAATGTATAGGTTAATGTTAGTCAGGGCCATTCTTTTGTAGGGAAGATTGCGTTGCGCTAAAAATATTGTGTGTCAGTTTAAGCACAGTCATGTATAATTGTTCTAAGTAAGGGGATGTTTCAGTACGAACATCAAAATGGCAGATATTGAGATAACCGATCGTGGAATTGAAAAGCAGCTACAATCGCTTAGTAGTGGAAAGGCTGCAGGACCAGATGAGATACCTATAAGATTCCATAAAGTCTATGCGAAAGAACTTGCTCCCCTTTAGCAGTAATTTATCATAGATCGCTTGAGCAACGAAAGGTACCTAACGACTGGAAAATAAGCGCAGGTCATTCCCGTTTTTAAGAAAGTCCGTAAGACAGATCCACACAATTGTAGACCCATATCGCTGACGTCAATCTGTTGTGGAATTATGGAACATGTTTTATCCTCAAGAATTATGACGTTCTTGGAAAATGAACATCTCCTCTATAGAAATCAACATGGATTCCACAAACAGAGATCCTGCGAAGCTGAGCTGGCTCTGTTCCTCCTTGAGATCCACAGCGTAGTGGACAACGGCGCTCAGGTTGATGATGTCGTATTCCTTGATTTCAGTAAGGCATTTGACACCGTCCCGCACTGCCGTTTAATGAAAAAAATACGAACCTAAGGAGTATCGGAGCTTGCCTGCGATTGGATTCAAGACTTTCTTGCAGATAGAACTCAACACGTCGCTCTTAACGGAACTAAATCGACAGATGTACAGGTAACATCCAGAGTACCACAGGGAGTGTAATAGGACCATTGCTGTTTACAATATACAGGGTGAAAAGTATTTAAACCGACAAACTCTGGGAGGTTGTAGGGGACATCAAAATAAATATTTTTCCCTAACGTCAATTTTTTTTTCTACGAGGATTATTTAAACCGTTGGAGGCCGTATTACGCTCTTCAGTTGATAGAGGCCATATTACGATCTTCAGTAGTTAAGAGGGCGTATTACGCTCTTCAGTTGGGTAGGCAACTGCCGTCCACCATTGCAGTAGTGCATTGTCTCTGTTTACTAATGGAGCGATACACCTGGAGTGAGTACACTGATATGGTTGGTGCGTACTACATAGCGCACCACAACGGACGAGCTGCACAGCGGGTTTATCAACAACAATATCCTAATCGCCGTATCCCGCATCATACGACCTTTGATGCTGTGTACCAACGTCTGCGTGAGACCAGGTCATTTAGCAGATTACCTGGACAGGGATGCCGTCGCACGGTAAGAAAGCTGCATTTGAGGAAGCTGTCTAGCAGCATGTGGAGCGGGATCCTTCAATCAGCACTCGTGCAATTGTACGTCACATGGGGACGAATCAGACAAATGAAAGAACAGTCCTTCGAGAGCAATTGTTACGTCCATTTCACTTACAGCGTATCCACAACCAGGAACCAGTTAATTATCCACCCAGAGCACAGTTTTCGCAGCGGTGCCTGGAACAGAGTGAAATGCATCCTAAATTTCCATCCTCTGTATTGTTTACCGATGAAGCAATGTTCGGGCGTGATAGTCTTCAACATGCACAATTCGCATGTTTGGAGTGAGGGTAACCCACATGCCACAGTTACTATCGCTCATCAAGTGCGGTTCTTCGTTAATGTGTGGGTCGGTGTTGTTGGAGACTGTTTAATTGGGCCGTATCTGCTACCTAGTTGTTGTCTCTTGGTCATAAAAAAATGGAAAAGTGTTTGTTGGTTTAATTAATTTGACGCCAGAGAAATCTTCCTCTACCGGTTTAAATACTCCTCATAGGAAAAAATGACATTAGGGAAAACTATTTGTTTTGATGTCCCCTACAACCTCCTAGAGTTTGTCCGTTTAAATACTTTTCACCCTGTATGTTCAAATGTGTGTGAATTCCTAAGGGACCAAACTGCCGAGGTCATCGGTCCCTAGACTTACACGCTCCTTAATTTAACTTACGGTAAGAACAACACACACACCCATGTCCGAGGGAGAACTCGAGCCTCCGGCGGAAGGGGCCGCGCAGTCCGTGACATGGCGCCTCAAACCTCGTGGCCACTCCGCTCGGCTTACAATAAATGTGTAAATGATCTAGTAGAAAGCGTCGGATGCTCTTTAAGGCTATTCGCAGGTGATGCAGTTGTCTATACCACGGTAGCAACGCCAGAAGATAGTAAGAATTTTCAGAACGACATGCAAAGAATTGATGAATGGTGCAGACTCTGCAATTGACCCTGAACGTAAATAAATGTAACATATTGCGCATACACAGAAAAATAAATCCACTACTGTACAGCTACACTATTGATGACTAACAGCTGGAGACAGCGTCTGCCGTAAAATATCTATGTGTAACTATCCAGAACGACCTTAAGTGGAATGAGCATATAACAGATAGTGGGAAAAGCAGACATCAGACTCAGATTCATCGGAAGAATCTTAAGGAAATGTAACTCATCCACGAAACAAGTGGCTTATAAGGCGCTTGTTCACCCGCTTCTTGAGTATTGTTCATCTATCTGGGACCCCTATCAGGCAGGACTGATAGAGGAGACAGAGAAGATCCAACAAAGAGCGGCGCGTTTCGTCACGGGATCGTTTAACTGGCGAGAGAGCGTTACGGAGAGATTTACTATTGAAATTTCGGGACAGCACTTTTCAGAAGGAGTCAGACAACATATTATTTCCCCCCACATACATCTTCCATATTGACCAGGAGAAAATTCGCGAATTTTTTTTAACCTCAATTTTTTTTTTTTTTTTTTTTTTTTTATCTGCTCGGGGCGGACGTCGCAAGACATCCATTTCAGTTAGTCGTTGTTCCATTAACTCAGTATTTTTATTACAGAGGGCAGCTAACCGTCTGACCGAACACGCTGACTTACCGTGCCGGCCGAAATTAGAATAAATACAGAGGCTTACCGACAATCATTCTTCCCACGCACTATTCTCGAGTGGAACAGGGTTGGAGGGATCGGGTAGTGGTACCGAAAGTACCATCCGCCGCACAGCTCAAATGGCTCTGAGCACTATGCGACTTAACTTCTGAGGTCATCAGTCGCCTAGAACTTAGAACTAATTAAACCTAACTAACCTAGGGACATCACACACATCCATTCCCGAGGCAGGATTCGAACCTGCGGCCGTAGCGGTCGCTCGGATCCAGACTGCAGCGCCTAGAACCGCACGGCCACTCCGGCCGGCGCCGCACAGCATTAGGTGGCTTGCGGAGTATGATGTAGATGTAGATTTAGCGCCTAGTGGTAGTTTCTTTTATGTTCTTCTGTGAAGAGGCGTAGACGTCCAACCATTTAGCGCCCAGTGGTCGTTTCACTGTCCTTCTACTTCTTTTCGTAGATACTCACGACAGTAGCTTTTGAACATTCGACCAGCAACGAAATACTCGTTCACAGCCTGTGCGTGATTATAATCTTCCCTTCGTCAAAGTTGCTTATCTCAGTAGATTTCCCCATTAACAGCCCATATCTTCGCTAGGGTGATCCCCTGTCCGTGTCTGCTCCGCTTACATACTTCTGTTGTCGCGTCACGTGCCCGCAACGCCACCGGGCGGATCAGTGTTGTTACGCTACACTCCACCTTGTTACATGCTACAATTCTGAGCCCTCTAGCGGCAGTGGGCTGCAGATTGGTAGAAGAATAAAGATGTAGAATGTTAATAGGTTTCTTTTATTTAAAAAGCTTTAAAAGTTTTCACATAAAAAGCTTGGATTCATTACTTTCCAGCAATCAGATTTCAAGGTCCCTCACTGCTTTCAAAAGCACACCAAAGCAAACTGCAAGACCGTCAGGCTACATGCGTACCTTGTGGTCATTACAACATATAGGTACAAGTACACATTGTAGGTCGCCCCTAAACGACCTAAGAACGTCAACGTGCAAATGCCACGCCATCGACAGTTGACGGTCAAGCGTGGTATCACCCAACATCCCGTTACCAAAAATTCATCTCCGTGCCTTTTTCAGCTCAGGTCTCTGTCGCTGTCACATGTACAGCCACTGGATAGAACATTATGTCTCTCGACCTCATAACATCCGGACCACCAAAACGATAAAATTGTACAATGTTCCTGAAAGCATTAAACGCTCGCCGTATGAGGCTACGTCCAGAATTGTCAAACATGTTGGTTTTGGTGGTCCATTTATTATGGAGTGGGGATGAATTATATTACACTAGCAAAGTAACCTCCAAAACGTTGAACACGCACACTCAGCGGTCAACGTTATTGTGTGGATGTGCTCTAGGAACGAGAGGCTATTCGATGACAGACTGGCCTGTCCGTTCCCCCGATTTAAATCTCATCGAGCTCTTGTGGGGTGCGTTGGGAAGGCACATAGCAGCACGTCCAAATGCACCAAGCACCAGCCAGCAGTTGTCAACCCGCTGGTGGAGGAGTGCAACATCCTAGCACAAGAGCTCCTTGCAACCTTGTGGCCAGCACGGGAACACGTTGCAGAGTATGAATCGCCGTCCACGGTGATCATCCACCCTATTAAGGGGACCACACCCTGCGTATCTAACCCATGTTGACTTAGCGAGTATTTGACCTATTTCTAAAAATCTATTTGATGCAGGACCTTAATATTTTCACTGTATGTTACATGATGCTAATAGAGTCAACTGTACTAAAATCTACTTTATCCATTTTATAGTTTTTAAGAAATACTTATTTAAAATTTATTAACAAAAAATATTAAGTTTTGTCTGCAGAAAATATTTTTTGTGAACTTCCTAATTGGGGAATATTAATGAATGTTGTACCAGAGGTGGCTTTTTATGTTATACAGAGTCTCTGAAAATTTCATTCATTTATCTATGATAGTTTCTGATGTAATGGGGCATATGTACTAAAAATTTTAGTTTGCGAGAAATTGACTTTAGAGAAAAAACTTTTGATATTGGTTACTTACAGTTAATTAAAACTGTCCTGCTGCATATGATGGCCCTTCCTTGGCCTCTAGCAGATCTTCCTGCTTCTTTTTCACCTTTTTGGATGTTTGTCTTGCTTTCTTGGCCATATTAGATGCAGACCTGTCTACATCGGCTATCCTCATTTTATCGCAATGTTGAAGCCCAGTGATCATATTTTCACCAGGATTAATTCCCAGCTTTTTCAGTACCCAACACTTTCCAATATTACCACAATTGAATGTATGCATGCCTACAAATACAGTTTTAGGAAGGCGGTTCCAAATTATGCTGTTGAAAATTCATTTGGGTTCTGTGTCTGCCCACGCAGACATTTCCTTAGAACAGGTTTAATTGCTGTAATAACAGCAGCAGGAAGAGAATGTTGGTGAGAATAAGATTCTCCAGTTGCCTGAGCCCTATTGTAATTTGAACCACGAATTGCAAGCAGCACTCCACCGTTGTCAGTCCTGTGCACGTCTCTTCAGATGCATCTTCAGAAAGCTTTCTAAACTTGTTTCCTCTAAATTGTCGTCATCTTCAATAAACACAACAAAACACATGTAAACAAGCACTGCAAACGTAAGTATAACAACTGCTCGCAATCACACTTGAACAAAACTAACCACGTGTTTGAAAGCGTGTTGTTTACAAACAGCAGAAACAAAAGAATACCGACCGTTGCATTCGAAGTATAGCTATCACACTCGAGAGTAATAAAAAAATCCCTAACGCGCATTCTAGGGGATATGCAGAAAAGTGGGCGACAGATAAGTGGGCGTGGCACATAAACACACGTGGTAGGAAAATGCTCTTTAAATGCTCAAAAAAATTTTTTTTCAGCAAAATCGTTTTCAGAACACTTTAATAAAACCTTAATCTAACGAAATATGATGAAAACCGAAAAAAGATTTTTTTTTCTACCTGAACCACGGTGTGGTCCCCGTAAGAACCATGTCCCGCCTTTTGTAATGTCTGGGGGACCATCATGAATCGCGTGACTTCATTGTGGTAATTGTCCTTGAATAAAAGTGACATTTCTGTTCGTCACACTCAGTATTTCTTTCAGTTATCTCCTGTGCCATACCGTACCAGTTCTTTCTGTGTATGACGCAAGTTTCATCAAGCTATGTTACTTGACAATGACGATCATACGAATGTCACTTCCATCCTTATGTTTTGCACACCACTGTATAAGCCGGTTACAAAGGCCAGCAGATGACTCAGGCAACCTAAGAATATACTGGACCAGCTCACAGCATCCTGATCTTGCGACGAACAGTCGCCCACCGTATCGATGACACGGTGACAAGCACCACTGTGCGAAAGAGTTGTCCAGTATGAACCTAGTGGAGTGGTAAGACAGGTGCACACACACCCCTCTCCGGCGGTTTTTATCTTGACAGGTAGTTTCTTAGTTATTTGCGTATTTCGGTGTATCATATTTGCAACAACTCACTTTGATGCGGAATGTGTAATGATGATGACATCCCATACTCCGAGGAGCGTAGGGGACGATGCGGGAGACCCGCACCGCTGTACTAGGCAAGGTCCTAGTGGAGGTGGTTTGCCGTTGCCTTCCTCCAACCGTAATGAGGATGAATGATGATGATGAAGACCACACAACAACACCCAGTCATCTCGAGGCAGGAAAAACCCCTCACCCAGCCGGGAATGGAACCCGTGACCCCGTGCGCAGGAAGCGAGAATGCTACCGCAACATCACGAGCTGCGGCCCGGAATGTGTAAGTAGGTTCACAAAACAAGTACATTTTTGCTTTGAAAATGAGGCTGCATGCAGACCATTTACGTAACAGGATTTTTACGTAAACCTTAAAAATAAAATTTAGTAAATGTAACCCAACCATGCATCGATAATTACCTATTCAGAATTTTTGCTATGAAGCAGTAGGCTGTACGAAGCAGAAACGATTTCATTTCTTTATGAAACTATCATCATTTGTCAGCACATTTTCAGATTGTGATTGATTCTTCCCAACTTTCATGAGGAGGTAATATATTGTGAGACTGTTGTGAGAATGCCAAGTTTTCTAAATAGTTGTGTACGTGAGATTCAAGGGTAGACACTAGGTGTTAGCCTTACACCACGTTTCCGTACAATGAATAGATTTTGTCTTTGTGTGGAAAATTAATCTATATGACATTAATGATCGGGACTATGGAAAATACGCTAAAATTCTGTTGCTCCAATCAACAAAGTTACCAAATTTTGCTGACCTCCGTCCTTTGAGAAAAACTGCAATGTACGATTACCATTCAAATACTGATCAGTATCCACAAAACAATTTTGAACATGCAGTTTTACATATTTCCTTTAGTCTGTGCTCCATTATTACTGATAATTACATTTAATATCATGCATAGAATTAAATAAATTGTGTTTTTCAAAGTTAAGTGATAGGCGTTTGCCAAGACACAACAAGCATTTTCCATATGTTGTTCCTTCGGTTGTTGGAACTCTGTAGGACTTGATTATGATGTTTGCATCAGCAACAAAGATTTATTTATATTCTGTTGGTGGCCTGGGGAAGGTCATTTTTACAGGGCGTAACGGATATAAGTGCACGTATTTTATATGTGATGCCCTAATATGTACACACATCAATGCGTTGGTTGTTTTTACTCAGCGGCGAACACTCACTCTTCCGACAAACACGCTGCAAACTGATGTTTTCTGAGCAGTCGTACTGCACCACTAATACGACTACACCTTTCAGTATAGACTAACCGTTCTGCGTCCGTGTGTCAATACTTCAACACCTGACATGCAGCCCAGGGGAAAAGGGAAAAACAAGCATTAATGGCGTGCTCTTGCCACATGTACGTAGAAGTACCTAAACGCGCAGGAGTTGTAATGGTTATAATTATTAGACTGTTAACGACGTAAACACTGATATAATGTTGTTCAGTATACATTCCTCGCTCATCAATAGAAGTATCTGCACTTATATCCTTTACATTGAGTATATAAGAATAACAAGAGCCATCCCATCATTGAACCCTGAGAAATACCAGTAGTAATTTGTACTCACTCCGAAGAGAGATTATAATGAAAACTGTATTAGCTGTCTAATATGAGCCTTTGCTGTTGTTGTGGCCTTCAGTCCAGAGACTGGTTTGAGACGGCCGGCATGGCCGAGTGGTTCTAGGCGATACAGTCTGGAACTGCGCGACCGCTACTGTCGCAGGTTCGAATCCTGCCTCAGGCATGGATGTGTGTGATGTCCTTAGGTTAGTTAGGTTTAAGTAGTTCTAAGTTCTAGGGGACCGATGACGTCAGAAGTTAAGTCCCATAGTGCTCAGAGCCATTTGAACCGTTTGACTGGTTTGATGAAGCTTTCCATGCTACTCTATCCTGTGCACGACTCCTCATCTCCGAATAACTACATCCTTCTGAATCTATTTAGTTTATTCATTTCTTGGTCTCCCTCTACGATTTTTACCCTCCACGCATCCCTCCAATACTAATTTGGTGATACCTTGATGCCTCAAACCGTGTCCTACCAACTGATCCCTCCTTCTAGTCAAGTTGTGCCACAAATTCCTCTTCTCTCCAACTCTATTCAGTACCTTCTCATTAGCTACGTGATCAACCCATCTGATCTTCAGCATTCTTCTGTAGCACCACATTTCGAAAGCTTCTGTTCTTTTCGTGTCTAAACTATTTATCGTTCACGTTTCACTTCCATACACGGCTACACTCCATACAATTACTTTCAGATAGGACTTCCTGACACTTAAATCTATACTCGATGTTAACAAATTTCTCTTCTTCAGAAACGTTTTCCTTGCCTTAGCCAGTCTATATTTTATATCCTCCCTACTTCGAAAGTCATCAGTTATTTTGCTTCCCAAATAGCAAAACTCATCTACTACTTTAAGTTTCTCATTTCCTAATCTAATTCCCTCAACATCAACTGATTTAATTCGACTACATTCCATTATTCTCGTTATGCTTTTGTTGATGCTCATCATATCCTTCTTTCAAGACACTGTCCATTCCGTTCAGCTGCTTTTCCAGATCCTTTGCTGTCTCTGACAGAATAACAATGTCGTCGGAAAACCGCAAAATTTTTATTTCTTCTCCATGGGTTTTAATTCCTACCCCAAATTTTTCTTTTGTTTCCTTTTCTGCTTGCTCAATATACAGATTGAATAACATCGGGGATAGATTTCAACCCTATCTCATGCCCTTCTCAACCACTGCTTCCCTTCTGTGCCCCTCGACTCTTACAACGGCCATCTGGTTTCTGAACAAATTGTAAATAGCCTTTCGCTCTCTTTTTTTTACCCCTGCCACTTTTAGAATTTCAGAGAGAGTATTCCAGTCAACATTGTCGAAAGCTTTCTCTAAGTCTACAAATGCTAGAAAGGTAGGTTTGCCTTTGCTATCAGTCAGTTAAATATGAAGTGAAACACTTATTCATTGTGCCTTAAAGACCGTAATATTTATGTTTCTACAAAAGAGAGTTGTGACTGCGATCTCGAACGCCATAGACATATCACGAAAAAAAATGTTCATGAATTTTGTCATTCAGATATATTATGCACAGTTGGTAAAATTGTAGATGTCAGTGTAGGCGACATTCTGGATCGAAGAAACTTTACACTGAACAGTGTGAATAAATATTAATATCTGTCTCAATAAATTTGTTAAGGAGTGGTCTAAAAATGACGTACTATAATTTGCCTAGAATCAAATCCTATAAACATTAAATAAAGGCTTGCTACATGTTTGTTGTCATGGACCATGATGTGAGCATAATACACTCCTGGAAATTGAAATAAGAACACCGTGAATTCATTGTCCCAGGAAGGGGAAACTTTATTGACACATTCCTGGGGTCAGATACATCACATGATCACACTGACAGAACCACAGGCACATAGACACAGGCAACAGAGCATGCACAATGTCGCCACTAGTACAGTGTATATCCACCTTTCGCAGCAATGCAGGCTGCTATTCTCCCATGGAGACGATCGTAGAGATGCTGGATGTAGTCCTGTGGAACGGCTTGCCATGCCATTTCCACCTGGCGCCTCAGTTGGACCAGCGTTCGTGCGTTCGTGAGACGACGCTTCATCCAGTCCCAAACATGCTCAATGGGGGACAGATCCGGAGATCTTGCTGGCCAGGGTAGTTGACTTACACCTTCTAGAGCACGTTGGGTGGCACGGGATACATGCGGACGTGCATTGTCCTGTTGGAACAGCAAGTTCCCTTGCCGGTCTAGGAATGGTAGAACGATGGGTTCGATGACGGTTTGGATGTACCGTGCACTATTCAGTGTCCCCTCGACGATCACCAGTGGTGTACGGCCAGTGTAGGAGATCGCTCCCCACACCATGATGCCGGGTGTTGGCCCTGTGTGCCTCGGTCGTATGCAGTCCTGATTGTGGCGCTCACCTGCACGGCGCCAAACACGCATACGACCATCATTGGCACCAAGGCAGAAGCGACTCTCATCGCTGAAGACGACACGTCTCCATTCGTCCCTCCATTCACGCCTGTCGCGACACCACTGGAGGCGGGCTGCACGATGTTGGGGCGTGAGCGGAAGACGGCCTAACGGTGTGCGGGACCGTAGCCCAGCTTCATGGAGACGGTTGCGAATGGTCCTCGCCGATACCCCAGGAGCAACAGTGTCCCTAATTTACTGGGAAGTGGCGGTGCGGTCCCCTACGGCACTGCGTAGGATCCTACGGTCTTGGCGTGCATCCGTGCGTCGCTGCGGTCCGGTCCCAGGTCGACGGGCACGTGCACCTTCCGCCGACCACTGGCGACAACATCGATGTATTGTGGAGACCTCACGCCCCACGTGTTGAGCAATTCGGCGGTACGTCCACCCGGCCTCCCGCATGCCCACTATACGCCCTCGCTCAAAGTCCGTCAACTGCACATACGGTTCACGTCCACGCTGTCGCGGCATGCTACCAGTGTTAAAGACTGCGATGGAGCTCCGTATGCCACGGCAAACTGGCTGACACTGACGGCGGCGGTGCACAAATGCTGCGCAGCTAGCGCCATTCGACGGCCAACACCGCGGTTCCTGGTGTGTCCGCTGTGCCGTGCGTGTCACCATTGCTTGTACAGCCCTCTCGCAGTGTCCGGAGCAAGTATGGTGGGTCTGACACACCGGTGTCAATGTGTTCTTTTTTCCATTTCCAGGAGTGTATATCTTGCGTAGGTATTATGAGAGTGAGATAAGAGACATTATAGTGCCTATAGAGACATTATAGACAGTCATTTTCTCTTCGCTCAGCATGCGAAGAAAAAATCGATAACGCTAGTACAGTCTACCATCTGCCATGCACTGTCCAACAGCAGGTTTCCACGGATCGCTCCGCGCGGAGTGGCCGCGCGGTTTGAAGCGCCTTGTTAGGGATTGCGCGGCTCCTCCCGCCGGAAGTTCGAGTCCTCCCTCGGGCAAAGATGTGTGTGTTCTTCTTAGCATAAGTTAGTTTAAGTAGAGTGTAAGTCTAGGGGATCAATTACCTCAGCAGTTTGGTCCCTTAGGGCACCCATAATCAGGAAGTGATCAATGTGCTGTCATACGTGTTGTTGTCCATCTGGTGCAAAGACACGCTTTGTCATGCCTTCATGAAGTTTTCCTGTACTCTGTTGGTTTTTGCAGTGAACTAGCAAATTCATTGGATCGACTAAACTGGCCGTTAAGCTGTTCACAACACTTTTTGTTTCAGCGTTAGGAGTAGCTGAAAGAGGATAATCATTGATCATGATAATCAGTGACTACTGTATAATGCTACCTCAACCATTAGTGACAATAACATTGTCCAAGAGAGTCTTACAGTCCTAAGCACAGTTACGGGCAATTACAGAAGAGTAACGTGACGCAGTGGTTAACGTACTGGGTGAGAAGCAAATTCTCATTTAGCCACCTTGATTTTTTTCTGTGATTACCCTATGTCAATTCAAGCGAAAATTGTCAGTTTGCTTCCCTTTCCTTTTCCGTATCGATCATCTTCCCTTATTTGATAAGTGGCGGGGTGCATAGTGTGCACATGAACTGTCAGCTATTTTGGCAAACTACCATCGCGAGCGCTTTGTTATAGTCATGAGCAAGTAGTGTGTAAGCAGGGACGCGCTTTGGCTCTGAGCACTCTGGGACTTAACATCTAAGGTCATCAGTCCCCTAGAACTTAGAACTACTTAAACCTAACTAACCTAAGGACATCACACACATCCTTGCCCAAGGCAGGATTCGAACCTGCGACCGTAGCGGTCGCGCGGTTCCAGACTGTAGCGCCTAGAACCGCTCGGCCACTCCGGCCGGCGACGCGCATTGTTGAATCGATGAAACACCCCTTAGGACACGAGCAAATACTACCAAAATTTTAGATGTGAACTCAATTCATATGATAAATTCAACTAGCAATAAATGAAATGTAACATTCGTAGCATTTATAGAGAAGTTGCGTGCGGTTTTTTTGTAAGTGCCTATAAATGGAGAAGTGCAGAATTATTGCATGCTTTTTCCTCGGCTAACACATTTTGTGGAATGTATAGTGGTTAACTTGGGTTCACCTAGTCCAGCAGATTGTTTTCTGCTATTTGATGACAATGTAACCATACCCGGAAAAAAGATTACGATGGGAAACAACTTTATTGATTTTATTTTCTTTTAATATTTTCTTTTAATATGTATCAGCATCCTATTTTAATCTTATCCATAAGCTAATCACGATAAACTCTGTGATATATGAATGTGATGCTGATTGGGAATAAATGAGCGATAGTCGAATCAGTACAGCTTTCCTGGTGGAAATGTCCGTTGCATCTTTCAACTTTCAAAGCTGGCTTGTGGCATGACCAGATTGGAGACAACAGTTTGTCCTGGTTTTAAAAGTTCGTTCTGGGATTGTTCAGTCAGACCATCGTGTGAACTGTGGAGTTTTCCAGCGATCTATTGCTCGAATTTTTATTCGGTAAGCCGGTGGGGGAATGAATAACCGGCGCTGGCAGTTTTAACGTCCACCCGATTGGGCGAAGAGTTTGGCTCCGTGGGATCGTTTTTCATTACGACTGACTGGCGGCCACGCCCACTGAGGGAGGCTGCACCAGAGAACAGCGTCAGGTAAGTTTTAGAAACTTTTTGGCAATAGGAAGTCGCGGCCTCATAGTGTGGTGGGTAACACGTGTTGCTCTCGAGCGCATTTGGGATAAACATTCTGGTTGAGAAGCCGGTTGGTCGTTCTTTTCGTAATGTAGATAATTTGTGTAGTCATTAAATTAAGTGATCAAGAGATTTACGTAGCTAAATGTCTCGTGTGTAAATAATTATCGGTTTTCAACTTAATTTTTCGAAGGGCGAATTATTTTTAATTAGCCACCGCCGTTAGGATTTCTCCAGAGTGCTCCACATATTTTCTTGACCAGCATGAATTGTCACCAGCCAGGTTTGACGGCAGTGGTAGCAATTCGTAGGAATTATCGGTGCATTTATCTTCCAGTGTTTCCCTTCCACGGCTGTAGCGAGTGATTGGGTTTTTAATGTGTTCGCAAGAGGAACCGTGACCCATTTTTCATACAACACGAGCCCTTGCTGAGAATAATGTCCATAGAATTTGTTACTAAATAAACCCCCGTAAGGAACCACAACATTGAGGTCATTTTTCCTTATTAAATGATTGTTAAACTCGAGGAGAGTACACCTTATGTTAATAAACGTCCTCTTTCATGGAATATGATTCACTAGCCTACGTGATTTCCATCGTTCCTTTCCACTTCCTGTGATTAATGAGAATAGCTATCTTGCTTGAGAAGTGTCTTATTAAATTATCAACGAAATTCATATACTGGTCAGTCGAACTGAAGTCATTTATTAAGATTCTGTTCATCGTTTTAGACAAACCATAGGGCAAGAGGAACCGTGTCCCATTTTTCATATGGCACGATCCTTTGCTGAGAATTATGTCCAAGCTGTGCTAAGAAGATGAAACACGACCACTGGTAAAAAGGATTCCGATCAGTCGATACCTCGGCTACATCTTCACATTTAATTAATGGCATTAGGTTTGACAACAGGCCACTTTACTGGAACAGTTTTGTCTTGTAATAATGACCATGTTATATTTTTGTGTAACTCTGGAGCGTAAAAATGCATGAATGAATGACATAATACTGCCACGTGTGGTACGGTTAATTATCAGCAATCTAGGATTTACAGATAACGGAGCAGTTTTCCAGCGGTAGACTTTTTGCTTCTTCACTAGCTTTATTGTTGGGATGACCTGTCACACGTCACAAATGTACATGATACAATCGCCACAATACGTGTATCAGTGTCTGAACTAAATAGCTTGGTAGTTATAAATAAAATTTACTTTATGTAAGCGTGTTGGGCATAACCTGAATTCTCTTATTTAATCTCGCTAACGATAATGGCGTGGCGTATAGTCAATGCTATTCTGATACGTTCTTCATGCTAGTTCAAATTTTACTTGCAACAGTACATCCTCTCCTACTGTTTGAGAGAAAAATAAATTGCTCCTCTAGGATATTATCGTTTGCTATTACCTCTCCTCCTGCTTCTTCACCTCTGACCTCCAATATAAACATTTCTTAGTTTTTCAAAATACTAGTGAAAAATAATTTGTCGATATTGTCATTTCATTTTAGCTGCTATCACGAACGATTAACCTCGATGAGGTCCATATTTCGGCTGGGCAGGATTACGTCAATTTGAATACGGCAGACGAATAAACACAAAGAGCAAGACTTAACTTTCATTTCCACAAGTGGTCAAAAATATCATAGAAATTGCGAATGAAGCGCCCGAAAGAGCCAATTTCTGTCTATATGAAGTGAACTTTAGAAAATGATATTGTCATCTTTTTGTCTTGTATCACTCAAAATTCCTCCGTTATCTTCACGCAGGAACGTCAGTCATCGGACTAAGTCAAGAACGACAGAAACGATATTTTCTGTAAAAAAAAAAAAAAGAGCAGTACATTATTAATAGAACGCATTGTATTCAAAATAGCAATGTAGTCACCTATATGGCATTGTATCATAATTGGTTTCATTCAAATGCTTCAACAGGACGGTTTATAGTAGATTAAGTTTTTCTGGATTTAAAACTGTGACCAGATGTCTGGCAGCATGTTAAACAAAAAAAAGACAATTTCAGATAATAAAGAACAACTGCCATTCGAAACCCCAGAAAATATATCTGTATTGTCAAAAGCTTCACCGCATACGCGTTGAAATAGTAGAACGACATTTATAACGTCAAACCCTTGATAGCAAGTTCAATGTAGATATAGCTATTGTACATTGATTGAGTTGGTCACTGCGTTGCGTTTATGACAGTCGTAATGTAGTCACACAGTTTCCATCCTATCACGGATATGAGTGGAGTCTGCGAAGTGTTTCGTCCTCCAGCTGTAAGACTCCCTATTGACATTGTAAATACACGAACCGGAAGTACCAGCCTGCTGACATGAGTAGTCTGTAGTTTTCTTCAGATGCAAAACTCTCGCTTCACGCAATCGCGAAGAACTCCCATTAGGAATCAACGTTAAAATGAGCAGAATTTATGTACACTGTCTGAAGAAACTGATAAAGACCCGAAACTTTTACAGAATACAGATGAAACACCATCCTCATATCACACAACATTGGTTACTGTACGTTACGAGTAAGACCTTTTTTTTGTTCCAAAAGAAGAAAACATTATAATTTTTTTTTTAAATCTTGGATGTGGTATCACTACACCTACCTTAGTCGTATCTGTCTGGTCATCGTTTTATTAGCAAGAGACACTGGAAGTCTGATGTCTTTATTAGTCTTAGTTTTTGACGAAAGCGTACCACAGTATCAAAAAATGTAGTTTTCTGGAAAACTGTATTAAAGTTTTACATACAAGAAACTGATTTCCATTACCAAACAGAGACACTTTTAAAACACTCCTGTACTATACTGATGCTCACCTTAACCCTCTGTGTCTTCTTTTCTTTGATCTTCTTGCTATCCTGGCCTCTTTGGTAGCATTTCATTTAGAAACATCAGCGTAAGGTATATGGTCAATGTCGATTCTTTTCAGTCCCCTTTCAGTATTGATACCATCCTTTGTTGCAAAGAGCCGTAACACAACAGTCTTCTTTGACACACGAGTATTGAAACACATAATTAAATCATGAACACCAAACCTTCTTTATGAATAGGAACAGTTTTTGGCAGCCTTATCCAAATGACAGAATCCGAATTTTCATTCGGGTTTTTCAAGAACTCTCGTTTGCTAAGGTTTCTGGAAACGGGTTTGACGGAAAGTAGGATAGTTTCTGGAATTGTATGTTTATGCTTGTAACAGGAAGCTGTAGATGGATTACTGAATTTGCACCAGCTGTCGGGTCCCCGTGGGCAGAGGTGGTGCTGTAGTTTCTCATCCGTTGAAATTTTATGAAAGAATATAAAGCACATAGCTCTTCTCGTTGCTTCTGCATTGCTGCAGTTATTCCTAATTGTCGTAGCATAATTCTGGATCCTGTGTGTTTCAGTTTTGTGACGCCCCCTTCACCATCTATTTTTTTTCCTTATTATCTTCAGAAGTCATGATACCGTTATTTTCTGTACATGCACATACACTCGTTTATTCATTATGACTGTAGACCCATATGGTTTCTATCACTTTCTCTTAAGCCTTACGGTCCCCATCGCCTCCTGATTGCATACACCTTTTTGAAAAACAGGAAGCACCTAGAAGCTTTCAACTCGAAGCACAGACACACGAGCTGACTTCACCTCCAATATTATTTTCATCCCTCTCTTCATAACCAGTAGTTTCGTTGTTTATACACTACTGCTCATTAAAATTGCTACACCAAGAAGAAATGCAGATGATAAATGGGTACTCATTGGACAAATATATTATACTAGAACTGACATGTGATTACATTTTCACGCAATTTGGGTGCATATATCCTGAGAAATCAGTACCCAGAACAACCACCTCTGGCCGTAATAACGGCCTTGATACGCCTGGGCATTGAGTCAAACAGAGCTTGGATGGCGTGTACAGGTACAGCTGCCCATACAGCTTCAACACGATACCACAGTTCATCAGGATTAGTGACTGGCGTATTCTGACGAGCAGATGCTCGGCCACCATTGACCAGACGTTTTCAAATGGTGAGAGATCTGGAGAATGTGCTGGCCAGGGCAGCAGTCGAACATTTTCTGTATCCAGAAAGGCCCGTACACGAACTGCAACACGCGGTCGTGCATTATCCTGTTGAAATGTTGGGTTTTGCAGGCATCGAATGATGGGTAGAGCCACGGGTGGTAACACATCTGAAATGTAACGTCCACTATTCAAAGTGCCGTCAATGTGAACAAGAGGTGACGGAGACGTGTAACCAATGGCACCCCATACCATCACGCCGGTTGATACGCCAGTATGGCGATGACGAATACACGCTTCCATTGTGCGTTCACCGCGATGTCGCCAAACACGGATGCGACTATCATGAAGCTGTGAACAGAACCTGGATTCATCCGAAAAAATTGACGTTTTGCCATTCGTGCACCCAGGTTCGTCGTTGAGTACACCATCGCACACGCTCCTGTCTGTGATGCAGCGTCAAGGGTAAGCGCAGCCACGGTCTCCGAGCTGATAGTCCACGCTGGTGCAAACGTCGTCGAATGTTCGTGCAGATGGTTGTTGCCTTGCAAACGTCCCCATCTGTTGACTCAGGGATCGAGACGTGGCTGCACGATCCGTTACAGCCATGCGGATAAGATGCCTGTCATCTCGGCTGCTAGTGATACGAGGCCGTTGGGATCCAGCACGGCGTTCCGTATTACCTTCCTGAATCTACCGATTCCATATTCTGCTAACAGTCATCGGATCTCGACCAACGCGAGCAGCAATGTCGCGATACGATAAACCGCAATCGCGATAGGCTACAATCCGGCCTTTATCAAAGTCGGAAACGTGATGGTACGCATTTCTCCTCCCTACACGAGGCATCACAGCAACGTTTTACCAGGCAACGCCTGTCAACTACTGTTTGTGTATGAGAAATCGGTTGGAAACTTTCCTCATGTCAGCACGTTATAGGTGTCTCCACCGGCGCCAACCTTGTGTGAATGCTCTGAAAAGCTAATCATTTGCTTATCACAGCATCTTCTTCCTGTCGTTTAAATTTCACGTCTGTAGCACGTCATCTTCTTGGTGTAGCATTTTTAATGGTCAGTAGTGTATTTATATATTTATTTCCTTGAAACCTGGTCTTGTGCCCAAGCTTCTATATTCTACCCATTCTGTACTGTTCACAAAAGCACACTAGAACATTGCATTTCTATCAACACGAAACAAACAAAGATCGAAGACTTGGCAAACGACAGTCAATAGTGTAGGCAAGCTGATAAACATCGAATCAATTCCCTCTTACAACCGCAATATAAGTATGTGTGAAACACAAACATTTGCTGTGAAGTAGTCAGTGCTTGACAAGACAGAGCAAAAATGGGCATGGCACTTAGAGACCACGCGTCACGAAAAAATTAGTAACTCAGGATCTAACCGACAGTTTTGAATGAAAAAAAAATGGCATTTTGTAGCCAAATATTAAAGTATTAAAAAAGACTAAAAACAAATTTAAATTTTTAAATTCTGTTCGCGACTGCGTTCCCTTAGCTAGCAGCATTGCCTCTGTTCGCCGACCCGCAGCAGTGAGTGTGTCGTGAGTGTGTCGCGGCTTATCTTATCGACAGCTGCACTCCCGCAGGCCGTATGGCGCACCCTACGACACCAAGGCACCAATCAACCACAATAGGTTGCACTTACTCCACAGCTGCAAACCTGATAAGAAAAGCTCTACCAGTGAACTTATCGCAGGAGACTGTTGAAAGAGGGACATATTCAGAGCCCGTACAAAGGGGTCTCACATGGGCTACAAGAATATTGCAATCTGTACTATTCCTTCATCACGTCAGTCATCGAATTATCCACCTTCTACGGCACATGTTCATAATAACTAATTAAAATGGCAAAACAATAAAGTAAATTAAGAAGCTCCTTTTATTGCCATTTTTCTACAGTTGATGGATACCTCTGTAGCTGCTTGGTACAAAAATTTCATGACTGTCTCTGAAAACAAAGAATTAATCTTCTACAGCATTAATTTATTTTGTGTAGGATTCCGACTCAAGGCACCTTACACTCAACTCCAGATAAAAACATAATTGTAGTACTTAACACATCACTACTATAGGGAGAAAACATTTGCCTTGTGAGTATTGAGAATACACACAAAATGCATAATATCAATATCATTGCAAGTATGTACAACTTTAACAATCGTATTTTACATTTTAAACATCTTTTGAACAATTAGCTGGCAAAACCAAAATTTGTCCAGGTACTCAGTTTACCAATTTTTTATTAGAAACGAAAACAAAAAATGAAATGTGTTTGTGGTGTAATATCCCTGACAGTTTCTCTACACTGGGCGCAGTTGCTTCGCGTGTCTATAACGCGATTTTGTAAACGTCTCTATGCCAACGTCTCTTCATAGCTCTATAGACGCTGATTGTTTTCGTCTACAGCCGCTTGTCTTTCGCAGTTTAAAGCTGCCAAACGCGCTGTCAGGAATCAGGGCTTCCTGAAACTGACTCGAATGGTGGAATGGCGTAGTGATGGAGAATAATATGTATCAAAACTTCATAATAAGGTGTGGCACTTTTTCATGCAACTTAGTGTTTCTGACGTCGTATCTCTTGAACTATGTGTCGCTTCAATGATATAATTTTGTAGGTACGTTCAGCGGAATATGTGGACATTTTTTGCAAAATGTGTTCCGAATAGAGTTTTTAGCAAAGAAGTAATAAATACAACCGTCATACACAATGCGCCAATTTTTCACGCATCTCATTGTTTATGACGCCATCTCTCCTGAACTATGATAGACAGGTGGTTCTTATCGCGGCAGCGATTGTTGCCTGGCAGTAAGGGATGTGTGTACCAGATTTGGTTGAAATCGATCCAGCGCCTTAGGAGGAGATGT
This sequence comes from Schistocerca piceifrons, assembly GCF_021461385.2. Taxonomy (NCBI): domain Eukaryota; kingdom Metazoa; phylum Arthropoda; class Insecta; order Orthoptera; family Acrididae; genus Schistocerca; species Schistocerca piceifrons. The sequence continues at coordinate 384,500,488 of NC_060139.1, forward strand.
GGAACACACACACACACACACATACACGCTTATACAGGATGGTCCACTGATAGTGACAGGGCCGAATATCTACCGAAATAAGCATCAAACGAAAAAACTACAAAGAACGAAACTCGTCTAGCTTGAAGCGGGAAATCAGATGGAGCTATGGTTGGCTCGCTAGATGGCGCTGTCATAGGTCAAACGGAAATCAACTGCGTTTTTTTAAAATAGAAACCCCCATTTTTATTACATATTCGTGTAGTACGTAAAGAAATATGAATGTTTTAGTTGGACCACTTTTTTCGCTTTGTGACAGATGGTGCTGTAATAGTCGCAAACGTACAAGTACGTGGTATCACGTAACATTCCGCCACTGCGGACGGTATTTGCTTCGTGATACAATACCCGTGTTAAAATGGACCATTTACCAATTGCGGAAAAAGTTAATATTGTGTTGATGTATGGCTATTGTGATCAAAATGCCCAATGGGCGTGTGCTATGTATGCTACTCGGTGTACTGGACGACATAATCCAAGTGTCCAGACCGTTCGTCGGATAGTTACGTTATTTAAGGAAACAGGAAGTGTTCAGCCACATGTGAAACGTCAACCACGACCTGCAACAAATGATGATGCCCAAGTAGGTGTTTTAGCTGCTGTTGCCGTTAATCCGCACATCAGTAACAGACAAATTGCGCAAGAATCGGCAATCTCAAAACCTCCTGTGTTGAGAATGCTACATGAACATCGATTGCACCCGTACCATATTTCTATGCACCAGGAATTGCATGGCGACGACTTTGAACGTCGTGTACAGTTCTGCCACTGGGTACAAGAGAAATTACGGGACGATGACAGATTTTTTGCACGCGTTCTATTTAGCGACGAAGCGTCATTCACCAACAGGCATAATATGCTCTATTGGGCAACGGAAAATCCACGATGGCTGCGACAAGTGGAACATCAGCGACCTTGGCGGGTTAATGTATGGTGCGGCAATATGGGAGGAAGGATAATTGGCCCCCATTTTATCGAAAGCAATCTAAATGGTGCAATGTGTGCTGATTTCCCACGAAATGTTCTACCGATGTTATTACGTTTCACTGCATGACAGAATGGCGATGTACTTCCAACATGATGGATGTCCGGCATATAGCGCGCGTGCTGTTGAAGCGGTATTGAATAGCATATTTCATGACAGGTAGATGGTCGTCGAAGCACCATACCATGGCCTGCACGTTCACCGGATCTGACGTCTGTGGGGAAAGTTGAAGGACATTTGCTATCGTGATCCACCGACAACGCCTGACAGCATGCGTCAGCGCATTGTCAATGCATGTGCGAACATTGCGGACCGCGAACTACTCGCTGTTGAGAGGAATGTCGTTACACGTATTGCCAAATGCATTGAGGTTGACGGACATCATTATGAACATTTATTGCATTAATGTGGTATTTACAGGTAATCACGCTGTAACAGCATGTGTTCTCAGAAATGATAGGTTCACAAAGGTACATGTATCACATTGGAACAACCAAAATAAAATGCTCAAACGTACCCACGTTCTGTATTTTAATTTAAAAACCTACCTGTTGTCAACTGTTCGTCTAAAATTGTTAGCCATATGTTTGTGACTATTACAGCGCCATCCATCACAAAGCGAAAAAAGTGGTCCAACTAAAACATTCATATTTCTTTACGTACTACACGAATATGTAATAAAAAATGGGGGTTCCTACTTAAAAAAACGCAGTTGATATCCGTTTGACGTATGGCAGCGCCATCTATCGGGACAACCATATCGCCATGTGGTTTCCTTCTTCAAGCTAGACAAGTTTCGTTCTTTGTAGTTTTTTCGTTTGGCGCTTATTTCGTGAGATATTTGGCCCGGTCACGATCAATGGACCACCCTGTATACAAGTCGTAAGACGTTGTGTATATAATATGTTTGCATACAGTACGTCTCATCATAGTGATAACAACATTATGTACAACGTCTTACGACGTGTGTACATACACGATTGTACACTGAAGTGATAGAAGCCATGGGATACCTCTTAATATCGTATCGGATGTCCTTTTGCCCGGCGTAGTACAGCAACACGACGAGGCATGGACTCAACAAGTCTTTGGAAGTTCCCTGCAGAAATACCGAGCCCTGCTGTCTCTGTAGCCGTCTATAATTGCGAAAATGTTGTCGGTGGAGGCTTTTGTGCACGGACTGACCTCTCGATTATGTCCGATAAATGTTGGATGGGATTCAAGTCGGGCGATCTGAGTGGCCACACTATTAGCTCGAATTTTCCAAAATATTCTTTAACCAGTCACGAACAACTGTGGCCTGGTGACATGGAGCACTGCCACCCGTAAAAATTCCATTGTTGTCTGGGAAGATGAAGTCCATGGATGAATGCAAATGTTCTCCAAGTAGCCGAATATAACCATTTCCAGTCAATGATCGTTTCAATTGGATCTGAGTATCCACTTCATTCCATCTAAACACAGTCCGCACCTTTATGGAGTCGCCACCAACATGAACAGTGCCTTGTTGATAGTTTTGGTCCATAGCTTCGTGCCGTCTGCGCCACACTCGTAATATTGTAATTCTGTCAGAGATGGCAAAGGACTTGGATGGTCAGTTGAACAAAATCGATAGTATGTTGAAAAGAGATTATAAGACGAACATCAAGGAACGTAAAACAAGCGAAATGGAATGTAGTCGAATTAAATTGGGGGGGGGGGGTGTTGAGGGTATCAAATTAGGAAATGAGACACTAATACTAGCAGAAGGGTTTTGGTATTTGTGAAGCAAAATAACAAGATAGCAGAAGTAAAGAGTATATAAAATCAAAATGGCATTACCAAGAAAAGCTTTACTGAGAAAATAATCCATTACGTCGGATTTAAGTTTAATTGTTAGAAAGTCTTTTCTGAAATCATTCGTCCGGTATGTAGCCTTATATGCAAGTGAAACGTGAATGACGAACAGTACAGACAAAAAGAGAAGTCTTTAAAATGTGGTGGTATAGAAGAATGCTGAAGACTGGATGGAAGAACAGGTAACTAATGAAGATGTACTGAATCGAACTGGGAGGTATAACAGTACAACGCGACAAAAGAAGTATAGTTGACAGAACAAATCTTAAAGGCACCAAGGAGTTGTCAGTTTCGTAACGAATGGAGGGAGACCAAGGGTTCACTTCAGTAAACAGGGTCAAGTGGATGTAGGTTACACTAGTTAACGCACAGAAGAAAAGTCTTGGACATGATAGTCTACAGTGAAGAGCTACATTAAACAAGCGTCGGAATTAGGCGACACCAAAACATATGTGGATACTTCACGAATTTGTATATTGATCGATTAAGGTGGTTTACTGCAAAAGCTCTCAGTTATAGAATTAATCACTTCTGGAACTCAATTAATTTTTGCATCATTATGACGTCTTATATTTCTCAAGAACTGTAGAGCATTTAATATTATTTGCAAACCTTATTCTGGACATTCAAGAGTTTGTTCTCAGCCCATTCAGAGTCTGTCACATATGGATCGTTCAGTTTCGTCTTACCAACGAGAAACCGTGGCTCTCAGTTCTTTCTGGAAGCATTCCTTTGCTGTCTGTCAAAATTCAAGATAGGGTTTGTAATTACTTCTTCGATTCTGCATATTCAATGACTTGAGCCCAGACTGTAAAAGCTCTCAGTTATAGAATTAATCACTTCTGGAACTCAATTAATTTTTGCATCATTATGACGTCTTATATTTCTCAAGAACTGTAGAGCATTTAATATTATTTGCAAACCTTATTCTGGACATTCAAGAGTTTGTTCTCAGCCCATTCAGAGTCTGTCACATATGGATCGTTCAGTTTCGTCTTACCACCAACGAGAAACCGTGGCTCTCAGTTCTTTCTGTAAACATTCCTTTGCTGTCTGTCAAAATTCAAGATAGGGTTTGTAATTACCTCTTCGATTCTGTATATTCAATGACTTGAGCCCAGACCGGACGTTTGTCATTATTTTCAAGTGAGATGCATTAGAGGGCATATTCACATTGTGAGATTTGAAGCTTTAACTTAGCTGATTATTGCTCATTGTTAGCTTCGTTGTCTTCTTTAGGAGCATGACAATGTCCGCAGGCTGGGCTACTACGTAGCAAATTAACTGATATCAGGACTGTGAAAATCTGGTAAATGAGAAGTTGCGAAATGAAGCGTAGTATCTGAATTTTAATACGTTTCTATTCCGTAATTCTTCACACATTATAATGACACAATTTGATTTAATAACTCTAACAAGACCTGCAACCTCACAAAATGACATGACCACCATTCACCACCACTTCTTGACAAATCCGTACCGGATGGAGAAGTGCGAAGGTACTACGCAAAACAAAGAGTTTACACCTCTGTCAGGGACAATCCCTGATACATATTGAGAAAAAGTTATTAGAAATGGATTTACAAAATTTTATGTTAAAAAGTCAATATTAATCTGAAGACATGAAATATAGTTGTTTAAGTGTGAAATAATTAGTTTTAGTTGACAAAGCATTTACAAAGGACCTTTCTTCTTGTAAACAAATATATCAATATCATATTTTTCACAATGTGTCTTTTTTTCTGTTCTTACGCTCTTAGTACACTGTTGCATGTATACTGTTACGTTTTCTAAACTGACACACGACCTAATTATCATTCATGTATTTAAAATAGGATACCCCATTAAGTCGTAATATGAGTAGTGCGCTTGAGTATGCATGCAAGTACGATTTATTGCAATGAATGCTAATCCCTTTAGTCCAGTTCTGTCTTTTCCCACTCTGGAGTCTTTCTTTCTGCCAGCAAGTTAGGCGAGTTGGCATGCAACATATCTGCAAAGGGTTGCGATAACGTGTCGTAAATATGTTTATTTCAGGGGGAGTCCTGCCAAGACTTGGTGACCGTAAAACTCTCATGTGTGTACATGTTGTTCCCCTCATTGGCCATGATGGAAATTCCGCTCTTGGTAAGAGAGAACTCCAAACTTCTTCCTCACTTTTAGAGAAAATTTACACCATTGGTTCATGAAGTCGAAATTTGTAAGGGAAGGGATTTTAGTAGCATATTTCTGAATTTTTCGTAGATCGACGCACGCAGTCTTTATCGTAATTGGCTAGAGAGATTCCAACGCTGGGACAACCAGCACATCATCCGTATTTGGAAGCAATGAACACTTCTGCATCGGGAGTCCAGCAGTGAACTCTCTTACTTTGGGAGCTCAGCAGAAAGCTTCTTCTCTGGGACCCTTGCCTCTGCCTTGCAGAGTGTGGACTCTGTCGCAAGACGGACACAAATACTGTAGCTATACTCACAGTCCGCATCCACCGCTTTAATCAGGCGCTACGACAGAACTACATATATGGATATGGCAAGAATGAGCAGCAATTGCATGCGTCGTGACAAGGGGGCGCGTACTAGCTTGTTTCGAGACTGCTTTGGCCTGCTGAATTCACACTGGTAGCTCACTTGCCTCACCATTCACTTACGCGAAGGAGCTGGTAATTGCTGGTTTTGGGTGTGCTATTTTCGGTATGGTTTTCAGTTCTGTAGATTACTTGCATTCGCAAGCATTGGTACTTATGTCGTCACTTTCAACCACTTTATTCCCAATCCAATTTCCATCCAATCGTGGCTAGATCTTAACAAGTCCTTTTGTCGATCTCACTGAATCATTGTGCATTCAATGTTGATTGTAAATTCAATCCGTGTTTATTAATGAACCTTTGCGTTTCTGTAATAAATTTAACTTTTGTGTGACCATTAGTTTCACTCCGTAGTTTGGCGAAACCCTTCTTTAACATATCTGTGTGAACTATGGACCCGTGTTGCTGTGTTTGACAGGGCCATCCCGACTTCTTCGTTGATTTATTTCACATGGTTAGACGTGAGGGGCGATCTGTTTACTCATTCGAGTCACCGGTTATAGGTCTTACTGGCATCATAGGGGTATGGTGAGAACCCAGCCGTTGTACAATACTAAGGCCTCCCTACACAGTCTCCCATTCTTTCATAGCTCAAATTTCAACGCACTTCCTCTCCCAGAAAACGAGATCTGCCTTGACCCTCATCCATGCAGTTATTACCTGACCTACTCCTTCGTGCTACTGCCCATATCAGGATTTCCCTTACTATACCTAAACTTCTCTTCCCTGTTCATACTTATGGTGCAGCACCTATCCTATTTACACCTACCCGAAATCCTAGGCCTCTGTTTTCACCAAACTGCCATGTTACAGTCACCTGCTCCACTGCAACTACTTCCACTCACTAACAACATTCTTAACGCAGAAAAGGGTGGGTCTACTGATTTGTGACGTCAGTTCACGAACTTCGATAGGTTGTTGTTCAGTTAACGAAAACCGATATGCATTTGTGTGAGAAGCACTGTACAGGAATGTGTGCAGTATTCAGAAGGTTTCACTTTCAATAGGCTTCCAGCAGAACAGAAAAAAATTGGCTTATAAATCCAACTGGCACTTTTCTCACACGCCAGCCTGAAAGCTATTGATTGAGGCAATCAGGTAGATGCAGTATTTCTCGATTTCCGTAAAGCATTTGACACAGTACCACATCTACGCTTATTATGAGAAGTACAATCATATGCGGTATTAGACGATATATGTGATTAGATTGAGAATTTCTTGGTAGGGAGGACACAGCATGTTATCTTGGATAGAGAGTCATCGACAGATGTAGAAATGACTTCGGGTGTGCCCCAGGGAAGCGTTTCGGGTCCCTTGCTGTTCATATTGTACAGTAATGTTCTTGCAGACAATATTCATAGTAACTTCAGATTTTTCGCAGATGATGCAGTTATCTGCAACGAAACACAGTCTGAACGAGGCTGTACAAATATTCAGTTAGAGTTTGGTAAGATTTCAAAGAGGTGCAATGATTGGCGGCTTTCTTTAAATTTTTAAAAGTGTAAAATTGTGCACTTCACACAACAACAAAAAAACATAGTACCTTATGAACATAAAGATTTCCCCTACTATACCGAAAATTTCCTATATTTCCCTGTTCGTACTTATAGAGCAGCATTTATCCTATTTACACCTGCTCCAATCCTACGCCTCTGTTCCACCAAACCTGTCATGCTACAATTGGAATCTGTAAACTCATACAAATGCTTTGATGCAATACATACTTGCGACATGAAGTAGGACGGCCCAAAAGTTCAGTCGGGGTGGGTGAAGCAAGTGGCAGACTTCGGTTTGTTGGTAGACTACTTGGGAAATGTAAGCAGTCTGCAAAGGAGATTGCTTACAAATCACTCGTGCGACCCATCCTAGAACGTTGCTCAAGTGTGTGAGACCCATATCAAATAGGTTTGACCCGGTATATTGAACATGTACAGAGAAGGGCAGTACGAATGGTCACAGGTTTGTTTGACCAGTGGGAGAGACTCACTGAGGTGTTGAAAGAACTGAACTAGCAGACTCTTGGAAAAAGACGGAAGCTAACCCGAGAAAGAGCCGGCTTTAAATGATATATATCGTTACCATAGGGATTGTTGGGATAAGATTAGATTAATTGTAGCACAGAGACATTTAAACAATGATTTCTCCCATGCTCCATAGTGAATGGAACAGGAAAAAGCGCTAAGGACCGGTACAATGGAACATACCCTCTGTCATGCACTTCATAGTGGTTCGCAGCGTATAGATGTAAATGTAGATATAGATGCAGACTCCCTCACAGTTTTTTTGTGTTTTATTAATTCCTTTGTTAGTAAATTTTCAGAATTTTGTAAACTATGTACTGATCCGTTTCTTGAACAAGATGCCTTGTCTCGCATGGTTCTAAGTCGATAAATAAATAAAATAAAAAGAAACACGGTACACTACAATAAAATAACGACACAGTGTGTTTCAAAATGGTCTTTACAACATCTTCAACTTTTTTGGTCCTGTCTTCCTCAGTTGCGTGTAATATTACGGTATGTCGATAACTTTTACTTTATGGACCGCCTGACAGCAACTGAATAAAACATAATTTTAGTGCCATACACGTTTCGCCTTTATTTTCTTCAAGGTATCTTCAGTAGCCTGGAATATGTACATATGTTTGCTATTTAATTTACATTTTGGTCGCAGTACCTATAGGTTACAAACAGTTCTGGTGGGTGGTATTTCCTAATAAGTAGTAATATTTTGAACTGTACTTACAGGTTGCATGGACGATTTCCTACGTATTACGTTCCTGTTGCGTTATTGGTGTTGTTCTTCTTCTAAATGCCAATTTGCGGTTTTTTTCCACATTTCACAGCACTATGAACTTGACACTTGTTTCGATGCAATGTTTTGGTTTGTGCTGCCGACTGTCAGACGTTATTGCCAAAGATCGAATGTAACTGCCGAACTTTCGAGTGCAATTAATGAGGTATCTGTGATATGTTTGTGTATGCACTTGTGTGTGTGTGTGTTTTGGTGTGATATATATATTTTTAATAACCTATAGGTACAGTGACCAAAATGTAAATTAAATAGCAAACATATGTACATATTGCAGGCCACTGAAGATGCCTTACAGAAAATAAAGGCGAAACGCGTATGGCACTAAAATTGTGTTTTATTCAGTTGCTGTCAGACGGTTCATAAAGTAAAAATTATCAATATACCGTGGTCCTTACAAATTTGATCAAATAAGTTTCAGAAATGGGGCTAGGTAGAAAGTGTGATTTGCGGCTTATGTTTATACACACCTTACGTGTTAGTATACGCTTAACAGAGTTCAATGTATACTCCATCTGTAGCACGCAGGATATCTAAGCGATAACCCAGTTCGTCCCACGTCTGGCGTAACATGTTCTCCTTAACATGTGCAGTACCTGCTCTGGTGCGAAATCCCAGTTCCTGCCTGTCCCACACTGGAGCCTGACAACTGCATTCTTCACGAAGCCCCTAAGAAAATATCTGATGAGGTAGTTCCGGAGACGTTGAGGGCTACAAAATTAACTCTCCTCTCTCAATCCAGCGACCTCAAAATGTGTCGTCTAAGCCCTCCTAACAATCGAGGCCCTGCGAGAAGGGGTACCACACTCCTACAGCATAATCTCACGTTGCAGTTCTTCGACCTGTGGAAATGCAAACTATTCAAACATGTCCAGATGAACAGTCTATGTTACTGAAGCCTCTACAAAGAAAAACAGTCCAACCACACAGTCATGAAGCAGACCACACCACACATTTACCTTTGAACTGTCGACACTATTGAGGGATTCTCAGAGACACAAATACTCACATTATATTGATTTACCTTTCTGGACACATGGGAGCAAGCTTTGTCCGTGAAAATCATCTTGTTCATACTGCGTCTCCGCCGATGTGATGTGACTCAAAATCTCAGCTGCAAATCCTTTGCGTTTTGCCCTGTCATCAGGTTGAAACGCGTACAGATTTGGTTGAGCTCCGGATAAATGCCTGCTACACCCGTTCCGTATCTGCCTCATGCCCAGACGCCCAGAATTCGTTTTTTTCATGACATTTCCGGAGTCCTTCACATCTGTCTGATGGCCGGATATGATGACGATGTGCTTCTGTAACGTATCCAGAAGATCCTCTTGACCTGACTACCAGATCTGCTTTCTGTCAGCCATTCCACACACTGTGTCTCTGCTGGGGGTGAGGGGGGTGCCCATTTTCGTTAGTACCAAACTTGGAAAAAGTTTAGGTATGAGTGAACACAATGCCGCAAATCGTATCTTTCTACCTATCCCAATTTGCAAAATGTGGGTAATCAAAGTTGTGAAGATCATTTTGGAAAACCCTGTACTTTCCCTCTCCCAACTTAGTTCCACACATGAGACTCATTTTGGTACCATCAAGTGTTCTTTTTTTCCCTTCATCATCCTCGCTTTAATTTTCAGAAATACTGCTTCAGGAGATTACAGATAACTTTTAGTTTCATCACTGTACAACTATCTGTTTAAAAATTTAGTAAATATGAAAATATATATTGTTTCCAGATGAAACAGAAAACATTTGAGATACTATACAACATCAAAAGTAAGGGGACAAACGTCTAACACCAAGCCACCTAAACTGGGGAATGTTTCTTTACAGGAGTTTCAAAACGTGTTGTCTCTGAAATTCCTATGGAATCATACACTGTCCAGTCACATTAATGTGACCACCGCCTATGTCCGATATCAATGTGCAATAACCACTTACAAATGCCAGGTGGCAGCACTAGCAATGGAGGATATATAAAACGGGTAGGGGGGACACGGTACAGTCGTTGTCGTAATGTGGATAAATAATAAATGTGTGTGAAATCTTATGGGACTTAACTGCTAAGGTCATCAGTCCCTAAGCTTACACACTACTTAACCTAAATTATCCTAAGGACAAACACAGACACCCATGCCCGACGGAGGACTCGAACCTCCGCCGGGACCAGCCGCACGGTCTATGACTGCAGCGCCCCTGACCGCTCGGCTAATAGCGCGCGGCTGGAATGTGGAAATGGAGTGTTTTATCTGAAGTCCAAAAGGGCGTGAACATTGGCTTTCAGGCCAAGGGTGGAAGCATTTCCAAAACGGTTACGTCTGTAAAGTGTTCACGTGTCGACATGGTTAAATTATACCGTGCATGGCAAAATGGCGATATCTGAAACTGACGCTGGAGCAATTGTGATGACAGAAGTGAACTGCGGCTGTGTAGGTTGGTTGCATTGTTTGCGGGAGGAGACCAGACAGCGAGGTCATCGGTCTCATCGGATTAGGGAAGGACGGGAAGGAAGTCGGCCGTGCCCTTTTAAAGGAACCATCCCGGCATTTGCCTGGAGCGATTTAGGGAAATCACGGAAAACCCAAATCAGGATGGCCAGACACGGGATTGAACCGTCGTCCTCCCGAATGCGAGTCCAGTGTGCTAGCCAGGTTGTGTAGGTGTACGGACGAATTTGCATACAACTGTTGAGCAACTGACCTCCCAGATGAGTCGAAGGGCCACCAACACTATCACCTCAATGACCGTTCACCGAGCGTTGCACCATATTGGCCTCCGCAGCAGGCACCCGTGCTGACTGCTGTCGCCGGCCGTTGTGGCCGAGCGGTTCTAGGCGCTTCGGTCCGGAACCGCGCTGCTGCTACGGTCGCAGGTTCGAATCCTGCCTCGGTCATGTCCTTAAGTTAGTTAGGTTTAAGTAGTTCTAAGTCTAGGGGACTGATGACCTCAGATGTTAAGTCCCATAGTGCTCATGGCCATTTGAACCATTATTGACTGCTGTCCATCGGCGACAGCCTGCAATTTACACACGATTACAGCAACTGGACGTCTGCTGTGTGGCTGCAGGCGGCCTTTTTCAGATGAATCATGTTTCATGATCCATTAGACCGATGGCTTTTAGCATATACGGCGAGAAACATCTGAAAGCAAACATCCTTCATGCTTTATTGTCTTTCGAACGTTTTCATGGCATTCCTTGGGTGGCCTCGTCATTCTGGAAGATACAATGGATCAACACGAATATACACTATCCTTGGAGACCATGTCCAACCCTACATGCAGTTTGTTCTTCCTCGATATGATGACATCTACCAGCAGGAAAATGCAATTTTTCACACAGCTTGTAGTCTATGTATATGCTCAGAAGAGCACGAGAATAAGTTTACGTACTCTGATGGCCACCACTCTACCCGTATTTAAACCGAATCGAGAATCTGTGTGACCACCTCGAATGGGGTGTTCGCGCCATGGATCTCCCACCGAGAAACCTAGCGCAGCTGACCACGGCATTGGAGTCTGCATAGCTCTAGATCACTGTCAGTGTGTTCCAGAACCTCATTTAATCCCTTTCTGCACGTCTCAAAGCACTCCGCGCTGCGAAAGTCGTCTATTCAAGCTTTTGACAGGTGGTCACATTAATGTGACTGGACGGTAGAAGGACTTAGTTGGCAAGACACTTGCAGTGAGCTGCCACCTGGTGCACAATTCAAGTTTTTACCATTAGCCGGCCCAGCTGGCAGTAGTGGGAAATTAAAAAATCCAAGATGACAAGCCAATCTACCCTTACCTATGACATCATCGTCATCACGTGATATGCCATTCGCCCCTTACCTATGATATCATTCACAGTCCAAGAAGTCACACCCCATTTCCTGGAATGACGGTGATCATTAAAATGGAACATACAACTACATCCCTGCACTTTACAGGCCACTGAAACAGCCAGTCGCATTGTACTCTAGAGCAACCATCTTGGCCGTGCTCAAGAGTAACCGAACTATCTGAATTTTTTGCGTCATGTTGAAAAGTATTTATCCATAAAATTACCTAATGGGTATATCTTGGAGTACTTCCATATCTAAATTACGTCACACCATTAACTTACATGTAAACTAAGATTTGGAAACACTGAAGTTCGATTATTGTGCCAATCTCGGGGCAGGACACAGCGGAATCTCAAACTGAATATTTTCCACATCTTAATTGTTCTATGATGTTCGACAAGTGTAACAATGTTCTTCCCTCATCTAAAAGTCTACAAAATACGCCAACAACCCAAAAAGTGCACTGTTTATGTCAGGTGTCTCAATGTTATTTCCACACACACACACACACACACACACACACACACACACTCACTCACACACACGCACACGCATCCATCAAAATTTCTTCCTAAAACCTGATTATGAAGTCTCAAACTAAGTGACCAGCTACCATTTTCATGCCTAAATAATTTAAATAATTATAAAACACATGTAGCTAAAAAAAAAAACTTGCTAAAGAGACAACAATTCATGTTAGGCCTAAACGAGGCGATGTAGCAAAACTAACCTAACCAAATTTATAACTGTAGAACATGTTGGCTAAAATGCTAAGCGAAGCAGGCAAGCACACAAACAAATAGGCAGTCCAAATTACTGCCAGCTACTGAAAGAATGTACTTATTGCAAATTTTTAGGGCAATACGTGGCGTAAGACAGAATGAACCGCAAATTAAATATTTCCACATCTGAACAGTTCTAAGATGTTTATCAAGTGTTGCAATAATATCTCTATATCTAAAATATAAAAAGGGTGTTATCACTTCAATCTGAGGCCATGTTACTGGTGCTTCGTGATACGAACTGTCATTACCTGATATTTTTACAAGTTTTCAGCAGTGTTTCACTGTAGCAAGCAGCATTTTAGGGAGAAGTAGGTAACACATCATATTCTATGCTAGAAAAAATATTATTGATTACACTAATTCGCACTTACAGCTTTTTATTACAAATGACTCAGGCCAACTCAGGCTGTAATATTTACCAATTGAAACTACAATGCCACAGCTCTCTAAATCGTTTACAGAATGTATTTCACGTAATCAGCTACTAAATAGTACCAAAAATCTAATTGAAATGCTCCAAAATACGACCTATAAGAACACACACAACATTGGCATTGTTCAGTTTATGAAACTGTAAAAAGTGGCCCTACATGTTATAGCAAAACTGTAATAACTCTCATATGTTACAGTATTTGTAACTGTTGTCCAGTGTAACTGTTGACCAGTATAACCATTTTCCAGTATTTTTTTCTAGAGTAACCATTTTCTAGTGTAACGGTTTTCTGGTGCAACTATTTTCCAGTGTTACTGTTTTCCAGTATAGCCATTTTTCAGTGTAATTATTATCCAGCGTAATCATTATCCAGTGTAACTGTTTTACACATTATTGGGTGGGACAATAATGGCTAGTTGACATAGTGAGTGTCATTACATCACACATGCACTTGCCTTGACTCGACAAAGTGTAAACCTTCTCCAGTTAAACTGTTTTCCAACATAAATATTTTCTAATGCAACTGTTTTCCAGTGTAACTACACTCCTGGAAATTGAAATAAGAACACCGTGAATGCATTGTCCCAGGAAGGGGAAACTTTATTGACACATTCCTGGGGTCAGATACATCACATGATCACACTGACAGAACCACAGGCACATAGACACAGGCAACAGAGCATGCACAATGTCGGCACTAGTACAGTGTATATCCACCTTTCGCAGCAATGCAGGCTGCTATTCTCCCATGGAGACGATCGTAGAGATGCTGGATGTAGTCCTGTGGAACGGCTTGCCATGCCATTTCCACCTGGCGCCTCAGTTGGACCAGCGTTCGTGCTGGACGTGCAGACCGCGTGAGACGACGCTTCATCCAGTCCCAAACATGCTCAATGGGGGACAGATCCGGAGATCTTGCTGGCCAGGGTAGTTGACTTACACCTTCTAGAGCACGTTGGGTGGCACGGGATACATGCGGACGTGCATTGTCCTGTTGGAACAGCAAGTTCCCTTGCCGGTCTAGGAATGGTAGAACGATGGGTTCGATGACGGTTTGGATGTACCGTGCACTATTCAGTGTCCCCTCGACGATCACCAGTGGTGTACGGCCAGTGTAGGAGATCGCTCCCCACACCATGATGCCGGGTGTTGGCCCTGTGTGCCTCGGTCGTATGCAGTCCTGATTGTGGCGCTCACCTGCACGGCGCCAAACAAGCATACGACCATCATTGGCACCAAGGCAGAAGCGACTCTCATCGCTGACGACGACACGTCTCCATTCATCCCTCCATTCACGCCTGTCGCGACACCACTGGAGGCGGGCTGCACGATGTTGGGGCGTGAGCGGAAGACGGCCTAACGGTGTGCGGGACCGTAGCCCAGCTTCATGGAGGCGGTTGCGAATGGTCCTCGCCGATACCCCAGGAGCAACAGTGTCCCTAATTTGCTGGGAAGTGGCGGTGCGGTCCCCTACGGCACTGCGTAGGATCCTACGGTCTTGGCGTGCATCCGTGCGTCGCTGCGGTCCGGTCCCAGGTCGACGGGCACGTGCACCTTCCGCCGACCACTGGCGACAACATCGATGTACTGTGGAGACCTCACGCCCCACGTGTTGAGCAATTCGGCGGTACGTCCACCCGGCCTCCCGCATGCCCACTATACGCCCTCGCTCAAAGTCCGTCAACTGCACATACGGTTCACGTCCACGCTGTCGCGGCATGCTACCAGTGTTAAAGACTGCGATGGAGCTCCGTATGCCACGGCAAACTGGCTGACACTGACGGCGGCGTTGCACAAATGCTGCGCAGCTAGCGCCATTCGACGGCCAACACCGCGGTTCCTGGTGTGTCCGCTGTGCCGTGCGTGTGATCATTGCTTGTACAGCCCTCTCGCAGTGTCCGGAGCAAGTATGGTGGGTCTGACACACCGGTGTCAATGTGTTCTTTTTTCCATTTCCAGGAGTGTATATAAGATAGTAATGACAGTTAGTTGACATGGTAACTGTCATTACTATGAAAGTGTATTTCACTCGACTTGATGAAACTTGATATATTTGGAGACTGCAGTTGGTGCATGTGCAGACATCAGCAGGTCTAATCATTATGTCGACAAAGCAAGTTGGGATATGTTCTGACATACTGTAAAGAGTTGCTCCTCCTTGTTACAGCAAAACTATTATAAATAGGCCCATGCTATAGTATTTTCTAGAATAACCATTTTCCAAGGCAACCATTTTCCCGTGTAACCATTTTCTAATGTAACTGTTCCCCAGTGTAAGCACTTTCCAGTGTAACCATTTTCCAGCGTGGCCGTGTGCCAGTGTAAACATTTTACGTAAAGTCGGGTTGGGCAATGTTGGTTAGTTGACATACTGACTGTCATTATCCTGCACATGCATTTATTTTGCGGCAAAATATGACATGCTCGGAGAATATGCAAACATCAACAAGTCTAATCCCAATGTCATCTGTGCAAGTTGAGACTTGTTCTGGCAAGTGACTTGTTCAACAAGAAAAAGCGATTAGTCAGCAAGTTGAGTGTTATCGACAGTATTCAACTACCAGAAGCTGACAGCGTTTATGTGCAATGAGTGTCAGCTCTGGGGGTGTTAGTGACAGAGTGCCATCTACTGGGTGTCATCTGCTGGGGGAGGGGGGCTGTCAACTATTCGATCTTAAAATGGTATTGCATCTCCAGAACCTGACATCTCCCAGTAGCGACATAGCCAGATACTGACACCTTTCCAAGTCGCTGACACTCACTGCACAAACACACTGTCGGTTACTGTGCTACAGTACAGTTTTTCTGATCCAGTAGCTGACAACTACTGTCAAATTATGGCACATAACCTGTCAAATTATGACAAGTATATTGTCACCTTCTTGTTTTAGAATACTATTGCAGTTCTCAGCACCTTTTTCTTTGAGTCAGCTACAACTATCTTTCCTGCTTAGCATTGCCAGTAGCACCACATAGGGTCACTATAATGTTTGGCTGACTTTGATTTTGGTTTTAGAGACGAGTATTCGGCAAATTTAGACACGAGAATAACATTGTTTACTTTAGTAATTCTCGTCAACAAGCGCACTTGAAGCAGTAAGTTAGATCAGCAGTAGTGCTCATAGAATCAATTTTTTGTCGTTTGATGAATTTAAAGTGTGGTAAGATGAACGAACTACGCTGGTCTGATATTCCATAATTTACTTCAGAAGTACCAATAAGCAAGCCTCGTGTATTTTAATACGTAATTCACATAATTTAGAGGTAGATATGTTTAATTTGAAGCTTCATTGTGCCTGCAGAATGTGGTACAAAAATCTAACTTCGGTCGTCAATAGGCACTGCTTAATCTGCACGTTTTTAGTGATGTCATTATGCTAGCTACGTGTATTTTTTAAAGTTTACAGAACAGTTAAGTTAGGATAGTAGAGCCAAGTGTGTTCTGTGTCCAGAATCTTAGATATATTGAGAAACAATACAATTTTATTTTTGTACAATGTTCGATTTTTCATTCACAGTCTTGTATCTGTAATTATACTTGCATATTATGATAAGCAGCCTCTGTGTTGTGTTTGTGTGTGGGTGTGTAAATTTTCACCCGAAATAATTGCTTATTGTGATAAATAATATTATTTAGTTGGCAACTCTTGAATTTTTGAGATATAGAACTTTCATCTCTCTCTTGTTGCACCACAGTCTTTGGTCATGTTGTGTAGCATGTAGACATTTCGTACACGCCTGTGAGGAATATTCACTGCACATCGAATAGCATGATTCACTAAAATCTATAAAATTGATCGACATTTGCATAATAAAGTTACAGATTTGGTATCTGACTTAAATTAAAGAACATTTTCTTCCAGTTCTGTAGAGTGAAAACGCAATCTTGTACATATAAAAGCATAGACAAAATTAATCAAACGTGATCTGACACATACGTGTTTATAATAAATGCTAAATAATACGTGTTGAAACATATGAAATACGAAATTGGTCTGCTCAACTGATGCGTCTTTTCATGCTCAAAATGTGTCCAGGACATCGTCGCCTTTTTTGTGCTATGATAGGAGCATTTTTCATTCTTGTAGGTATATGAATCAAATTAACCTTCTCTTCCAAAGAATATTGTGAATGTTTTATCCTTACACTGTGTCACAAATCTGTTGTCTCTCCTCCATTTGTAATCTTTTAAGGCAAATGGAGCATTGTACTACATTGCTACCGCACTTCGTAAGTTCCTTCCTAACTGGGTCATTCTGCAATGTATCAGACGTCTGAGGACGACAGCGGGAAACTACTCTATCTGTAGACCAGAACTGCACGTATACTATCCGATCAAAAGGATCCGGACACCTTGCTGAAAATGACTTACAAGTTCGCGGCGTCCTCCATCGGTAATGCTGAAATTCAATATGGTGTTGGCCCACCCTTAGCCTTGATGACAGCTTCCACTCTCGCAGACATAAGTTCAATCAGATGCTAGAAGGTTTCTTGAGGAATGACAGCCCACTGCACTGAGGAGAGGTATCGATGTCGGTCGGTGAGGCCTGGTACGAAGTCGGCGTTCCAAAACATCCCAAGTGTGTTCTATAGGATTCAGGTCAGGACTCTGTGCCTGCACAGAGTCCTGACCTGCATTCCATTACAGGGATGTTATTGTCGCTTAACCACTCCGCCACAGGCCGTGCATTATGAACAGGTGCACGATCGTGTTGAAAGATGCAATCGCCGTCCCCGAATTGCTCTTCAACAGTGGGAAGCAAGAAGGTGCTTAAAACATCAATGTAGGCCTCTGCTGTGATAGTGCAACGCAAAACAAGGGGTGCAAGCCCACTCCATGACAAAACAAACACGACCACACCGTAACACCACCACCTCCGAATTTTACTGTTGACACCACACACGCTGGCAGACGACGTACACCGGGCATTCGCCATACCCATACCCTGCCATCGTATCGCCACATTGTGTACCGTGATTCGTCACCCAACACAACGTTTTTCCACTGTTCAATCGTCTAGTGTTTACGCTCCTTACACAAAGCGAGGCATCGTTTGGTATTTGCCGGCGTGATGTGTGGCTTATGAGCAGCCGCACGAATATGAAATCCAAGTTTTCTCGCCTCCCGCCTAACTGTCATAGTACTAGCAGTGGATCCTGACGCAGTTTGGAGTTACTGTGTTATGGTATGAATAGATGTCTGCCTGTTACACATTACGACGATCCTCTTCAACTGTCGGCGGTCTCTATCAGGCCTGTACACTTTTGTGCTGTCCGTGCCCCTTCACGTTTCCATTTCATTATCACATCGGAAACAGTGGACGTAGGGATGTTTAGGAGTGTGGAAATCTCACGTACAGGCGTATGACACAAGTGACACCCAATCACCTGACCACGTTCGAAGTCCGTGAGTTCCGCGAAGCGCCCCATTCTGTTCTCTCACGATGTCTAATGACTACTCAGCTCACTGATATGGAGTACCTGGCAGTAGGTGGCAGCACACTGCACCTAACATGAAAAACATGTTTTTTGGGGTGTCCGGATACTTTTGGTCACATAGTGTACATGCGTACCGTCTAACAGACGAAGCCACACGGCGACAGGTACATCATTTTCTCTGTTATGCTGAAGCGATTCTTATGTCATGCGTTTGTTGCTAGTTTCTAATAGCAGACATTTTTATTAAAATAGTGCTGATTGCTTTTCTCAATTTCTGTAATAATTCAATACTTGAAAGCAGTGGAAGTTTTACGCATAAACATTATTTGTTTTTGTAAAAAGTGTTATTTAGAAACCTAGAGTTTTAGCAGTCAAAGTGATATGCCGGTTCTTTTACCTGGATATTAGCAAAAAATGAAAAAACCTGTTAAAACCGGGATCAAATACCAAAAAATATCCGTTATTTAGAACTAAAGTACCGATATCGGTTTTATTGTGGTCTGATCCCTAGCTGGAGGTTCGCCGCTTGCTACCTAGTAGCCGGCTTTTGTGACCGAGCGGTTCTAGGCGCTTCAGTCCGGAACTACGCGGCTGGTACGGTCGCAGGTACGAATTCTGCCTCGGGCATGGATGTGTGTGATGTCCTTAGGTTAGTTAGGTTTACGTAGTTCTGTCTAGGGGACTGATGACCTCAGATGTTAAGTCCCATAGTGCTTACAGCCATTTGATTTATTTGCTACCTAGTAATGGGAAGGCACTCTACTATTGTCCGCTGCTGGCCGGTGCTTTGACGGCTTACGTGGCCCGCCCGGAAAGCCACTGCAGCCGAACCTCACTCTCATTACACGTTTTAAGACTTCTCTCTGGCTGATTTCTCGAGCATATGCTTTATGTTACAGTGTTCTATTTCATTATTGATGGAACAACATAAGCAGATTTGGTTGTCTTGATTATACCTGCTTGTAAAGGTGACTTCGAAGCTGGATTTGACAGCAGGGAGTAGAAGAACGAACGTGTAATGTTGGTTAAAACTGCTTTTGTTGAACACTTGGTATTGCTTATTAATGACATGGATAATCCAGCAGTCGATTGGGCTGAAGCACGGCACAACGAATGCGCTGATAAAATTGTGCCTTATCTATGAAAACTCGATTTCAGTCCTCAGAAAGACCCCACATTCATGCTTCGTTCATGTTGGTCTGCCGGCCGGTGTGGCCGTGCGGTTCTAGACGCTTCAGTCTGGAACCGCGTGACCGCTACGGTCGCAGGTTCGAATCCTGCCTCGGGCGTGGATGTGTTTGATGTCCTTAGGTTAGTTAGGTTTAAGTAGTTCTAAGTTCTAGGGGACTTATGACCACAGATGCTAAGTCCCATAGTGCTCAGAGCCATGTTGGTCTATAGGGTCGGCTACATGAAGTAATGTGCATGTACATTATTCACTGACAAGTCGCTGTCACTCAGTCGCAAGATGGGTACACAGTAATGCCTGTAGCTGACAAATGTAAGATATCGGAATGGTTATTATGGGGAAAATTGAAGCAGGCGTGCTTTCTTCTACAAGTTAGAGGTGCAAGTTATGCAACAGATTTCTTCATATCTGTGTGGATGGTGGAATGTGTAAGTGTTGTGCTGTTCGGTATTTCTGTTTGTTCTATTCTTCTGTGAAATTGATGCTTTCATGTTTAGTAAATAGACCTGTCGCTTTAAACAACAGGCTGGCTCCCACTGAAAATCAAAATGATTCGGTGCCACACACATTTTGTAACATTTATCACATCTCATAAAAAATATTCTTTTGTGTACAGAACCATATGAAGATTTGGTTGGTCCTTTTCATCCATAAAGGCGATTGTTCTAGGGCTTAGCCTGAGAAAATAAAAAAGGAGACAAAGTGAAGCAGAGAGAGAGAAGAGAATGAGACAGAGAAAAAGAGCTGAGGAGCGTAATGGCTTGGGAAAATCGAACCAGAACCGACGGAGACAGGATACAGCTAAAAAGACACGAGGGAGGTGAGAACGTTGATAAGGAAAAGAGCCACTTATCAGCACGGGAAAGCAATATCTCACTACAGATTCGATACGGTCTTCCCAAATGTTGCGCTTAACTGCATTCTCAGCACTATTGTCAAATCTGTGAAATTCGTAATCTGAAACGAGAGACTGAAAGAGAGACTGACTGTAGTAGAATCAGAAACCAGGCAGATATCGACGCAGCGCGGCCGACGTTTACGCTGTGGCATTTTGGCCTTTCAGCGCTGTGGAAAACAGTTCTACGAAAGCATGACACGCACGTAAGCGGCGCTGTTTGCATAAGGCTAAGCACACATGGCGTTTCCCCTGTACTGGCTCTCTAACGGTTGCCTAGTTGACAGCTGCTGTCCCCCTTCGACGTGAATGAATCTGAAGCGCGGCACATCCGCTGAAAATCTGCAGATTTCCCTATTACTTAATATTATGGTAAGATCACAATAAAATTCCAGTCCCCAGAAAAAGCTCCGGGCATGTGATTTCAGTAGCTGTGGCTTATCGAGATTATAGTATCGTTCGCCCAACGACTACACTGGACAATTATTGCTATCCATAACTTCGTGTATTATAGGCCAAATAGCCAGCGGGTCTTCACAGAACAGCTGATACCATGCGTGAATGATTATGTAATAACGACTGATTTCACGAGCTTAACGATTTTAAACGACATTGCAGAGCCTGACCATAATATTGCTGTGGACGATACAGCATTGTCCTGTGTAGTACCTTCAGTTCAATAGTTAGTGTAGTATTAAAGTTAGGCCGTGGACGATGGTAATAATTGGCAACCAATGCTGTACAATCGCAATAAAGTCATGAAATGTCCAATCGACGCTTTTATTAGAACATGTTACGCGTTTCGGGATTACACCCTTCTTCAGACATCACAAACTTCAACTCCTTCCTAAGTCTGCTTGTGTCGCAGTCACATGTTATTCGACACTTTCTTTGCGTTGTCAAGGCTGTACGCCTGGTTGGTTAGGAAGGAGTGGAAGTTTGTGATGTCTGAAGATGGGCGTAATCCCGAAACGCGTAACATGTTCTAATAAAAGAGTCAATCGAACATCTCATGACTTTATTGCGATTGTACAGTATTGGTCGGCAATTATTAACATAAAATGATCGCAGGTCTCAGACGGAATTTTATGTTCTGTATATCGTGGACGATGGGATGTACCTGTCAAATTAACATTTTAATCGCTGCGCAAGCACAAATCACTTCCGTTTTAAAAGCCGGTAAGTCAGCGATCTTATCACAACTAGCCGCACCAGTTTGCACATGAGATACACTCGCGTTCAAAAAAATCTTTACGCCACATTTGGCGGTGGACTGCTGCTGTATATCTTCCTTCGATCAGGACGAAGCTGTGGCACCAACAGCGCGCGTCTCTGCTTCCTGAGTGCCGTGAGGGACTTCCCCGTACGTCAGGTTTGAGAGAGGGAACTACCGTTGCTAAACGCCTTACTGTCTTGTGAACTTTCTACAACCCTTCTATGTAACCATTACTGTCGTCGTTTGCTCTTTCCTCACAAAACAACAATACTGACAATGTAGTCTGTATTGTGTCTGTATAGTGACTGGTGTTGCTTGTATTCTAAACTGCAACATTTAGTGATCATTAAGTTCAAGATAAAGTGTACTCTTTCTTCAAACACAAATAAGGCCGAATGTGAAAAAAATGACGCGATCTAACTGTTCTCATTTGTTTCTTCAGACACTCATACTTAAAAAGCGCAAGGGAGCATTTATTTAATACCTGAAATATGTTTGTGTTGCCTATTTACTAAAATCTGAATCCTCTTAACAATTTTAGGACACACATCAAATAAAGTTTTGCATCACCCTGGTTCCCAGAGCTCCTGAAGATAGACGTTGACTGTGGATGTTGTATCACAGACACAGTCCCTTTGACTTTTCAGAGATGTCACTAAACCCGCCCAAAGAAGTAAGCAACCATGCATGAGCAGCGACTGTTAGACGGAGGGGGTCCGATAGCCGATCAGTTCCAGTCATTCCACCAGGAAGGAGGTACACGGCTCCTGTTGTCTGTAGTTCAATCATGCCTAGACGGTCAGTACCATGGTTCGATCGCGTCCGCATTGTTACTTTGTGCCAGGAAGGGTTCTCAACAAGGGAAGTGTCCAGGAGTCTCGGAGTGAACCAAAACAATGTTGTTCGAACATGGATGAGGTACAGAGAGACTGGAACTGTCGATGACATGCCTCGCTCAGGCTTCTGCAGTCGATGACCGGTACCTGCGAATTATGGCTCGGAGGAATCCTGACAGCAACTTCGTCATGTTGAATAAAGCTTTTCGTGCAGCCACAGGACGTCGTGTTACGACTCAAACTGTGCGCAATACACTGCATAATGCGAAACTTCACTCCTTACGTCCATGGCAAGGTCCATCTTTGCAACCACGACACCATGGAGCGCCATACAGATGGGCCCAACAATATGCCGAATGGAACACTCAGGATTGGCATCACGTTCTCTTCAACCAGACAATCGTCAGAGACGTGTTTGGAGGCAACCCGATCAGGCTGAACGCCTTAGACACCCTGTCCAGTGAGTGCAGCAAGGTGGAGGTTCCCTGCTGTTTTGGGGTGGCATTATGTGGGGCCGACGTACGCCCATGGTGGTCATGGAAAGCGCCGTAACGGCTGTACGAGACGTGAATGTCATCCTCCTACCGATAGTGCAATCATATCGGCAGCATATTGGCGAGCCATTAGTTTTCGTGGAGGAAAATTCGGGCCCCCATCGTGCACATCTTGCGAATAACTTCCTTCAGGATAACGACATCGCTCGACTAGAGTGGCCAGCGTGTTCTCCAGACATGAACCCTATCGAACATACCTAGGATAGATCGAAACGGGCTGTTTATGGACGATGTGACCCACCAACCTCTCTGAGGGATCTGCGCCGAGTCGCCGTTGAGGAGTGGGACAATCTGGACCAACAGTGCCTTGATGAACTTGTGGATAGTATGCCACGACGAATACAGGCATGCATCAGTTCAAGAGGACATGCTAAGGGGTGTCAGAGGTACCGGTGTGTAGAGCAATCTGGACCACCACCTCTGAAGGTCTTGCTGTATGGTGGTACAACATGCAATGTTTGGTATTTATGAGCAATAAAAATGGCGGAAATGATATTTATTCCAATTTTCTGTACAGGTACCGGAATTCTCGGAACCGAGGTGATGCAAAACTTTTTTTGATGTGTGTATTTGCCTGATTAACAAGGTATAAGATGTTCAGATGTATGTGAAATCTTATGGGGCTTAACTGCTAAGGTCATCAGTCCCTAAGCTTACACACTATGTAACATAAATTATCCTAAGAACAAACACACGCACCCATGCCCGAAGGAGGACTCGAACCTCCGCCGGGACCAGCCGCACAGTCCATGACTACAACGCCTTAGACCGCTCGGCTAATCCCGCGCGGCAACAAGGTATAAAATCAGACTTGTGCCTCCATATATGATGTGATTATACTTCATTATGGCGATCTTGTAGTACCACAGTAGCACAATGCACGTAAACAGAATGACGAACACTGCTCTCTTGAAGATCTAGAGGCAAATTACCTCGAGTTACTGATGCAAAGAGTGATTAGTTTATGAACATCTACTACGATCGAAAGTGGTTTTGATGGAAAAAGTCTGTTTCGTTCGATTCTGAGACGCTACTCCGATACAATTGGAGGGCCACTGCAATGCAGTTCGAGTTTAGGGGAAATACCAAGTGGGCTGAGGCATGAATGGGAATTTGGACTGAGGAGGGAGGAGTGCTGGGGTAGTCCGTGCAAGTTGTGCAAACCTACTGTGCCAGGATGGCGTATTGGTTAGCGCATCTGTCTAGTGAGCAGAAGACCTAGGTTCGAATCCTAACCTTGGTACAAACTTTCATTCGTTGCATCAGTCTGCATATATACATCATAGATGCGTGAGCGTTGGAAGGTCTCTGGAACAGAAGGTCTCTGGAACCACATACTTTCATTTCAATAAAGCACCTATGTCTGGGTTTCAGGCAGGATTCCCATCTCGTTCGATGCTGAGGTGCTATTTCAATGCAGTTGGAGAGCCTGTACAATGATGTTCGAGTTTACGGAGAGTACCAAGTGTGTTGAAGCGTGACTGGGAATTTGGTTTGAAGTAGGAGGCCTGCAAGGGTATTCTGTGCAATTGCGAAAGCCACCGCGCCAGGGTGGTGATTAGCGCATCTGCCTAGTCAGCAGGGGCCTCAGGTTCAAATCCTAGCCTTAGCACAAACTTTCATTTGTCGCTTCAGTCCGCATATATACAACATAGATGTTTGAGACTTGGAAAAGAATCTGGAACCATACAGTTTCATCTGACTGGATTAGGCACGAGAATATTTAGGTCAAATACGTCTACGTAAGGCATTTGTGCTACGCCTCAGGGTTCTGCACTTGTGTTATCTTACAAAATATGAACTCAATTTAATTAAAATTATAAAAGATGCGAATTTGAAATAAAGACGTCCATTAACTTTTTAAAATATTATTGGATCTCAAGAATACAAAAGTTTTAAGTTCATATACTACAGTACGCTAACAATATATTCTTATACTCGTCTGGTTCTACAGGGGATTCTGCAATCGACAAGCTGATAGAAGGATTAACAGAAGCGGATGGCTGATTACGCGCAAATGACCTTGAAATTTCTTCTTCGAAATCTTCAGTTATTACTTTTTAAGACGACATGTGCTTCGTACTGAAATTCAAGCAAGAAATTGTTCATTCCAAGTAAAACCATCATCCAAGCTCTTGGGAACGTGGTTCGAATCCAGACTCAGTTGGATTCCTCAAATCAAGTCCATAATTAATGCTTGTCTCCCTCCTAATTTTGAACATCATAAGACCTTAACCAGAGTTAGATGGAGTGCGAGTCTCAGTGTTCTATTGACAATATACAGGGCTTTAATTCGTAGGATCTGGTATGGTTGCACAGTATATGGGAATGCTAGTATCGAGTATATCCGTTAATTAGATATTTTACAATATAGCTGAATCCGGACTTGTCTTGGGACAATGAGAGCAACTCATACCAATGCGCTCTTAGCAAAAATCAGTGGAAACGCCTCTTCATTTTAGGCGACAATGGGTCACCAGCAAATATGTATATATATGCGAAAGGATAGCGCTAACAAATAATTAAGAAATATGAGCTGCTACACACTCTCTTGGATTACAGAATTTATACGACCTCCAGATTGTTTTTAGAAGTTCTCGTAGTTGAAACATTTATCCAAAAGTATTGTAACAACAAGAAGACTTCCTGTGTATGAATGGCCTTTTCAACTCTACACGTCCTCCACTCGAGTGCTTTACTTGGAGTGTAGTGAATGCCCTGGCAATAACATTAATGTGATAGGGTGTAGAAAGATATCCGCTACCAGTCACAATAAAAGGTTATTATTTGTCACCCGACCGGTTTCGGTTTTGCGCCCATCCTCAGGTGTTTATACATTCATGGGCATGTTTATACTGCTGGAGATCACTGTATAAATACAAAATTATATTTATACAGTGATCTCCAGTAGTACAAACATGTACATGAATGTATAAACACCTGAGGAAGGGTGCAAGCCCGAAACCGGTCGTGTGACAAATAAATAACCTTTTATTATACAAAATTATATTTATAAGGTGATCTCCAGCGGTATAAACATGTACATGAATGCATAAACACCTGAGGATGGACGCAAGCCCGAAACCGGTCGTGTGACAAATAAATAACCTTTTATTGTGACTGGTAGCGGATATTTTTCTACACCCTATAAATTAACAGTCACGGAGTTCGACAGCATCCACTCTGGATATAATTCAATTAATGTGATAGCCACCACAAATTTCCATGAAAAATGGAGCGAAGCTCTCCATATTGACACGGATGGATCAAGAGTAGTCAGAAGATAATAGCATATGCTATTGTATGTCCAAGAATGGGTCACTTTGAACTGTATATGCTCCTTACATCAGCCTCTTCTTAGACTGTGGAGACAGTAATAATCATGAAGACCATTAAGTACCCCTTAAACCGGAATGACGAAAGGATTTTTTAAATTTTTTTTATTCTAAAAGCATTTGTACTGCCGTAGAGAAGAAGAATTGGGATAAGCACAGCAGTAAACTTGTTATAGACGTAGCTCATGAAATAACGGAATGATCTCGAAGTAATAAATGTATTTATTTACACTGAATTAAAGCTCATGCAGGCATTTTGTAGCACGAAGCTAGAGACCAGCTGGCCAAGGAAGTTGCTTTATCTGCAGCCTTCTTAGATATCTACGCTGACTTCATACACCAAGTTAAATTGTAAGTCCGTCCCAGTGAGAACAAGAACGGGTAACATCAATTGCAAATAAAGAAAAAATATTATAGTTGGATTCAATCCGGCATACACAGCTTACCTTGGTTTAATAGCACGTCTGTCCACAGCAGAGCTATTTGTAGAATTACGAAGATGAGATTTAATCACAGCAGTTTTTCTTTTCATTTACTTCGTCTATAGGATAGGAGTTCTGACACCGATGACTGTGCAACCCGGATGTAGGGGACATCAATTAATTAATCTTCGCTTGCCCGAAGTACTATCAACATAGAGAACATTCCTCTCAGAACTTATCAAGCTTAGCGTTCCATTCCCAACAAGCATTTTAAGTCTTCTAATAAAAAACGACAGAGCAGTGCTTTGATGTCTGACAAGATTTATTTTAGTGAAAATTTTAAAATTTGGCCACAGAACTGTAGAAGACGTGCAATCATCATTTTACTTATCAAATCGCTTAGAACAAAAACCTAAGAGCTTTTTCTTTTTTTCCTTCAGTGCTCAGAAATTAAGCTTGTCTTTGTTTACCCAGTTGTGAAGAAGCAATGTTCAGTTGTTTTAATGAAATATGCCCATGTCTAAGGTAAAGAAATTCCAATTTTTCTTTTAACTGTAAATGGCTAAATGGTGTACCCATACAGTTTTGCTTAAGGCAAAAAAAAAGCAGATGAAATTCAAAGTGGAGTATTGTTTCTCCAGAATCACTTCATAGCAGTGCTTAAGATCAACATTTTGAGCACTCGATACAAAAGCTGTAATGATGAACACATGACCCTCACATTTGGTATAACAGGGCAAATGTTTGTTCAATCTCCTCTGCTGACGGCGGGACAATGGTCTTTCGGCTCTGTTATCTTAATACCACAAAAAAGTTATAGTTCCATTGAGGAAAAAAAACAAAGTTGGTGTTGTAACTCGGCGACTGTAAATCATAAAAATTACTCACGATTATCAATAAATATACCATATTGTCCTCTATAGCTTGGCAAAAATCGTACCTGGATATATTTATTCATTCTGGATATATTTGGGGTGGCTCCCCTTAGCCGCTTCACCGTGTGCATGTAGCCACCTTCAGTAGCACACCATTTCACGCCACAAGAAAGTACAAAAAATTCAAATGGCTCTGAGCACTATGGGACTTAACATCTATGGTCATCAGTCCCCTAGAACTTAGAACTACTTAAACCTAATTAACCAAAGGACGTCACACAACACGCAGTCATCACGAGGCAGAGAAAATCCCTGACCCCGCCGGGAATCGAACCCAGGAACCCGAGCGCGGGAAGCGAGAACGCTACCGCACGACCACGAGCAGCAGACCGAGAAAGTACAGCTTTACTTCCTTTTAATTGCTAGTAGCTATACTTTTCTACCACAGCCACGGACATATTAGAAAGAAGACACATACTTTGTTCGCCTCCGAAACTTGTAAAGCATTCCCTAACCTTCCCGCCTCGTTGGCTTAGGGCACTTACGCCCCAAAGAACTTCCACAGAGAAACTTCAGTACTAGTTGCTCCGAAAGTCGATCAATGGGTGCAGAGTTAACAGCCACTGTTATTCCCGAATAATCGACACTTAACAAACTGAATCTATGGAAGTTGGCAAATATGCAAATATTACAAACTTCCAGTCTACTGAAGAGCCAACTTCAATATAGTAATTTTTTCTTTCATTTAAAAGCGAGCACAGTGTAACGTTTCGGTTTACATTGACTACTTTGTGTACTTACTTTTTCTGGCAAGCACTTTATCGAGGATACATGGTTCTGTAAGTGTATGAAATGAAAAAAATCTCTCTGTGGTCACAGATATTTATATTTGCATATAAGCTGTCGCTCTTTCTCACTAGATAACGTAAGGAAGAAACTGATGGACGGAACGTTGTGCGTACTGTCGACGACAAGGTCATCAGGTATGAGGGGCTAACTTAGGTTGGGCAATGGTGGTGTAAGGAATAACCATATTGACATTAGCTACAATCGATTTAGGGAAACGGTGGGTAACCTAAACCTGAATGGCCAGACAGGAATTCTAACTTCAGTCCTTATGTGTACAAGTGCAGTACCTTGATCTCTGCAGTAGTTTGACCGACTTCGGTAATAAGTTGCACAGTCAGCTCATACATTCAGAAACTTTATGTGCGTGATAATCACTTAAGTACCACGCAGGTTGTATCCATAAACAGAACTTTCCCACTGCCAAATAAGTCATGCTAAAAAATGTGAATGTTGTGTGGCATTGTTCGCTGGGATATTCTAAGTGATGAGTCCAGCCACCTTTGTTCTTCCTCTGCATACACTGGACCTCTTCTTGTTGATATATGAGAATTCTATCGTATGTGTATTTGCGGAGTGTACGTGAGTGTAATGAATGCATGTATAGTGTGGTGTTATGATCGTGTTGTTTGATGATGAGAGAAGGGAGAGGGTGAAACACGATGTCGGCACATAGCCTGCTCCTTTTGAATACCACCAAAGGGGACCGCCGGGCTTACCGTCCCCTTCTGACGGGCGGATCGCCACAACAGTGCCACGTGCCCTCACTTCATGAGACACTGTGGAGGGGTTTGAAACTGAATCTTGGACATTTGGCGTAAAGAGCGGTGGTCAGGGACTTCACGCCACTACCTCTCCAGCCTTGGCGGCCAAATAATGTCAGTGAAAGGTTCCAAAATCCGTAAGGGTCGTTGGTGTATCCAGTCGGAACTAACTACGCGGAAAAACGTCTCACAAGTGAGAGACCCTTACTGTTCGGGAACCATGAAGAGTTTTAAGAAATCGGCATGACGTGTTCGATATTTCGTTCGGCACTGTATCTCCTCGCGTTGTTCGTGTAAGTGCGATCAAAACTGCAGCATTTCCATTTCGTTGTTATCATACATACAGCTCACCGCCGTCCCTGCGATCCAGTTGATAGCACTGGTTTCTTGTCTGATGAAGTACGTCACATCCGGGTAAAGAATTACCCCCGTTTGATCTCTGTGCAAGTAGTACAACCAAGAAAGGCTACAATACGACGCGTCAGAGTCCACACATCCATCGCCTTTCCACACGCTACACGGTGTTCCTCCGTGTCCGTCAGCCCCCAACATCTGCAAAGGGGCGAATTAACCTTGTTTCTTACGTACAGTCTGCTCCGTGTCAGATACTCGTGATTAACTAGAAAATACCTGAGTATCGAACCGCGGAGTTCAAGTACTTGGGGTGCACAGAATGCCAGAGGGTGGGCCAGGCTCGCATCGGGATCGCCGTTCCATCACAATCTTGTCATTAGGAGACGACAAATACGTCGCATCGACGTTTCTCTGGACGACGGCAGCTCATTGTCAGCGTAGTTGTAATCTACAGGAAATGTAATGTGATCAAGTAACGGCGAGGTGTTGCCGATTAGAACAGGTGGCACGTAAGAGCATGACATTAGTTCGTGTCAGTGCCGACGTTACTATATGCGTCCGATGCTGTCACATTCTGAACATCGCCTGCATGAACAGGGACGAAGCATTACCTTCCTAAGGCCAAGGCCACCGTTCCACGTGCTGCAGGTTAGAGTGGCATAACAAATCTTGAGTATCATCCCGTGGCTGACAAAATATCCGAAGGCCGCTGACAGGCGATCCGCAACTCGTTCAGGTAGCGGAAATATCTGTGCAATGTGTGGGAATCCCGAAAGACCTCGGCTGCAGAGGCGATTAACACAGTGGTGACTGGCGGAGAAATATTGACTTTACCCTAAATTCGTCTTTGAAGCACGCTAGTAAGAAATTCAGATTCCTGTATGAACTGCATAAAAAAGTAATTACTGAAAACAGTTTTTACTACTTTGCAGGAGAAACTTGAGAAAAGAATAGTGTAAAAGCTGCACACTATCCTTTATACATCTCCTTCATATAAGTTTCACTATTTTTCAGGTGGCCAGTTGTTTATGAATAAATGCTATCTTCATTGATCTCATCTTTACCATCATCAAACATTCAACATCCATTTTCTTCCCCATATTTCTTCACGCATTTTGAGCGGCAGCTGTACACATCCAGTCCACTTCCGTAGCTTAGTTGTCAGCGTTTGTGGCTGCTATGTGGAGCTACCTCATGCCTCTCCATGCCACAACCGAAAGACGCCATTGGCACAAAAGGATGACATGGTGGGCGGTAGGCCAGAATGCGAAGTTTTGCTTTATTTGTACATATCCATATTGCTTCAGCATTGTAATGTCCTCTACCTACCTTCCATTACGTCGTCTTTTTTGTCCATCTACAATCATTGATTCGCCTAACAACGTGTCCTGCCAACCTGCATTTCACATTTATTACGATCATTCCAAGATCCATCTCTCACAGTAATTATCAGTACGTAACTTTCCGATACTCGGTGAGGAATTGTCGGTTTCTGAGTGATTTTCTCGTCAAAACTGTTTGTCTCAAAGACAGAACACGAAAATGTCAATAAACACTGATTGTAAACAAACAGTTTAAGCCGTATCGAGAGCTTAGTTTTAATAAATGTATAGTTTTTCAAAAGCACTCAGGGCTTCTAATTATTTTTTCTGCTGCCTAAACAGTCGTCTTCGGCCGGAGAAAATAAAAAGCTCATCGCTAGCTTTCATGACTTCATTGTTAATTTCTATTAGTTCCTTTTTGATATATCAGTTATACAACTTTTAGTCTTATTACAATTAATTTTAAGCTACTTCGAAACTTGCGCTATTATGTTCTTCTATTATTTGATGACGTTTATCTGCACTAGAGGCAAACGACACAACTTCATGAAAATTTTGCCATTTAAGATATCTGAAGCTAACAGGGCTGCTGGAATATGCTCGCTCGACTGTCATCAATTCCAAATATCTCATCATCCTGATAAAATCTCGTAAAGCTGGTGCAGTGACGCGTGTGTTTTTCAGAACGCTAACAGAAGTTGATTCAGTGCCTTGCATCTCAAGGACTGCTAATAAAAATTGTGTTAAGACTAAGTTTAAGGCTTTCTCAAGATCTGTAAATATCAAAACAGTAATTCAGATTCACTGTTCCATTGCGTGGTTTCCTTCGTGACTTTCAAATGGTCGAGTATGCTGCATTCACTTCTAAACACATCTTGTTCGTATGCTTTACATCGTCATTGACGAGACGTTAAATCCTTGTCTTCCTCCTTCCTCCCTTTTTTCGTTAGTTTGGCTGCTTGAAATTTTTTACGCTTGAAACAATGAAACTCAAGCTGCCATCAAATCGAAGGCTGGTTTGAACACCACAGTGATTCACTAGGCATGGTCCTATCAGAGCCCGTATGACATGCCTTCCTTCGACCTTTAAACTGACCTATCTAGCTAGTTATAGAGGCAACATACACATTAGACTCCGAAGCACGATGCACTTAGCATTCTTCACATTAACAGACATTTCCAGAGGTGAAAGAAGTTGTGACACATAAAAATCCTAGGACTGACTGGGTTGCGAACTCGAGATTGTAGCCCGAAACTATACCACTCAGCCTCGGAGACCCAAGAATAAAGATACTTTCCAGCTAGTACTGAGATTTTTACTGAGTGCATAACGTGGAAGAACTATGGGAACGGCAGTAACTTGATTGTAACGCTTACTAGGACGAGTCAGTTTCGAGAGCCATCCACTTTTATTCGCAGAAGTGCATTTCTGTCTTGGCACTATTTATGTTACGGTATCTGAATCACATTTCACGTGTGTCAGAGTAACAGTGAACATGTTCGATTTTACACAGAGGCTGTGGCAGGCACTGGAGTCAGCGTGTATGTGCGGAGTTGGACAACGCGCTAGAAATACAGTACCTGTCTTCTCGTAAAGAGTGATGTAGCAGAACTCCAAGTAGGTCGGCGTGGCCAGCTGCAGCAGAAGTAGCTACGCCGCGCACTTTGGTCGCCACACTAACTCTCCGTTGCGGCAACAGCCGCTTCCCCTAGTTCATGAAATGTTTGTTCCCGCTTAGCCGACGTGCAACGTACTCACCACCTTTCCAACAATAACTGTGATGCAACTACAGTACATAACGAGGCTCTCAGAATCATAAGGGCCCAAAGCACAAAAACAAAGTTTTGAGAAATATAGATGTGTGTGCAAGTCAAATTTGTAGGCAAACTACCAGTCTCAAAGGATTGACTTATTTTTAACCAGATATCAACATCCGTTATTTCCTATAAAAAACATGTACACATTTCATATCACGAAATTTTAGTTAATCTTTAGGATTATTATTACACTACTGGCCATTAAAATTGCCACACCAAGAAGAAATGCAGATGATAAACGGGTACTCATTGGACAAATATACTCGTATTATACTAGAACTGACATGTAATTACTTATTCACGCAATTTGGGTGCATAGATCCTGAGAAATCAATACCAAAAAACAACCACCTCTGCCCGTAATAACGGCCTTGATACGCCTGGGATTTGAGTCAAACAGAGCTTGGATGGCGTGCACAGGTACAGCTGCCCATGCAGCTTCAACACGATACCGCAGTTCATCAAGAGTAGTGACTGGCGTATTGTGACGAGCCAGTTGCTCGGCCACCATTGACCAGACGTTTTCAATTGGTGAGAGATCTGGAGAATGTGCTGGCCAGGGCAGCAGTCGAACATTTTCTGTGTACAGAAAGGCCCGTACAAGACCTGCAACATGCGGTCGTGCATTATCCTGCTGAAATGTAGGGTTTCGCAGGGATCGAATGAAGGGTACAGCCACGGGTCGTAACACGTCTGAAATGTAACGTCCACTGTTCAAAGTGCCGTCAATACGAACAAGAGGTGACCGAGACGTGTAACCAATGGCACCCCATACCATCACGCCGGGTGATACGCCAGTATGGCGATGACGAATACACGCTTCCAATGTGCGTTCACCGCGATGTCGCCAAACACGGATGCGACCATCATGATGCTTTAAACAGAACCTCGATTCATCCGAAAAAACGACGTTTTGCCATTCGTGCAAAATGGCTCTGAGCACTATGGGACTTAACATCTGTGGTCATCAGTCCCCTAGAACTTAGAACTAGTTAAACCTAACTAACCTAAGGACATCACACACATCCATGCCCGAGGCAGAATTCGAACCTGCGACTGTAGCAGTCGCGCGGTTCTGGACTGAGCGCCTAGAACCGCTAGACCACCGCGGCCGGCGCCATTCGTGCACCCAAGTTCGTCGTTGAGTACACCATCGCAGGCGGTCCTGTGTGTGATGCGGCGTCAAGGGTAACCGCAGCCACGGCCTCCGAGCTGATAGTCCATGCTGCTGCAAAACGTCGTCGAACTGTTCGTGCAGATGGTTGTTGTCTTGCAAACGTCCCCATCTGTTGACTCAGGGATCAAGACGTGGCTGCGCGATCCGTTACAGCCATGTCATTTCGAATGCTAGTGATACGAGGCCGTTGGGATCCGGCACGGCGTTCCGTATTACCCTCCTGAACCCATCGATTCCATAATCTGCTAAAAGTCATTGGATCTCGACTAACGCGAGCAGCAATGTCGCGATACGATAAACCGCAATCGCGATAGGCTACAATCTGACCTTTATCAAAGTCGGAAACGTGATGGTACGCATTTCTCCTCCTTACACGAGGCATCACAGCAACGTTTTACCAGGCAACGCCTGTCAACTACTGTTTGTGTATGAGAAATCGGTTGGAAACTTTCCTCATGTCAGCACGTTATAGGTGTCTCCACCGGCGCCAACCTTGTGTGAATGCTCTGAAAAGCTAATCATTTGCATATCACAGCATCTTCTTCCTGTCGGTTAAATTTTACGTCTGTAGCACGTCATCTTCGTGGTGTAGCAATTTTAATGGGCAGTAGTGTATTGATGTTCAGCTATAAAACTTTCACGGACAGGCTAGTGGCAATAGCGTCTTTTTGACTGTCGTACAATTTACAATTAATGTTAAACTAGAATCAGAACAAAATGAACAGATACCAAATGTACAACTCACACAACAACGACCTATACGAACACTTCATGGTCCTCATTTTCTGAAGCACATTCTTTGGCTTGAGGTTCAGATAAAACTGTTCACTTTAGGTTGGTTGGTTGTTTTGGGGAAGGAGAGCAGACAGCGAGGTCATCGGTCTCATCGGATTAGGGAAGGAAGGGGAAGGAAGTCGGCCGTGCCCTTTGGAAGGAACCATTTGCCTGGAGCACTTTAGGGAAATCACGGAAAACCTAAATCAGGATGGCCGGACGCGGGATTGAACAGTCGTCCTCCCGAATGCGACTCCAGTGTCTAACTACTGCGCCACCTCGCTCGGTTTCACTTTAGGTATGAAATCTAGTAGTTCTGTTAAGTCTATGTGTTTCAAGTTTGTTCTAGTTGTTTTGTTAGTTCTTTGTGTGCCGAGGTTCGTATTTGCCTTCCACATAGGTATCTGGGCACTAGATTTAGCAAGGCATCTACAAACTGTGGGGAATGGCAAATTGCGGTCACCCTTGATGTGACTTGAAGAAAATGGTGGCCCCCCACGACTCCAGTGAAGAATATGTAACTTTAAACAACAATTCATGGGAACCTGTCGAAAACTGCACTTTTGTAAAATTTCTGAAATTTGCGTTGTTACCACGAACATCAACTTTTGGTTTAATAGTGACTTCGGTAACAGTCTTAAAAGTTCTGAAACCCTCAGTGTCCATTTTAGAAACTTATAACCTGCCATGTGATTTAATGTAAATTTTTAATAATTGTCACCTTCTCTTTGTTTGCTAGTTCTGCGGTCCTGTTACGTACTGACACCCTGGCGCCACCATGCCGGAACACGCCACTGGAGGAGCCGAAACTGAGCTGTGTAACAGGAGTGCGGACGTGCACCTGCAAACAAACCAACTGTCTCGTACATCTGATGCTCAGCAGTTTGTAGGCATTGAAAATGTGTAACTTTGACGTAAGCGCCCAGTAGGGAAAGATTTAATTTATTTGTTGCTGTACTAGTACCAAGCGCACATGCCCATCATCGGAAACATCTTATATACACTGGTATCTTAGCGCATGTCAGAGACCTATGCCGATAACGATTATAGTTTTAATCAACGTATTAATTTCTTTTTGTGAAATTGTCAGTGGTGATTTACTGTATACTCAGAGACAATGATTGAGTTGAAAGTTCCTGGCAGATTAAAACTGAGTGCCGGACCGCGAGACGAACTCGGGCCTTTGCCTTTCGCGGCCAAGTGAAACTGTGAGGACGAGTCGTGAGTGGTGATTGGGTAGCTCTGTTGGTACCCGGCACGGTACCTCAGCGTGTTCAGTCAGAGGGTTAGCTGCCCTCTGTAATAAAAAAACTGAGTCAATGGCTGAACACTGAACTTGAACGCGTGTGATGGGACATTCGCACCGAACAAATGCAACGAACAATATCGAACAAAATGATATTATAAAAAAAATGTTGATAGAGCACTTACCCGTGGAAGACAAAGGTCCCGAGTTCGAGTCTCGGTCCGGCACACAGTTTTAATCTGCCAGGAAGTTTCATATCAACGCACACTCTGCTGCAGAGTGAAAATCTCGTTCTAGAAGAATGAGTTGTTTATATCATGAATCTGTCAGTTAATAAATGAAGGTTTTCTCTATTGGTCAACTTCCGGCGGTATTTATATTGTTACTTTAAAGAAGGTTGTATACCTGGAAGAATCCTGGAGATACTAAAAGGTATCAGATAGATTATATAATGGTAAGACAGAGATTTAGGAACCAGATTTTAAATTGTAAGACATTTCCAGGGGCAGATGTGGATTCTGACCACAATCTATTAGTTATGAACTGCAGATTGAAACTGAAGAAACTGCAGAAAGGTGAGAATTTAAGGAGATGGGACTTGGATAAACTGAAAGAACCAGAAGTTGTAGAGAGTTTCAGGGAGAGCATAAGGGAACAATTGACAGGAATGGGGGAAAGAAATACAGTAGAAGAAGAATGGGTAGCTCTGAGGGATGAAGTAGTGAAGGCAGCAGACGATCAAGTAGGTAAAAAGACGAGGGCTAATAGAAATAATTGGGTAACAGAAGAAATATTGAATTTAATTGATGAAAGGAGAAAATATAAAAATGCAGTAAATGTAGCAGGCAAAAAGGAATACAAACGTCTCAAAAATGAGATCGACAGGAAGTGCAAAATGGCTAAGCAGGGATGGCTAGAGGACAAATGTAAGGATGTAGAGGTGCATATCACTAGGGGTAAGATAGATACTGCCTACAGGAAAATTAAAGAGACCTTTGGAGAGAAGAGAACCACTTCTATGAATATCAAGAGCTCACATGGCAACCCAGTTCTAAGCAAAGAAGGGAAGGCAGAAAGGTGGAAGGAGTATATAGAGGGTTTATACAAGGGCGATGTACTTGAGGACAATATTATGGAAATGGAAGAGGATGTAGATGAAGACGAAATAGGAGATAAGATACTGCATGAAGAGTTTGACAGAGCACTGAAAGACCTGAGTCGAAACAAGGCCCCGGGAGTAGACAACATTCCATTAGAACTACTGATGACCTTGGAGAGGCAGTCATGACAAAACTCTACCATCTGGTGAGCAAGATGTATGAGACAGACGAAATACCCTCAGACTTCAAGAAGAATATAATAATTCCAATTCCAAAAAAAAAGGTGTTGACAGATGTGAAAATTACCGAACTATCAGTTTAATAAGTCACAGTAGCAAAATACTAACGCGAATTCTTTACAGACGAATGGAAAAACTGGTAGAAGCCGACCTCGGGGAAGATCAGTTTGGATTCCGTAGAAATGTTGGAACACGTGAGGCAATACTAACCTTACGACTTATCTTAGAAGAAAGATTAAGAAAAGGCAAACCTACGTTTCTAGCATTTGTAGACTTAGAGAAAGCTTTTGACAATGTTAACTGGAATACTCTCTTTCAAATTCTGAAGGTGGCAGGGGTAAAATACAGGGAGCGAAAGGCTATTTACAATTTGTACAGAAACCAGATGGCAATTATAAGAGTCGAGGGGCATGAAAGGGAAGCAGTGGTTGGGAAAGGATTGAGACAGGGTTGTAGCCTCTCCCCGATGTTATTCAATCTGTATATTGAGCAAGCAGTAAAGAAACAAAAGAAAAATTCGGAGTAGGTATTAAAATTCATGGAGAAGAAGTAAAAACTTTGAGGTTTGCCGATGACATTGTAATTCTATCAGAGACAGCAAAGGACTTGGAAGAGCAGTTGAACGGAATGGACAGTGTCTTGAAAGGAGGATATAAGATGAACATCAACAAAAGCAAAACGAGGATAATGGAATGTAGTCAAATTAAATCTGGTGATGCTGAGGGAATTAGATTAGGAAATGAGACACTTAAAGTAGTAAAGGAGTTTTGCTATTTAGGGAGTAAAATAACTGATGATGGTCGAAGTAGAGAGGATATAAAATGTAGACTGGCAATGGCAAGGAAATCGTTTCTGAAGAAGAGAAATTTGTTAACATCGAGTATAGATTTAAGTGTCAGGAAGTCGTTTCTGAAAGTATTTGTATGGAGTGTAGCCATGTATGGAAGTGAAACATGGACGATAACTAGTTTGGACAAGAAGAGAATAGAAGCTTTCGAAATGTGGTGCTACAGAAGAATGCTGAAGATAAGGTGGGTAGATCACGTAACTAATGAGGAGGTACTGAATAGTATTGGGGAGAAGAGAAGTTTGTGACACAACTTGACTAGAAGAAGAGATCGGTTGGTAGGGCATGTTTTGAGGCATCAAGGGATCACAAATTTAGCATTGGAGGGCAGCGTGGAGGGTAAAAATCGTAGAGGGAGACCAAGAGATGAATACACTAAGCAGATTCAGAAGGATGTAGGTTGCAGTAGGTACTGGGAGATGAAGAAGCTTGCACATGATAGAGTAGCATGGGGAGCTGAATCAAACCAGTCTCAGGACTGAAGACCACAACAACAACAACACTTTCTAAAATAAAAAATTAATTATGTAACTTCATTTTTACAAGATGGTTATTAATACCCTTTGTAATACTAAATAAACTGTGAGAAATAATGTAGGGATGGCGGATATCTCTGAAACAACCGCTTTTCGGTTATATAGGTTATCCATCTCCAGTTTAAACTGACTGTTAAAACCTGAAAAACCGATTTTCTGTTTTTTATTGCTGTTACTTCAGCGATAAACGTACACGTTGTACAAACACTGAAAAATCCTAACATTTCCTCATGCTTTTACATTAGGCCTATACGTTTCAGGATACACAGAATCAAAGCATCGAGTAAAATAGGAAAATAAAGAAAACTTTAGTCTGTCTACCAATCACTGCTTTTCGTGCAAAGTAACGAGGGTTTGAAGAGTACAAAAAATTCACCGGTACTCTCTAAATTTTTTAATCTCGGCTCGAAAATCATATTGTAATCGAGGATCATACCACCATTTGGGTATTGTGGATAGTCAATGCTTATTGATGAAAAATGATGTTCGTGAACTCTATTTTTCGTGTTGTCTGTTATCAAGGTTTATAAGCATGAAAAGACATATTATGTAGACACAGGCAGCAGATCAGATGTTTTCTAATTTTATTGCAAACTGTGGTGAATCATTAAGTTTTTCATTTATTAGTGTTCCCATAACTTCCTTTCGTTGTTATTACGTCTTAGATATAACCGACAAATAATAAGATTTTGTTTGAAATTTGTAGCATGTTTGGTTAATTATTTCGAATGAGAAAACCAATGTTTTTTACCTATGTTTCTTTACTTTTTAACGAGAATTTGAATACAACTGATTTTTTTACTGAAAAAATGAGAAATACTCTTTTAAAGCATTCATATGAACAAGTTAGGTAAGAGGCTACCTGGAACAAATACAAGATAACAGTTAAAATTTCAGTAATTATTTAATACATTGACCAATATTTATCCTCCAATCCGTTCATATATACTCGTACTATAAGGTATTGATCTGTAAACTGACTCATTTCATCAGAAACAATATCGTTCAATGACGGTACCAATCTTACAGAAGCCACAAGACTCGATTTTAGAAAAAGTTTTATTTAAAAACAAAAAAATTCAGTACCACTCCTATGGCACAGTGATGTACCTCTAAGATTTATAACCGATTATCAGCAAAAAATACCTGTTAACACCGATACCAAACAAATACCGGTTATTCATAACTAAAATACCATTATCGGCTTTAACCCGTCGATTTTCCCCAGTCCTACAATAATGTGATACAATGAACGAGAAAACACACCATGTAGCGATCTGGTGAAGTATGGGAAAGGATGAGAAACTGAATAGAAACATACAGAAATTCTTTCCGTACTACTTTTGGTATGCCAAAGAGTTGTTTATTTACTGGGTTTAGTTAGTCACATTATACAGTCAGCTTTTTTAACAATTATTAAATCAGTACTCAGGAAATGTAACAAAGGCTGAATACTTACCTATAAGAAATCAGATATATGTTACAACGTGTTACGTAAACGCTGACGATCAGTGAAGTTTCTAAACTTTTATTTTACGTGGTTTGGCATTTTAATTGCGTCGGATAATTTATTAATTTGCAGACCAGCGTTTGTCTGAGACAAATACGAAGCTACAGTTTTGTTAATGCTGCTCTTGCATACAACAAACCAGATACTGGAGTCCAGAATACGACTCCTTGTTTCCAAAGTTCCGTGTTTAGTTTCTCTTGTTCTTTCCTGTGCTTTTTAGATTTCAGAATGATGTCGTTGAGGTCGGCTATTTGAAAAGCTTTCTCGCAGTAGTTTTGGTATCCACAGCAGCGTTGATCAATACAAACTTAACGTTTTGATGACTAGATTTGAAAATCCATATTTCATCCGAAATAATTGTTACATATTTATTAGTCTGGCTCCAGTTCTTAGGATATTCAAAATTTTCTGATGCCAGTCTACAGTCTGTTTCTTCGTAATTGTGATATTCAGTATTTTACAACTGCGTTAATTGTGAATATTTCAGTAGTATTTATGGGAACTGTGTCGACAAAAGCATACAGTTGGTATGTTTCATTTAAAAGGCAATAGAATCCAAATCTTGTCCTATTTTGGGTCTTCGAAAGATACGTGAATATGACCTCGCCACTCGTGATTGTACTACTGGAGGTTCTGCTGGGTACAGTACTTTTTTTTTTTCAATTGGCTTTCGGGACGTGCCCATAAAGCCACCTCAAACAATGGAATTTCAGTTATGACACACAAACGTGAGAACAACACAACACCCAGTCCACTAGCGGAGAAAATCTCTGACCCGGCCGGAAATCGAACTTGTGTGTGCCCTTTTTGCTAGCAATCCGCCGCGCTGGCCGCACAGCTACCGGGACGTACAATACAGTATCTGATAATACTCGTATAGTTAAGGCTTCTGACAGCTGACTTCAGAATCTTACTGAAAAACTGGGAGATCATAATCTAGTAAAAAAGAAGTATAATGTATCAGAAATCAACAAGGCATCTAACTAACAGAAAAAGAATTTACACCATGCGTAAGCACAAGTCACATATTCTTACCCCTAGCATTCCGTTCGTAGTTGTCTCATTTGGCCTTTATATGACCGGTGAAGTTATCAGTCATATTGGATGCAATGATATGTTCACCTGATACAGGAATACTTTTCCACTGTAAAAGCTATATGGGAAAATCGTAAGATACGGCCCATTTCTCCCTCTATGATAATCGCATGTAGAATGAAACACTAGTGGTCTAGTGATCGTATGGGTCATTTACTGACCAATGACGCGTAGCGGGAGCGAACTGAGTTTTGAGGTTTAGTGTTCCAACGATGTTAACATGCTTTCCGTAGCCTCTGGACTATTTACACTGGAACACCATAACAAAGAGTGAAATGTAAATAGCTTGTTTCACAATAACCTGCACGGGTTTCATGTATACACCATTCTGAAGAGTAAAATGTTAGCGTTTCTTTTATTAATTAATCTTAACGCCTATGGCACGACTCTCCACTTACTCTTCTTCAGCGTACCAGATCCGTTACGTGTAGCGTACCCAATAACGATGGGTAGCATTGTATATAATTTTTTTTAATAACATATTTCATAGTTTAAAAAAATCGGTGTTATGTACACTCCAAGAAAAAAGTCAGACTGGGACGGAAATGGGTAGATGTGATGAACATCTGCAGACAAGCAAATGGTTACAATTTCAGAAAAATTGAGTGAGTTATTCAAAAGAAAGAGCTCCACAAATTGAGCAAGTCCATAACGCGTTGGTCCACCTCTGGCCCTTATGCAAGCAGTTATTGGGCTTGGTATTGATTGCCAGAATTGTTGGTTGTCCTCCTGAGGGATATCTTGCCGAATTCCGTCCAACTGGCGCTTTAGATCGTCAGAATCCCGAGCTAGTGGAGGGCGCTGCCCATAATGCTCCAAACGTTCTCAGGTTGGAGGGAGAGGGGGTGATCTTACAGGCCAAGGTAGAGTTTAGCAAGCACGAAGTCAGGCAGTAGAAACTCTCATCATGTGCGGGCGGACATTATCTTACTGAAATGTCAGCCGAGGAAGGCTTGCTGTGAAGAGCAACAAAGCACGGCATAGAATACGGTCGACATACCGCTGTGCCGTAAGAATGCTGAGGTTGAAGAGCAAAAGGGGTCCTGCTATCAAATGAAGTGGCACCTGAGACCATCATTCGTGGTTGTTGGGCTGTGTGGGCGATAGTCAGGTTGCTATCTAACGGCTGTCCGGGGAGTCTCGAGACGTATCTTCACTGGCCTTTGGGGCACAGTTCCAAGTGGGACTC
The DNA here is from genome assembly GCF_021461385.2 of Schistocerca piceifrons. Taxonomy (NCBI): domain Eukaryota; kingdom Metazoa; phylum Arthropoda; class Insecta; order Orthoptera; family Acrididae; genus Schistocerca; species Schistocerca piceifrons. The sequence continues at coordinate 384,543,360 of NC_060139.1, forward strand.
ATCACTGAAGAGAGTTCTACACCCGTCAATGAGATTCCTGACCAAAGACGTGTCAGGAGACGCCCCGGACAACGGTGGCATGTCAGCCTGATTGTCTCCCACCACACAGCCCAGAAGCCAGGGGTGCCATTATTTTTCGTGGCACGTGCACTTTGACTGCCATCCACGGTACCCTTGTATGTTGTATGTTAACCGGGGACCTAGAAACGACGGAGAGGCTCCGTCCCCGCCGCAGCCGCAGTGGTCCACAACCCTACGACGACTACCGCAGTGCACTTCACCCCTCCGCCGCCCCACACCGAAACCAGGGTTAAAAAAATGGCTCTGAGCACTATGGGACTTAATGTCTGAGGCCATCAGTTCCCTAGAACTGAGAACTACTTAAACCTAACTAACCTAAGGACATCACACACATCCATGCCAGAGGCAGGATTCGAACCTGCGACCGGAGCGGTCGCGCGGTTCTAGACTGTAGCGCCTAGAACCGCTCGAAACCAGGGTTATTGTGCGGTTCAGCTCCTGGTGGACCCCCCTCCCCCCCCCCCCCCACCCCGGGATCGTCTCACGCCAGACGAGTGTAGCCCCTACCCCTATGTTTGTGTGGTAGAGTAATGGTGGTTTACGCGTAGATGGAGAACTTGTTTGGGCAGCAATCGCCGACATAGTGTAGCTGAGGCGGAATAAGGGCAACCAGCCCGCATTCGTCGAGGCAGATGGAAAACCAGTCCACAGACTGGCCGGCTCACCGGACCTCGACATATAAGTCCGCCGGGCGGATTAGTGCCGGGGACCAGGCGCTTCTTCCCGCTTCGGAAAGCCGTGCGTTAGACTGCTCGGCTAACCGGGGGGCGTGGTACCCTTACTTGACGATATTCTATGCCCCGTTTTGTTACCCTTCATTACAAACCATCTTGGATTTACATTTCGGCAAGATAATGCCCGCCCGCATACGCCGAGAGTTTCTACTTTTTGTCTTCGTGCTTGCCAAACCCTACCTGGGCCAGAAAGATCGCCAGATCCCTCCACAATTGGGAAAGTTTGGAGCATTAAGTAGGGCCCTCCAACCAGCTCGTGATTTTGATGATCTAACGCGGCAGTTGGACAGAATTTCGTATGATATTCCCTCAGGAGGACCTCCAACAGCTCTGTCAATGCCAAGCTTAATAATAACTCCTTGCATAAGTCCAAGTTGGACCAAAGCATTGCTGACTTGCTCTATTTGTGAAGCTCTTTCTCTTGAAAAATCGTCGATTTATTCTGAAATTGAAATCATTTATCTGTACGTGTACATCTACCGTTTTCCGTGCCATTGGGGTAATTCCTTTCTGGTGCGTCTTTTTTTCCATATTAGAGTGTATTCACAGTGAAAGGATGACTGAGTTCGATCTTGCTGAAGCAAGGATGTTTCAAAATCCGCCACAACTGAAAACTAAAAGAAATGGATGCCATGTTTTCGTTGTCGTAATAAATATGGAATATCACCATGATTCTGCTTTCCGATTCTCCACACATTAAACAGTTACGTCTTTTTACAGCGTGTGTCACCAAAAATAAATGTTCTGAAGATCTCATCTCAGTATATGAGGAGAAGCATGCTTTTGATGTACTTATTTCGTCTGAGCAACTGTTGCAGTATGAAAGTCTTCATAGTGTTACGAGATACTTCTTCCAAAAACTGTTCCATAACCTATGTAATAATTCAGTATTTCAAATTAGACTACCAGATCAATTTAAATTACTGGTGACGCGTGAAAATGTGGGTATAACGGAATCACACATCACTGATTGCGAATCTAATAAGTACTTCACAATTTCATTTCCATACGGCGAAAGGTATGTGTAATGTTTTACTGCAAGCTGGGACTACTGGGTGACTGTGGGAAAGTGAGGGCTGCAGGGGTACAATGGCAAGCGAGTCGTAAAACTGTTCCTCGTTGAAAGCCCAAGTCCCGAGCCAGGTACACCATGAATGCACGGGTACCGTCAGAGACGCAGTCCCACATTCTGATAATAGCGTCGCAGAGGACTGGAGAGGGTATGCGGGAGGCTGGAAACCGCCAGTGTGAGAAGGCGAATAATGAATGGTTTCTATAATGACAGAAATCTGCAAGGGGATGGGAAAACTCAACGCACTCAGAGCGACTCAAAGGAGGTCAGCAGGAGTTCACGTTTAAATTTTGCTAACGAGCCCTGGGTTAATTGACCAAAATTATTTTTGTAGCATGGAAGAAGACCCCTGGTGCGTACGTGCAGCCTCTGTCACTGGGTTAAATATGAAACCCTCTAATAATGGGCCTCAGTCTAAGGGAGAAATGTATATTACTGGTTAATCACAGCGGATTATTTAGTAGAGAGATTGTAGCTATCGTTATAAATTTTTCACTGGTTGGAACTCGGAGGTTCTACAGTGACTGGCTAACAAGAACATTATTCTGACAGAACCTGCAAGTTTTTGAGTAGGCGAGCAGATGTACACTTTGCCTTAGATCTCCGGGGGGTTACTTCTTGGTGCTGGACAATCAGAGGGAGAGTTGTGGCCACCTTAGAGCTGCAGAGAGGGAAGACTCCTTCCTAGAGCTGATCACAGCTGCCGGGCTGAACTTTTAACTCTCAGCTGTCACTGCAGCCATCATTTCATTTTCATTTCTACTCACCTGTGTTTAGGTCTTGCAGAGTTTCTTCCATAATTCATTTTTGAATCATTGTGCACTTCGCTATTATTTTTTGTTTTGTCTATTTAATGACAGGACTCGAGTTAATTTTGCATGAATTGGAGCTAGATTTTGTTGACAAGGTAGTGAGATTAACGATATTGAGGGTTCATACTGTGATCCTGACGTTGTGCAAGAAGAATTATGTCAAACTTGACATCAGTATTTCTCGTTTTGATTTCATAAAACTTTAGTTGTTATGTTGCGTTCTCTTCTGATGTTTCTTTATTTTCTGAACAATCAAGCATTTTTCTTATTTGTTATAGGCAAACAGGAAAGGCTGCAAGAAAAGACAGTACTTACCAGAGCAGCGAGCGCAAAATCGACCTATGCAAGAAGACCTGCCTCAAAGTGTACCACACAAAAAATTATGCGATATGAAAAAATGCGTAACAGTATTTATGTATGTAATCCGGAAGAAGTAGTTTCAGGCTTTCGTAAAAGTTTAGTATCAGATTTAAACGTTGGCTTGTGTTCTTAGTAAAAAAACTATTGAAAAACCATAAAAATGGCCGGCATGCGAGGAAACGCAAGGTTTACTTGACCGGCAGTCAAACTGTTAATCAGTTAATCATGCCCTTACGCAAACAACCCAACAACACTTCGTCAGGCATTGCAGCGTCACAACTTCAGAGTCGTTGAGGGTGACAGCAATCTGAAACAGAACGATCGCACGAAGTGTACCGAACGATCTTCTGACGATCATTACTTGGAGACCGACTGTCAACTTATCGCCCCCTTACTACATCTAGTCTGTTGGGGGCTCATAACATATTAATTTATGCACGTTACCAATTAATAATAAGATCGGTACGCATGCAGCTAGAGGTACTGCTCCACAATGGCAGTATTGGCTCTTCAGCAAAACCGTTAGACGAGCGGTGGATTAGAGGGTCTCGGGAAACTACAGGAAGGGCGACAGTCGAGAAGGCTGCAGGTCAGACAGAGAAGGAAGACTTAGCAATAATCGTTATTGTAGCTGTAAATTGTTGTAGCTGTGTTGGGAAAGAACCAGAGCTCCAAGCGTTAACACTAGAGCCGCGACTGGGTCACTCACTTGATAATTCTTTTGTTTGTCACGCTTTTGTATTATTGCCTAGAGTGTTACATTTCTGTGACTTTTTATGAAATAAGGTAATTAGTGATTATACTTCATTTCACATTCTATGGCGAAAACATAAAAGAGAAATATGAAGATTCACCTAGAACTGCGGAAGGGTCAGTTCTGACCGGCCCGGCACAGTCGCTGTAACAATCGCATTTTTCATGTAGCTTCATGCCTATTGTTAGTGTGTGTTTGGTCAACAATCGCAAAACTTGTTTTTACTTCATTTCCGGCTGACGTTACAGTTTTCAGCAGGGGACGAGAGGGAGAGAGGTTCAAAGAAGTCTGACCTTGTATGCAGATATTGCGCACCCAGAGTTTTGTACCACGAAAACGGGTTTAGTAGTGCATTCCGTCTGTGTAGAGAGTGCTTGTAACTTACGAATATATTATAGCCAAATTTCTACACACAGACGAGGACAATATAAATGCTCTAAATGAGATTTTAGATAATGAATCTGAGGGCGAACCGCTGGAGTCTTTATCTGAGGAAGAATTTCCATCGGCAATAGTTCCGCATTCTTGATCAGAAGACGATGTTACTCCTGAGAAGGTTCAACTGAATGCTGATGAGAAAGGTATGTTCGTTTATCCGTTTGTTTTATAATAATTTTTGTTTATGTATGTGTTGCGTAGGCACTAATTTCAATTGCAACACTTATGTTTTTACTTTGTTTCGTGTTGAATTTTTACAAGTTATATATTACATTTATGAAGGTGTTTTTTTGTTCTAATATTACACAATATATTCAATATTAAATCGCGTTCTAATACGTATAACTACTATTACAGGAACAGCTGCCACAAAGACTAAGTCAACTCGAGGAAGTGGACGTCCTCAAGGTCGGCGTTCACAACAAAATGCCCAGGATTCTGAACTGCTTCAGTTTCCTTCAGATAACGATATTGTAGTACCCGATGGAACAACATGGAAAGTTGGAGTAATAGGTGACTGTTCAGCTAGAAGATATGGACAACAGAATGTTTTCAAAGATAGGACAGGACCATCTATGCATGCAAAACGAAACGTGAATGAGACCTGTTGCAGTGCATGGCATCGAATGATAACGGACAAAATTTTGAAACATATTGTAAAATGTACAGAAACTGAAGCACGTCATGTACTGAGCTCAGATGAGTGGACTATAAAAATTGAAGAACTGGAAACTTTTATAGCTATATTGTACGTCCGTGGTGCTATTGGAGCTAAGAGCCTAGAACTAGACACATTGTGGTCAGTGAAGTGGGGAAATAATTTTGTGAAATCAACAATGGCTCGTGACAGATTCAGAGAGATAATGTGTTATCTCAGATTCGACATTAGATCCACAAGATCAGAACGACTAAGAGAAGACAAGTTTGCTTTGGTATCAGAAATCTGGAATGAGTTCATTGCGAAAGCACAGTCCAGCTACATACCGGTTCCATACATAACAATCAACAAACAGCTTTTTCCTTCAAAGTGCCGTTGCAGATTCACGCAGTTTATGGCCTCAAAACCGGACAAATACGGGCAAAAGTATTGGATGGTGGTAGATAAAGACTCAAAATATATTGTGAATCCTATTCCTTATCTAGGAAAGGATGGCACTAGGCGGAGTGATGAGCGTCTTGGTGACTTTGTTGTAAAAAAATTGATGCAACCTTACCTCAACAAAGGAATAAATGTCACACGTGACAATTTTTTCACCTCCTTAGCGCTCTCTGAGGCACTGAAAGCTAATTCTACGAGTGTTGTGGGCACAATAAACCGATCTCGCAGGGAAATACACGTTGCCTTGTAAAGTATAACTGTGAAGGAAACAAATCATTTGTAAAGTGTCACATCGGCAAGAAAACTGTGTGCAACAAATGTACATCAAAAGACTATTATTTTTGTTCATTATGTAACGGTAGCCAGTAAAAACACTCAGCAAATACATGTAAGTTTTAAAATATAAAATTATAATTTGTGTAAACCTTGTTTATTTTTGTTAATTTCATTCTAAATTTGCAAGTGCATCTAACAATAGATTCACTGGCAGTAACAATAACCCATTGACATAGGGAAAATAAAGGAAAAGATCGCGGGTCGTTAGTGACCCAGCCGCGGTTCTAGGTATGTCCAAATATCAGCGGTTCTAGTGTTAAGAGAAACCGCTGAAGCTCAAATCGTTATAGATACGGAAAGCTGGCTAAAGCCGCAAATAAATTAAGCCGAAATTTTTACAACGGCCCTGATCGTGCTCTAAAAGAATAGAGTAAATACTGTTGGGGCTCGAGATTTTACTGCTGTCAGAAGTACAGGGTGTTTCAAAATGAATATACGGGTTTTAAGGCTTTGTAGCACATGTTACATTCACCTTACAATTGCAAATAACACACGAAATGAAAGAGAAACACAAACAGTTTTACTTACAATTATTCAGTGTGAACACCGATTACACATCGAGTCGATAGGCGGGTTGTTCCGAAACCTTGATCAATGTGTCAGGAGTAACTGTTGCAATAACATTGTTTCTAAAGTCAGTCAGGTATAATGATGTGAATGTAGAGGTCATACACTAAATGCTGTGTCAACCGGCCCCTTGCGCCCAATCCACCGGTCGCATACAGCGTCGTTTACCCAGTCGCGTACTGAATTATGCCAGGCGCACCATCTTGCTCCCAAATATAGATATGTTGTTCAACTTCTTTCCATTGAGGCACGGGCCATAGCTGTAGCACATCAAGATAAGAAACATCAGTTACAGTTGATTCACCGAAAAAGAAAGGCCCATAAACTTACCGTGGTGATATTTCTTGGGGCTAAGCTGGAAAGACTCGCATTCATTCAACACTTTTTCACTCACTCTTTGTCATTCCATAGTTTTCCCATTGCTCACAGGTATACAAACAAAACTGTCTGAGTTGGTCTTTCATTTGGTGTATTATTTAGGATTGTAAGTTGAACGTAATAACTGCTACAACGCCTTAAAACCGCTATGTTCATTTTGAAACACCCTGTAGTTTACCATGTAGTGAAATTGGGGTAGATATTTCCTGTGCGTGGGGGATATTTCCTGCGCGTTGGTGTGGGTAGAGGTTATACTTGGCAAACGGAATAAATTAATAATTTGTTCCTTTTAGCGACCCCCTTGACTAAGATGATAAAGTTGATGAACAGTTCCAAGAAAACCTAAGTCTCATTTCAAATAGGTACTCCACTCATACAATTATAGTTGTTAGTGACTTCAATCTACCCTCGATACATTGGCAAAATACATGTTTAAAGCCAGCGATGAGCATAAAACGTCGTTCGAAATTGTGCTGAATGCTTTCCCACAAAATTATTTTGGACTGTTTCTTCCCGAGCCCATCCGAAGCGCGAATGGTAGCGAAACCATACTTGACCTCTTAGAAACAAATAATGTTTATCACACTTTTTGAAGGTGAACCGAACGTTCCTTTCGTCTCTGGAGACGGGTTCTATTTGCTATACAATTGTAATAAAACAGTTCCGATATTAACTTTGGTCATTGATGAAGCTAACTTGCTTGGCATACCGTAAACGGTCAACATAACTCTGTGCCTTATCTCTATTCGGCGAAGCAGTACCACAGGAATTACTGTACATTTAGGACAAAACACAAGAAAATGGCCTCAGTCAAATCAAGTAAAATGATAATTCGCAATAGCCGGATTCCGTCTTTTAGAGACGTGGTATCGTTCAGCTCTCTGCTCGAGAATGTATCTCTTCTACGAAACAACAAAATCAGAGATACTGTCCAAATGAAAATAATGATAATTAAAATATAGCACTGATTTTCCTGTCCTCCATAAACATACACTTTTCTTATGGTGGTAATGTACAGAATGCAAACTAAGCTACTGAGATTACCAGCAATACTGGGGAAACTAGATGTGGAAAAGCTGAGAATAAGCGTTCAGAAAACTAATCACTTGGCGTTGGTACAATGCAACAGTTTAGTAGTTATTTACAAGAAAGAAAGTGAAAGGGAACTTAATCGAAAAGTTAACATTTCAAGTATACAGGTTGTTACAAAAAGGTACGGCCAAACATTCAGGAAACATTCCTCACACACAAAGAAAGAAAATATGTTATGTGGACATGTGTCCGGAAACGCTTACTTTCCATGTTAGAGCTCATTTTATTACTTCTCTCCAAATCACATTAATCATGGGATGGAAACCCACAGCAACAGAACGTACCAGCGTGACTTCAAACACTTTGTTACAAGAAATGTTCAAAATGTCCTCCGTTAGCGAGGATACATGCATCCACCCTCCGTCGCATGGAATCCCTGATGCGCTGATGCAGCCCTGGAGAATGGCGTATTGTATCACAGCCGTCCACAATACGAGCACGAAGAGTCTCAACATTTGGTACCGGGGTTGCGTAGACAAGAGCTTTCAAATGCCCCCATAAATGAAAGTCAAGAGTGTTGAGGTCACCTCATTAAAAGTCAGCACCATTGACCATACGCCAACGACCACTTGAGTTTAAAGCGAGTGTGTCCCTCCATTCACTTCAGCATTGTGCCTGGAATCAAGAGTGCTTAGTCGTTGTTCAGCAAGTTTCCGATTTATGAGAATTTCATTTTTTCGGGTGGTGCCTTAGTGGGCCATTTATGGTAGTGACTAGAATGTAAGAACTTGGGGTTTTGCGGCCGAATTCATATTAAATAAATTCTTATGGCCATGATGTGGTTGAACTCCCCAAGTTTCGACTACTATTCGAGGCAGCCTCGATCAGGGATATACAATGACTGAAAAAAAAAAAAGTGAGGCACCCTAAAGAGGAGGAGGAAACAAACTTCACAAGGTGACAGGGTACTTTATCAGTACAACGCTGCGAGCCCCCCCCCCCCCCCCCCCCCTCCTCCCCTTGTGGCCTGGGCGTATGCACTGATTTGGGGGAAGGGAGTCATGAGGCCATTGTATTGTATCCACTCCTGAGACTGTATGGCCCACAACTGTTGTAAATTGTCATTGATATCCTGGATACTGGAAATGGAACGCAGTTGACGTCCGAGCTGGTCCCACATAAGCTAACGGAAAACTAAAACACTAAAAGCTAATTATTGTAAAGTAATGAAATTTCTGGAATTTCTGGAATTTCTGGAACACATTTAAATGATTAACTTTGCAAGATCCCAGGTTAATGCAATCGCGTGATAAACCATGGCAAATGTGAAAAAAATGGTTCAAATGGTTCTAAGCACTATGGGACTTAACATCTGAGGTCGTCAGTCCCCTAGACTAACAACTTCTTAAACCTAACTAACCTAAGGGCATCACACACATCCATGCCTGAGGCAGGATTCGAACCTGCGACCGCAGCAGCAGCGCGGTTTCGGACTGAAGCGCCTAGAACCGCAAGGCCTTAGCGGCCGGCTGGAAAAATGCTGGTACATTAATAACTGGTATAACCCACCAGAATGTTGAATGCAAGCATGCAGACGTGCATACATTGTGTTGCATAGGTGCCGGATGTCAGACTGTGGGATGGGGTTCCGTACTTGTTGCACTTTGTGTGTCAATACAGGGATGGTTTGTACCGTTTGTGAATGACACTGGAGTTGTCGTCGATGATGTCCCAAATGTGCTCGACTGGTAATCAAGCAGGCGCAGGCAACATGTCGACGCTCTGTCGAACACGTTAGGTTACAACAGCGGAATGTGGGAGAGCATTATCTAGTCCGAAAACACTTCTGGGAATGCTGTTTATGAATGACAGCACAACAGGTCGAATCACAAGACTGACATACAAATTTCCATTCAGGACGAGTGGGTTAACCAAAAGAGTGCTCCTGCTGTCATACGAAATCGCACCCTAGACCATAACTCCAGATGTAGGTTCATTGTGTCTAGCACGCAGGCAGATTGGTTAGAAGCTCTCAGCTGGCCTCCATCTAATCAACACACGGCCATCGGTGGCACCAAGGCAGACCAGCTTTCATTAGAAAACACAACAGACCTCCACCCTCCTCTCTAATGAGTTCTCAGCTGACGCCACTGAAGTCGCAAATGCCGATGGTTTGGGGTCAGTGGAATACACGCTATAGGGTGTTTGACTAGGAGGTGTCCTTGAAGTAACCGATTTGTAACAATTCGTTACGTCACTTTGCTGCCACCTGCTGCTCATATTGCTGCTGCGCCAGAGACATACGCTGAACAAAATGGTCTTCCCTCTCCGTAGTGTCACTTGGCCGTCCGGAGCCCGGTCTTCTTGCGACTGCACATTCTCGTGACCACCGCTGCAACCAGTCACGTACAGTGGCTACGTTCCTACCAAGTCTTTCTGCAGATCCAGCTTCTTGAAGCCCTGTTACACGACCTAGTTCAAACTCATTGGGGTGTTGATAATTACCTCTTTGTCACCTTAAAGGCATTTTTGAGTAACATCAAGTCACCATGTCCAATCTCAGAGGTAACTAACGCTGACAACCGTTACAGTGTGTATTTAAGGTGAACATGATCTGCGTCCTCATAGCGGCGCTACTAACGCCACTCTTCTGCGACAGGCGCGAAATCAGAATAGACATCATCTTTCAGACGTAGAAACACTTCTACCAATTTTCGTTTATGTCGCACAGCTCCTTCTTGTTGTTGCGATTTTTTTCCATCAGTGTATGTTCCATTGGTGACAGATCTACAGATCCTGCTGGCCGCAGAAATGCCTTAACATCATGTAGAAAGTTCATAGAGACACATTAGAAGAATGGCACATCTTCCAGGTAGCCACAGTACTCGCTAAGTACTATTGCTCAAAAAAACCGAAATTCGAAACTCTAGATTTGTAATGCGTGGATGGTAAAATCAGATTAACAGTACTACAAAGTACCACCATCAGAACCATTCGCTTAACGCTACCGGATTCAAACCTTTTTTTCCAAATTATACGTTGAAATAATTCTTGCTTTCAAATGTCTTCGTTCTGGGCTACATCATTATGCAATAGAGGAAATTTCAGACCAGTAATTGTACAAGACACTGCAATAAACAGCTGTAGAATCACGTAATTGAAGCCACTATAATGACTGGCAAGGAAAAAAAGGCAGACGGTATTTATACCGCGAATACCTTTAATATCAACAGAATTGCCTTTCTGTTTAAGACGATTGCAATTTTCAGTAAAGTTGACTTACAGCATAATGATCAACAACGCACAGTGCAAAAATTCAGATATTATAGCGTTAAGTTAAAGGAATCATGCTTTTCACATGGCCATGCTCACGAGTCGGTTTACCTCGGAATTTGTTCATTTATAGTCCGAACAATGAAACTACAAATGTAATGCATAAGCAGGTGTTATGAAAAATTGAAAATTTAGATATTTATATACAATAAAAATTAAATATTAAATTAAGCAACATTTGATTCTCACCTTTCTTCATTTAAATAATAATATTTTATCACATTAGTGATTAATTAATTCAATATACACTATATACATCGTATGTTTAATGGAATACACTTCAGTATAATTCTGATAGGGAGAATGGTCCTCATGCCATCAATTGTGCGATATATTCTGACCTGGGCAACTCCAGCTAGTAATAAATAATGTGAAAGAACTCAATAAAAGTATTTATTGAGAAACATATTTTTTTATTAAGGCAATAATCAATTTCTCTGAGGTCTTCTTCGTCCACGTAGGTAATGAACTGAAGAGTTAGACGCACAAAAATTAATGTAGTTGTTTATTCTTTACTGAAACTGATAGTCATCATTTTACATTGGTGAAAAAAAGGAAAATTTTCAACTTGCATGTAAGTAATAATACTTGGATGTAATGATCAGTTACTATCAGTTGAAGAAAATAAACATTTACTAACATGTGATACGTTCATTACGGAATGTGAGTAACAGAGAATGCTTGATATACTTACTCGAGTACAAGACACTAGTGGAGACTCTGATTTGTATTTAAAAAATGATGTGCTGCCCGTAGGTGATGTGCCTCCATGCCGAATTGTATGAATCAGATCTAGCTTACAAGCAGCTTAGTTTGAGATCCTGTACTATAAGCACTAGAGCGTTATTTTAGTTTATAATACAACTGATAAAAATCAGATGGTTGAATGTATTCAGGTTGTAGCCTACTATCCATAGATAACTTATACTGCTGGCAATAGTTTTCCCTATCATTATGATAAAACTACTGAACATCTTTCATTATATATCACAATATTAACATCCTCTAAGCTACTAGGCATATGCAAGTACCTCTCAGTTTCTGCTTTTGCTTGAGTATATCTAGAATTGGTTGTGGCCTTTGATGTAAAGAATGTGCAAGAGGATTCTGATAAAAGGGTATACTTTAACAGCAGGTTTTAAAATCCTAAACATATCCATGATCTTTACTGAAACCTGCCATTATCCTCCGAAAACATATTTCTATACCTAGCACCAAAGATCCAGCTTTCCCTAAGAAAATGCTATCTACTTTTCAGAACAAGAAAAAATGACGCTGCTGATAAAACAGAGTGAAACACCCAGAAAACATGGTCTGATGTCAATTAACTTCGTGTGTGTACACGCCAACTGCGGGTATGTAAATGATTAGAGTTGCAATTCTGCGACAGATAGAATGGCGACCACTAAGATTTGCTCTGTTCATGTTTAGTGTTGTTACGTGACCTGGTAGCGTACGTAAGGGGTATGAACAACTTCAGATGCCGAGTGATCACCGTGAAGCACATGGTGATGTCACGTACTCATATGAGACAGCGTTATCAGCACCTAACAGAGTTTGCATTAGAGATGGGCAAACTCGTTCATCCTTGGGAACTAGTTCACTGGTGTTCGCTCTTTTTTGGGAACCGTTCATTTTTACTCGTTCACCGTTCATCTCTTGATTGTTTATGGTTCTTATGAAAAATTTGAAACTAGTAGCATAGGTGACTGAAGGATGAAAGGCGCCAAGACGGGACACTTGACCATGGAGTACAGAAGTGTCACATCCCTTTAAAAGTAATTCCCATGATTCTGCAAAACCTCTCGTTTAGCCAACTTATAACGGTAGCCTGGCGATATAAGTGGTGTTCTTTCACCTTAAGACATATATAACGAAAGTATGTAGACGTAGTTAATGTTCTAGTCCTGCCTAAAGGGCGCTTCCAAGAATCCCGGTTTCTACTCTTGCTATTACTTTTAGTACTTCTGATGTTATTCTAGCTTTGGTAATTGAAGCACATAAACACAACTACCTTCTTAACAACTGCTAGTGACCTCAGATGCTGCGTAATGGACAAAGCTCGGTCAAATGTGAAGTTATCATATAGTCTTGGTTGCAGCTTTCTTATTTCGTCAAACTACTACTTCTTGCAAGTGATAATATTACTGCAAAAACATGATCGCCAGGTAAAATGACGAATCGATTGATGTTATTCAACAAATTCACCAAATTTGGTTTTCACTATATTTTGGTTCTTATTAAAACTTTTTCTCTTTTAATAATTTCTATCACTGAAGGAACAGGCTGATGCACGTAGATAGCCGAATAATGACTGCTTTCAGAATTGGTCACACGCACACACTTGGAAAGTTTTGGTCCATGAAAACAACACCGGAACGACAATAATGCCTACATACGTTTCTGAGGGTGAGATCAGCAACACTGCCTCTGAAAACATGTATTATGCACAAGCAATATTTTACGATACTTTTGTTAGTACCAAAATGATTGCAAAAGGTTTTTTATACTTGCTTTTTCTCAGTCTTATTGAAATAGTTACTTTACGTAATTTCTTGGACAGAAGGTCCCAATAACCAAGTTCACACACTAGGTAGAATGGTTATTTACTTTACTTACTTTGAAGGCAATCTACAATTCTCCACATTTACTTTAATTTTTGCACTTGAGTGATAATTTAAATTTACTTTGCATGTAAACACTCAGTTCTGCAATAATGTTTCACACCAATGGATTGAAACATTATTGCAGAACTGAGTGTTTAGATAGATTATATAATGGTAAGACAGAGATTTAGGAACCAGGTTTTAAATTGTAAGACATTTCCAGGGGCAGCTGTGGACTCTGACCACAATCTATTGGTTATGAACTGTAGATTAAAACTGAAGAAACTGCAAAAAGGTGGGAATTTAAAGAGATGGGACCTGGATAAACTGACTAAACCAGAGGTTGTACAGAGATTCAGGGAGAGCATAAGGGAACAATCGACAGGAATGGGGGAAAGAAATACAGCAGAAGAAGAATGGGTAGCTTAGAGAGATGAAGTAGTGAAGGCAGCAGAGAATCTAGTAGGTAAAAAGACGAGGGCTAGTAGAAATCCTTGGGTAACAGAAGAAATATTGAATTTAATCGATGAAAGGAGAAAATATAAAAATGCAGTAAATGAAGCAGGCAAAAAGGAATACAAACGTCTCAAAAATGAGATCGACAGGAAGTGGTCATTGGCTAAGCAGGGATGGCTAGAAGACAAATGTAAGGATGTAGAGGCTTATCTCACTAGGGGTAAGATAGATACTGCCTACAGGAAAATTAAAGAGACCTTTGGAGAAAAGAGAACCACTTGCATGAATATCAAGAGCTCAGATGGAAACCAAGTTCTAAGCAAAGAAGGGAAAGCAGAGAGTTGGAAGGAGTATATAGAGGGTCTATACAAGGGCGATGTACTTGAGGACAATATTGTGGAAATGGAAGAGAATGTAGATAAAGATGAAATGGGAGATACGATACTGAGAGAAGAGTTTGACAGAGCACTGAAAGACCTGAGTCGAAACAAGGCCCCGGGAGTAGACAACATTCCATTAGAGCTACTGACAGCCTTGGGAGAGCCAGTCCTGACAAAACTCTACCATCTGGTGAGCAAGATGTATGAGACGGACGAAATACCCTCAGACTTCAAGAAGAATATAATAATCCCAAAGAAAGCAGGTGTTGACAGATGTGAAAATTACCGAACTATCAGTTTAATAAGTCACAGCTGCAAAATACTAACGCGAATTCTTTACAGACGAATGGAAAAACTGATAGAAGCCGACCTCGGGGAAGATCAGTTTGGATTCCGTAGAAATATTGGAACACGTGAGGCAATACTGACTCTACGACTTATCTTAGAAGCCAGATTAAGGAAAGGCAAACCTACGTTTCTAGCATTTGTAGACTTAGAGAAAGCTTTTGACAATGTTGACTGGTATACTCTCTTTCAAATTCTAAAGGTGGCAGGGGTAAAATACAGGGAGCGAAAGGCTATTTACAATTTGTACAGAAACCAGATGGCAGTTATAAGAGTCGAGGGGCATGAAAGGGAAGCAGTGGTTGGGAAGGGAGCGAGACAGGGTTTAGCCTATCCCTGATGTTATTCAATCTGTATATTGAGCAAGCAGTAAAGGAAAAAAAAGAAAAATTCGGAGTAGGTATTAAAATCCATGGAGAAGAAATAAAAACTTTGAGGTTCGCCGATGACATTGTAATTCTGTCAGAGACAGCAAAGGACTTGGAAGAGCAGTTGAACGGAATGGACAGTGTCTTGAAAGGAGTTTATAAGATGAACATCAACAAAAGGAAAACAAGGATAATGGAATGTAGTCGAATTAAATCGGGTGATAGTGAGGGAATCGGATTAGGAAATGAGACACTTAAAGTAGTAAATGAGTTTTGATATTTGGGGAGCAAAGTAACTGATGATGGTCGAAGTAGAGAGGATATCAAATCTAGACTTGCAGTGGCAAGGAAAGCGTTTCTGAAGAAGAGAAATTTGTTAACATCGAGTGTCGATTTAAGAGTCATGAAGTCGTTTCTGATAGTATTTGTGTGGAGTGTAGCCATGTATGGAAGTGAAACATGGATGATAAATAGTTTGGACAAGAAGAGAATAGAAACTTTCGAAATGTGGTGCTACAGAAGAATGCTGAAGATTAGATGGGTAGATCATATAACTAATGAAGAGGTATTGAATAGGATTGGGGAGAAGAGGAGTTTGTGGCACAACTTGACTAGAAGAAGGGATCGATTGGTAGGACATGTTCTGAGGCATCAAAGGATCACCAATTTAGTATTGGAGGGCAGCGTGGAGGGTAAAAATCGTAGAGGGAGACCAAGAGATGAATACACTAAACAGATTCAGAAGGATGTAGGCTGCAGTATGTACTGGGAGATGAAGAAGCTTGCACAGGATAGAGTAGCATGGAGAGCTGCATCAAACCAGACCACAACAACACCAATAGATTATCGGTTTCATTCTCTTTAGTATATTAAAAGAACCCTACTTGGAACACTTTAGGTTAAATGAGTAGGTTTGCGTTAAAAAAAAAAGTAAAAGGTAAATGATTATTGAACACAACAAGCAAAAAGTTGTCAACCCAGCTCGTATACAGTACTACGGACGGTTAATTTCAGTAGTGTGGTGGTGAGCACAGTTACTAGAGATTTAGGTGCTTTGAAGGCACGTACCGTTTTGCAGCGACGGAGATTATTGCTTGTCTCGGTGGCGTCGAATTATGCGACTTATACCATCGCAAATATGAGTTTGGCTTTACTGGGGATCTGCGTGTCTAAGTAATGAATGCCTTAGACCATTTCACATCCAAGAACCCACACTAGTTGCAGACATAATTTTACATCTCCTCTAAAGTATTGCAAACTTGTACCTTAGCACTTCCCCTCCACTCACATCTATTAAGCAGTTAAACTTTAGTTTTGTTTAAACAATACTGCGGTGTACAGCTGGCATCAGCTTTCGTCACCGGCCTCAACCGTGTTTTGCGCGTGGCTGACCCGCTCCACTTCTCCCCTCTCCTACCTGCTTCCGTTAGCTGCAAAGTCTCCATCTTTTCCGACCTTCCAGAACGTCGGTAAATACCTACTGGTTTTCACCTATATTTAACTTTAGCCCTGAGCTGATGTTGACTTCACTTTACAAACAATGATACATTGTTAAATAAAAGATATTATTACTTACATAACATTATAAACATTTGTTAATTGCATATAAACATTAAACTTCACACAGTCAAACAATATTGTCTTTTGCAGACCCTCGTGGACACTGCATACTGCACAAATCTCGTTCTTGGCTTCATTATTGCAGTCTCTCGACTCTAAAAAGGTCGATAGTGTTACAAACTGTAGAGTTATGTGGCTTATCGCAGTGAAATACAGGGTGATTCAAAAAGAATACCACAACTTTAGGAATTTAAAACTCTGCAACGACAAAAGGCAGAGCTAAGCACTATCTGTCGGCGAATTAAGGGAGCTATAAAGTTTCATTTAGTTGTACATTTGTTCGCTTGAGGCGCTGTTGACTAGGCGTCAGCGTCAGTTGATGCTAAGATGGCGACCGCTCAACAGAAAGCTTTTTGTGTTATTGAGTACGGCAGAAGTGAATCGACGACAGTTGTTCAGCGTGCATTTCGAACGAAGTATGGTGTTAAACCTCCTGATAGGTGGTGTATTAAACGTTGGTATAAACAGTTTACAGAGAATGGGTGTTTGTGCAAAGGGAAAAGTTCTGGACGGCCGAGAACGAGTGATGAAAATGTAGCACGCATCCAGCAAGCATTTGTTCGCAGCCCAGGAAAATCGACTCGCAGAGCTAGCAGAGAGCTGCAAATTCCACAATCAACTGTGTGGAGAGTCCTACGAAAAAGGTTAGTTATGAAACCTGAACGTCAACTACCCGAGGCGATGGATCGGCCGCCAGGCAGCCCGTGACAGAGCACTTCATCACTGGCCTCCAAGAAGCCCTGATCTTACCCCCTGCGATTTTTTCTTATGGGGGTATGTTAAGGATATGGTGTTTCGGCCACCTCTCCCAGCCACCATTGATGATTTGAAACGAGAAATAACAGCAGCTATTCAACCTGTTACGCCTGATATGCTACAGAGAGTGTGGAATGAGTTGGAGTATCGGGTTGATATTGCTCGTGTGTCTGGAGGGGGCCATATCGAACATCTCTGAAGTTGTTTTTGAGTGAAAAAAAACCTTTTTAAATACTCTTTGTAATGATGTATAACCGAAGGTTATATTATGTTCCTTTCATTAAATACACATTTTTAAAGTTGTGGTATTCTTTTTGAATCACCCTGTAATATAAGGTGCCTCCCGAAAAACCGGCCCCGAGTACAGACTGCTCGCCAATTACGCACGATCTGCTGACGCTTCGAGCAGAGTAGATAAACATGTAATAATTAGGCAGTAAAGAAATAACAAATAAGCTAATGCAAACAACAACTTCGAAACAATAGATGACGATTGGTGGGCGACAGTGAGCAGTCTAGTACTTGGGCCGATTTTTCGTGTGCCACCGTTTCTATCTGTTACTTACATAACATTATAAACATTTGTTAATTACATATAAACATTAAACTTCACACAGTCAAAGAATATTGTCTTCCGAAGACCCTCCATACACTGCATACCGTACAAATCTCATTCTTTGCTCCATTAGTGCAAAGTCTCTCGACACTAAAAAGAAAATATATACAGACATACGGAAATAATATCGTAGAAGTTGTCATATTCTCTTTACAAAATATGAGACCAGACATTCGATTATGGAGCACGGGCCTGATTCGGTTGTAAGTCGGTCTGCCTTCCGTAACAATGAACATGGAGTGTAACTTAGATTTAAAAAAAGACGGTAAATGACCACACGTTTGTGCTTCATGTCATGCAAGACTACTGGGTAGAACTATTCAACGAATGCATCCACTCTGGGAAAATACCAGGCAATGGAGGTCATCATTAATCAAGGTGATGTTCAAAGGAAAGGAGACGCCTGTGATCGTGACTCATACCGAGGTATAGCACTCGAAAATACACCCTTCAAGATATTCATGAAAATCTTAACAAACAGACTCGCCAATACCAGAGAGTCAATTCGGCTTCCGAAAAGGAAGAAGAACGCTACATGCCGTAAGCTACCTAATGGAGAAAGCACAAGATACACTCAGACATCCATGAAAGAAATACTTTGTGGTCTTCGTGGACTTCCGCAAAGCCTTTGACCTCATCGACAGTGCGACACTAGTCGAAAAACTCAGTCACCTATTAGGAGCCACACACCCGTTGGCAATCACAATCTCAAATATCTTCAGATACAACAATATCCAAGTATCAGATAGCATAGCAATATCCACGAACATAATCCAGACAAACGGATTTCTACAAGAAGATCCAATTACCTCGACGTTATTGAACATTATGACTGCAGACATCACAGACATAGAGACACTTCAACATCACTTATTCTCTATGGGGACGACATGGCAATAGGCTCAGAAAATGCAGAAGAACTCCAAGGGGTCCTCAACAGGCCCACATCGTGGGCGGAAAGAAATGGATTGCAAATAAACCACAGCAAAACCAAACAAATTACTTTTATGAAAGGAGTAAAACATGCTCCCAGAAATACAATGATCCTGCACCATAAACCTTTAGAGGTAGTGCCAAAATTCAAGTATGTTGGAGTCGCCCTGCAAAACCACCTTGTCATCCTTCAGTAACCATGTCAAAGAAAGAGCTGCAGCAGCAATAAAAGCAGTCCACCACATCCAACAGCCTCAATAAATATCACTGAATACAGCAATGTTACTGTTCAAGACAGCCTTTTCCCCAGTAGCTACCTATGGGGTCAGCATCGTACGGGAAAAGCTCTCCCTAAGTGACCTGATAAAAATAGAAAAAGTCAAAGCTCGTTACATGAAAGGGATTCTACGCATCGGGAAGTCGGCACCCTCAAGGCTAACATATCTATTAACCAAGGAAAACTACTTCATCAACAATATCAAAATGCAGTATTGGCTGCCAAATACCAAGAACTACGAGAAAGTACGTCACAACCCTCACCGAGAAGTGCAGAGCCATCTGGCCCGATTTCTACTCCGCAGACGCCAGAATGACGGACGGATGGATACAAGCAAACTACTCGTACAAGCTACGACACGTAGTAACACTATACGCCACGCATGAATTTCATCATAGACTCTGCCAAAACAAGAGATTTCACCAGCCGAACGAAGGCTGTGTTTGTGATTTGTGTAAGAAACATTGTGAGAGATACCACGCTCAAAACTACAAAAAGGAGGAAAACCTCGATTATAAAAATGGCTATGAAATAACTATTCATTTGTAATTTGTAATTTCTCTTTGCACATTGTGCGCTTTTCAATCAACAATAATAATGAGTGTATTACGATAGCATTTAAATTTTTAAATTCACCCAATACTTCTATGAAATACGAAAAATCAAATTTTTGATGTACCCAGAAACAGTTAGATAGGCAACCTGCAACTGGAATCAGGGGACGGTTTCAGCCCTTTAATGATGTAGATGCTCCCTATCATTCATGCGTTATTCACCCTAACATGTCTGTTAACACCTTAACAAAGTTTTCTGTGTTGTTGTTGTTGTGGTCTTCAGTCCTGGGACTGATTCGATGCAGCTCTCCAAGCTACTCTATTCTATGCAAACTTCTTGATCTCCCAGTACTTCTGCAACCTACATCCTTCTGAATCTGTTTAGTGTATTCATCTCTTGGTCTCCCTCTACTATTTATACCCTCCACGCTGCCCTCCAATGCTAAATTTGTGATCCCTTGATGCCTCAGAACATGTCCTACCAGCCAGTCCCTTCTTCTTGTCAAGTTGTGCCACAAACTCCTCTTCTCCCCAGTTCTATTCAATACCTCCTCATTAGTTATGTGATCTACCCATCTAATCTTCAGCATTCTTCTGTAGCACCACATTTCGAAAGCTTCTTATTCTCTTCTTGTCCAAACTATTTATCATCCATGTTTCACTTCCATACATGGCTACACTCCATACAAATACTTTCAGAAACAACTTCCTGACTCTTAAATCTATACTCGATGTTAACAAATTTCTCTTCTTCAGAAACGCTTTCCTTGCCATTGCCAGTCTACACTTTATATCTTCTCTACTTCGAACATCATCAGTTATTTTGCTCCCCAAGTAGCAAAACTCCTTTACTACTTTAAGTGTCTCATTTCCTAATCTAATTCCCTCAGCATCACCCAACTTAATTCGACTACATTCCATTAACCTCGTTTTGTTTTTGTTGATGTTCATCTTATATCCTCCTTTCAAGACACTGTCCATTCCGTTCAACTGCTCTACCAAATCCTTTGCTGTCTCTGACAGAATTACAATGTCATCGGCGAACCTCAAAGTTTTTATTTCTTCTCCATGGATTTTAATACCTACTCCGAATTTTTCTTTTGTTTCCTTTACTGCTTACTCAATATACAGATTGAATAACATTGGGGAGACGCTACAACCCTGTCTCGCTCCCTTCCCAACCGCTGCTTCCCTTTTTAATTCCCCTCGACTCTTATAACTGCCATCTGGTTTCTGTATAAATTGTAAATAGCCTTTCGCTCCCTGTATTTTACCCCTGCCACCTTCAGAATTTGAAAGAGAGTATTCCAGTCAACATTGTCAAAAGCTTTCTCTAAGTCTACAAATGCTAGAAACATAGGTTTGCCTTTCCTTAATCTATTTTCTAAGATAAGTCGTAGAGTCAGTATTGCCTCACGTGTTCCAACATTTCTATGGAACCCAAACTGATCTTCCCCAAGGTCGGCTTCTACCAGTTTTTCCATTCGTCTGTAAAGAATTCGCGTTAGTATTTTGCAGCTGTGACTTATTAAACTGATAGTTCGGTAATTTTCACGTCTGTCAACACCTGCTTTCTTTGGGATTGGGATTATTATGTTCTTCTTGAAGTCTGAGGGTATCTCGCCTGTCTCATACATCTTGCTCACTAGATGGTAGAGTTTTGTCATGACTGGCTCTCCCAATGCTGTCAGTAGTTTCAATGGAATATTGTCTACTCCTGGGGCCTTGTTTCGACTCAGGTCTTTCAGAGCTCTGTCAAACTCTTCACGCAGTATCGTATCTACATCCTCTTCCATTTCCATAATATTGGCCTCAAGTACATCGCCCTTGTATAGACCCTCTACATACTCCTTCCACCTTTCTGCTTTACCTTCTTTGCTTAGAACTGGGTTGCCATCTGAGCTCTTTATATTCATACAAGTGGTTCTCTTTTCTCCAAAGGTCTCTTTAATTTTCCTGTAGGCAGTATCTATCTTACCCCTAGTGAGATAAGCCTCTACATCCTTACATTTGTCCTCTAGCCATCCCAGCTTAGTTTTCTATATGAACACTGAATTTCACTGCCAGCAGCAGCGCAGAGTAACAGCCAGTGCCCAAAATGGCATTTTCGTGAATTGCACAAACTCTTCTGCAAGAATTTCTACATCTCTCCACATGCTGGACGTTGGGTACTCAAATTTTAGATGTTAAATGTGTAATACGTTCGTTGCATTTGTTACCACTTCTCTCAACGTCAAGAAATAAGTTTGCAGTTAGAGTACTACATCATCGTGCTCGCATGATCGTTTCACACAATTATCTGTATCTATGCTACTATACAAAAACAAGACGTTGTTTAATCAAAAATCTCGAAAAATGCTTAGCCGATTTTTTTCAGATGTTTACATGATGCTTTAATAAACGTTGGGACGTACTCAGGTTATACGGTTTTTATAGTCTATAAAGAGACTGGCGGAAAAAAACTGCAGAACCAAGAAGTGGGTGTGTAACATAAACGAAAGTTGGTAGGCATGTCTCTACATCTGAAAGATGATGTCTATTCAGATGTCGTTCCAATCGCATAAGAGTGGCGCTAATAGCACCACAATGACGATTCAAATCAGTTTTGCTTTAAGTTGACGCTGTAATGGTCGTGAGCGTTTGTTTTAAGATTGGACGTGCTGAGTTGATGTTAGCCAAGAATGCCTTTAAGGCGACAAATACGTCGTTATTAACACCTCACTGAGTTTGAAAGAGTTCATGTAATAGGGCTACGAGAAGCTGGATGTTTCTTCCGTGGCATTGCAAAAAGATTTGGCAGGAATGTAGCCACTGAACATGGTACTGGCAGCAGTGGCCACGAGAATGTATGGTCGCAAGATGACCGGGCTCTGGATGGCCATGTGATACTATCGAGAGGGAACATGTAATGCCACAATGAAGCATAGCCAAGGCGCAGCAGTTGAACAAGTGAACGCTCATGCCAGTAAGACAGTATCTGAATTTTTTTTTAAAGGACTGAGGAAGGTAGAAAGAGGCAGCTGGTACCTCACTTTTCAGTCTGATTCTTTTAAACAACAAAATAAAGAAGCATTAAACTAGGATAATATTACATACAGTAAAAAGTAATATTAGTTATATATATATATATATATATATATATATATATATATATATATATATAATGATTGTAATTGAATATGGTAATGCTATGGTATGTCCATTTGTAAATAGAGAATTTGGCATAGAGTAAATTAATGTTTAAATGTGAGGGAAATCCCAGAGAACGCGGACAATGCAGGTTGGCGCGTGAATTTGGCAGTAGAGAGAGATGTGTGCTGGAACTGTTCAGGTGCAGAACAGAGATTACGCGGCACGAAAGTGATGATTTAAGTACGGTACGGTAATGTTGCTTATAGACAGTTAAAAGTGAGCTTACAACAAACACGAACTGGATTTATGGTGTGTCAGCAAGTCAAATGGACAATAAGGCTTGCAGGATGCAACATTTCGACGGAGACGGCTTGTGAGCGATATAGTTGCCGTTCCCGCTCAAAAAGCACAAGGCACGCCTTGTGGAAGTCCACGTAATTTACGACGGACTGCAGCGACCATCATCAAGGTATGAAGTGACCAGTGTCTGCAGCTAATGTTGCAATGTGATCTTACTACCATATGAGATCCATTGACGAACTTACACCAGCACAAGCAACGAACTAGTAGTTATCGTACGACAGTGTTTTTATGAACAGTGCATTTTATACCGCCGCCATAACAAGTACATTTATCCGTAGCGAACCAGTTTATATATTTATCAAGTCAAGTTCTCTACAGTGCAATGTGTGAGTGAAATAATAAGTTTGTGATTCAAAGTGCATTCCACGAGTATCCTCAATTATTTACTGAAAATAGTTCATTATTATTCCAAATCCATCACTGTATCTGCAGCAATACCAGTAAAAAGGCTATATTACGTGAGTATCGGCGTATTAATGCAACAAGAGGATATAATTGGAGTTAAGGCCCAAAATTTTCAACAAACGCCGGATTACACAACTGACAGAAGACTCCAGGTACTGTGCCACATTAATTACAGTTCAACTCGATGTGGTGGGTTTTCAGTACATTATCAACGTAAAAACTCATTCAGTTTCATTAGAACAAAATGATTCTAAAGTAATGTTTTTAACATCTCTAGTAACCATCAGTTCTATAGTGTTCATTGATTATTCAATTATAGAATGTATTGCCACCACAGTACTCATTGTACCTTCAGTACTGACAGTTGGTGTAGATCAATCTAACTTACAGCAAGTTCAAGTGTTTATCATATGTGTGTGTATATTGTGTTACGTAAATGTTGTTCGCCTGCTAGGCGTGATTAACGTACACCAGTTAGTGCATTCTGTTCAGTCACTTCAAAGAGGTTATTTTTGTTAATGAAAACCAAAATTCATTTAACATTCGATTTCTAGTACGCCATCGCCAATATTTATTCAGTAATTCCGTGTAGTAGTCTGAACTACATATCAAAGCTATTCAGGCTTATTACACGCGAGAACCGTTTTCCAGTCGTCCGATGCCGCACGGTCTAAAAATATTACAGTATATTCGGATAGTGGCATCGCAAACACCATCGTGTTCGGCATATGCTCTGTCGCATCGTCCAGCAGCAGTTTGAGTCGCAGTTGGCACCACAGTGGCACACCGAAATGTTACAAATCAGTTCTTTCAAGGACAGCTCCTACCCAAACGCCCTGTAGTGTGCATTCCACCGACCCCAAACCACCCCCATTTGCGACTTCAATGGCGTCTAGCGAGAGCTCATTGGAAGGCAGAGTGGAGGTCCATTGTGTTTTCTGATGAAAGCTGGTTCTGCCTCGGAGTCAGTGATGGCCATGTGTTGGCTAGGAGAAAGGTAGTTGAGATCCTGCAACCAAACTGTCTGCGCGCTAAAAACTGTGGACCTATACCTGGAATTATGGTCTGCGGTGCGATTTCCTATGGCAGCAGGAGCACTCTCGTGGATATCCCACGCACCCTGACTGCAACTTCCTACGCCAATCTGGTGATTTGATTTGTGGCGCTGCCATTCATGAACAGCATTCCAGAGACAGTTTTCCAACAATATAACACTCGCCTACATACCGCTGTTGTAACTCAATATGCCCGATAGAATGTCGACTTGTTGCCTTGGCCTCCTCGATCACCAGATCAGTCTCCAATCGAGCTCGTATGGGACATCATCGGACAGGAATTCCACCCCACAAACATATATCCAGCACCGGTGCAACAAAATACATGCATGCTTGCATGCATGCATTCAGCATTATGGCGGTTAGATCGGTTATTAATGTACCAGAATATCTAATTTGCAAAGGCTTATCTCGCGCTTATAGTAACCTGTGACATTGCTATGTTAACCACTTAAGTGTGCAACCTAAACAAACGTACTCCCGAAATTTCATTACTCTGCATTAATTATTTTTTGGTGCTACGATATTTTTCTGTTAGTGTATATATAATGGGGTATGTTGTTAGCAAAAATCGCGAACAGTTCTTGACTCATATAATTCAAACTTCATACATAAACATTCAGACCGACTCATGCTACACATTTTTTATGTATATAAACGTAGTTCATAAATTGACGTAGCACGGAGAAATATGCTGCAAAGTGTCTCCGTTATCATTGGAAGAGTTCTGGGAATCCCATGTTGTAGTACCGATGCAAGTGGAGAATTTTTGAGCACGTACAATCTGGTATCACAAGTAGAATTACTTCTGCGTTATTTCAGTGTGAAATAATTAATCTGTCACAATTTTAAAGGTCTTTTCATAAGAGTGACATATTCAGCTGTGGCAGAAATTTGGGAATTTGTGGTAAGGTCTTATGGGACCAAACTGCTGAGGTCATCGGTCCCTAAGCTTGTACACTACTGAATCTAATTTAAACTAACTTACGCTGAGGACGACACACACACCCATGCCCGAGGGAGGACAAGAACCTCCGACGGGGGAAGCCACGCGCACCATGACAAGACGCCCTAGACCGGTCGGCTACCCCGCGCGGCACTTGTGGCAGAGAAGAGAATGGAGCCAGAGGAAAACAAGCGAGTATGCTCTTGTTTAAAAGACTCAGACTGAAAAGTGAGGTACCAGCTGCCTCTTTCTACCTTCCTCAGTCCTTTAAAAAAAATTCAAATATTTTAGCTTGCGAACGTATTTGCGCATTTTTCTGCAGAGAGAGAAAGTAGCAGTGGGAAAGAGGTGGAAAGTAATAAATACTGGAAGATAGTAAGCAATGGTTGTGGTATAGAAAGAGCCAAGGAGACAAAGACTGTAGGAAAGAAAGAGAGGGAGACAGTGACAGGGAAACAATTGACAGTGACAGAACGGCGCTAGGAAAAGAGTGATGAGACAGTGCTAGTGGAGAGGAATAGAAACACGGAGAAAGTGCAAGTGGGTGAGAGCCAGTGATAATGACAGACAGAGTGTATGACAATGACAACGAGAGAGACAGCGACAGTGAGAAAGAACAGCAGCAGTGGGAGGGAATGAATGAGATCGTGACAGTAAGAGATAGCAAGAGGGAAACAGTGACAGTGAGAGGAGACAATAGTAGAAGTAGGACAGAACGAAGGTGACTGTGGCTGTGAGACAGGAGACCGTGACAGTTGGAGAGACACAAAGAGATAATGACAATGAGTCTGGCCGAATGAGTGAGTGAGATAAGAAGGCGTTTGGGAGCGAATGGGTACGAGCAACTTATGGCGATTGGCTAGTGCGTGTGACCGAGTTAAAGTTAAGGAAACTTGTAGGAGTGAGAGGTGAGTTGCATGTTAAAAAGAGCGGAAATATCTTCGCGTGCCAGAATTTTTGGGAAAGTTTTAAAGGTGCTGAGGAAAGTAGAAAGAGGCAGCTAGTGTGCTATTTTTCAGTCAGTCCTTTAAACAGGAGCATACACGCCTTTCTTGTGTTCCGATAGGAGAGTTTTTCTGCTGGTGCATAAATACAATGTGTATATGTACGAGGGCATGTTGAAATGTATTTCTTCCGAATTTATGCGAAAACTCTTAAAGCTTTTTGAATAAAACAAACGTTATAACGTTCTACATCAGATTTCTCATTATCTTTATTTCCCAACACATTTATCTCAACGAGAGACCAGTTTGTTGACACCGTTACTGAAAACTGTTTGACTTCGTTGCCACAACCTCACGTGTGCTTGCAGCACTTCATCACTATCAGTGTGAAATCCTCGGAGCTGTTCTTTAAGTTTTGGAAAGAGATGAAAATCGGATGAAGCTAAGTCGAGACTGTATTGAGGATGATCGATGTCAGTGATCCCAAGGCGTCTGACTGTTTCAGATGTCGCTGCGCTCGTGTATGGTCTGGCATTGTCATGCTGAAGCAGAGGGTGCTCCACGTGTGGACGAACTCTGTTTCTCACGCACCGACGTAATTACGTTACGCGCCGCCACGTTACACGCTACAGTCGGGAAAAGTTTAGCGGCAGAGGGCTGCAAATATGTAGACACGAAGAATAAAGATGTAGGATGTATACAGGGTGAACATTAATAAAACCGAAAAACTGCAGGGATGGAGTTCTGATTGGAAATGGAAGAGAAAAGATCCTATGAACATGTGTTTGGAAACATATCGTTACTACGGTAGATGGAACTGACGAATGAAAGTTCCTCTGACCACGTACCGTGTCTTCCTTGTGTGTTGCAGGCTGTGTGATAGAGGCAACGTACTATAAGTAGCAGAATGATCCGATATCCATGTCGGGAACAAGCCGAGATGGTATTTGTTTACGGCGAAGCAGATGGAAACGGTCGAAAGGCAGCACGACTATAGCAAAACAAGTATCCTCACAGACACCAACCACATCTCACAATATTTCAAGCCCTTGTTTGGCTTTAGCGTGAACATGCGTCCTTTCACACAGACGAACGTGCAGGGAGGTGGCGGACTGTATGTAACCAGATTTGGAGGACCGAGTTCTAGAGGGTGCTGGGACGAACCGTAATACAAACTCCAGGCCAGTGGCCCGCCAACAAGGTGTAAGCCGAAGTACGGTTATGTGTGTCCTACTTGCCAACCGCTACAACTGCAACGAGTTGAACATTTGTTGTGACGTGGATGTAATGCAGCACTGCACTGTATTCTGGGACAATTTGTTGTCGTTGCACGCACGGCGTCCATTTCCGGACACATATACCTAGCAACTTTTTCCTCCATTTCCATTCACGAATCCGTCCTTGCAGTTTGTCGGTTTCATTGACGTCCATCCTGTACACAAACGATAGATGGATAGATCGAACTTGCATTATACACGGTCCAGTCACATTAATGTGACCGCCATCTATATTCGACGTCAACGTGTAATAGTCAGTCACACAGGTCTGGTGGCAGTGGTAGCAGTGGAGGGTATATAAAGCGTATCGGGAGGACGCAGGAAACAATGCAGTCGTTATCGTAATGCGGAAACGGAGGTATTTATCTGACGTCCAGAAGGATACGATCATTGGCTTTCAGGCCAAGGGTGGAAGCATTTCCTAAAAGGCTAAGTTTGTAAACTGATCGCGTGCTGATTTGGTTGAAGCACATGTGCATGGCAAAGTGGCGTTATTCAAAACCGCTGCTGAGACGACTGTGGTGTACCACAGGCCATAGTTGAGAGAAGTGGACGACGGCTGCGGAGATGTGTGCGGGCGAATAGTCGTGCAACAACTGAGCAACTGACCGTCCAGATGAACCAAGGGGCTACCAACAGTGTCTCCTTAACGAGCATTCAGCGAACGTTGATGCGTTTGGGCCACAGCAACAGCCCCCTTATTCATGCATTCATGCTGACTGCTGTCCATTGACGACGAAGTCTGGAGACTGCAAAAAATGGTTCAAATGGCGCTGAGCAGTATGGCACTTAACATCTGAGGTCATCAGTCCCCTAGAACTTAGAACTACTTAAACCTAACTAACCTAAGGAGATCGCACACATCCATGCTCGAGGCAGGATTCGAACCTGCGACCGTAGCGGTCGCGCGGTTCCAGATTGAAGCGCCTAGAACCGCTCGGCCACACCGGCCGGCTGGAGACTGCACGCCAGTACCGCAAATGAACGTCCACTGAGAGGCGACAGCTGGCCTTTTCAGATGAATCACTTTTTATGCTCCATCGGACAGATGTCCGTTGGCGTGTATGGCCCTGCAACAATCAGGAAGGTCCAGGCTGGAGGAGGGAGCGTTATGGTCTGGGGAATGTTTTTGTGGCATTCCCTGGGAGATCTCGTCATTCTGGAAGCTACAGTGCGTCAATACAAGTTTCCATCTATCTTTGGGAACCTACATGCAGCCTGTCTTTTCCTCGGCACAATGGCATCTACCAGCAGGACAATGCAATATATTACACAACTCACAGTGTACATGCTTGAGGATGAGTGTACCGTACTGCACTGGCCACCAAACTATCCGGATTTGAACCCAATCGAGAATCTGCAGGATTACCTCAATTGGGCTGCTTGCGCCATGGATCCTCAACCGAGAAACCTAGCGCAGCTGCCTTCGGCACTGGAGTCGGCATGGCTCCTCATCCCTGTCAGTACCTTCCACAACCTCACTGACTCTCTTCCTGCACGCTTGTGCTGCAGAAGATGGTTATTCAGGCTTTCGGCAGTTGGTCACAAAGTGACTGGACTGTATCTGCGCTCGCATTGTCTAGTGTGTCAAGTCCAAAAATTAGAATTCTGGCAAATCGCAATTCGAAGTTTGACAACTAGTGCAAAATCAAGTAATGGTGTCAATCAGCACAAAGTGTTTTTCCATTTAACATGAAGTTTAGTCACTGAAGTTCAACGTAAGTTAGTGTGCAGATTAGATAGATTTTTAGATTAGTTTTTCGTTCCATAGATCCTTGCTGAGGAGATCCTCGTGGATGTGGAACATGTCAATTTTTTTTAAAAGCTGAAATAACAATACTCATAGTATGAATATATACAATACATCATTTGTTTATATTAAAAAATTCGTCAGTGGAGTAGAAGGAGTTGGCCACTAGTAAGTCTTTCAGGCTCCTTTTAAACTGATCTTTATTTATAATTAAATTTTTTTATGTTTGCTGGCAAATTATTGAAGATGAGTGTTCCTGAGTAGTGGACCCCTTTTTGAACTAAAGTAAGTGCTTTTAAGTCCTTGTACAGATCATTTTTGTTCCTGGTATTGTATGTATGAACTGAGCTGTTTGTTGGAAAAAGAGATATATTATTTAGGACAAATTTCATTAAGGAGTAAATATACTGAGAGGCAGTAGTTAGTATACCCAGTTCTATGAAGAGGTTTCTACAGGACGTCAGTGAATTTACTCCACAAATAATACGTATTACACGCTTTTGGACTCTGAAAACTTGGGATGGAGAAGGTGGACTGGTCCGACCAGAGAGTGCCGAAGGGAAAAAAAAGTAGTTCGTTTGAAAAAGACTTTAAATTAGAGCAGAGGGCCAGCGTAAAATTTGCAGAAGAGTGTAAATCAAAAGTGTAAAAATGGTTCAAATGGCTCTGAGCACTATGGGACTCAACTGCTGTGGTCATCAGTCTCCTAGAACTTAGAACTACTTAAACCTAACTAACCTAAGGACATCACACACATCCATGCCCGAGGCAGGATTCGAACCTGCGACCGTAGCAGTCGCTCAAAAGTGTATATGCGCATAAAACAACAGGGAAAGTAGTAACTAAAATGTGTCTGTTTTGAGAGAAGAGATGGTGGTTGATGTCACAAGCGGTTAAGTGGGGGAGCAGGACGCACAGCACGCCCTTGTTGAAGACTAGCGGTTCGACCAGGGAGCAGTACGTATGGCCAGCAGTTGCGCTCTCGCAAGACTGCAGCTAAGCTTCGCTTTTTGGCTAAATCGGAATGAGACTGCGACAAAGTAACTTTCGCGTAGGTGGTGAAGTTATTTTATTGTGAATGAATGTTTATCTTAATATGTGACAATTACTTATGCACAGACGCAAACAGTTAATTGAGTAAAGCTTATTGCGTGCAACAACAAGACAGTCATTGAACATGGTAAGTCAACTACTGTGGTCTCTCCTGCTGTCGCAATTCTGGTTTTGTTTTCTGCCAATGATCATTACGACCAATTGGTTATGATCATGTTTATTTTTATGTGGGATATCAAGTGTAGGTAAAGACTGAGTTCCGTGGCATCCGGTAATACAAGATCCTGGCCTTGTGCATTAAAAGACCCACGTGGCAGTTGAGTGAATTATATTAATACGATCACAACTGGGATTAGCCTGATTGAGACAACAACCACATGCAGTCGGTATCCGACAGCGGTCTTAAATCCACTTAGAGGGGCCCATCCGTCTGACCGCTATCTGGCTGGATTCAAGTGTGCAAACTACGATTTTGCAATTTGTTTGTAATAAATTGTAACAGAGGATTTTGTGGCCAACGTGTCTCTGGAATACAATTGCTTTTATCAGAGCTGCGTTGCGTTATTTAGAAGCAGCGGAGTTCCTCTCCAAAACCGTAGTCCAGAACCCACAGGGTGCCGAATAACGTACGAGCAGCTGAACTGCAGGTAAGGGCAGGTAAGATTACAGGTCGAGAAAGGGCGGACGCTGACTACGCTGCCACTGCGCAGGTAAATCACCTGGAGGGCGTGCCACGCACCCCTGTAAATCTACCGCTTACCGAACCAGGCAGTCCAAGGGGTCCAGTTCGTTATAAGTTAGGGTTTGTCATTCCGCAGAGGGAATGTTACAAGGTAGCAGATCGGCCTAGGGAATGTTACAAGTCTTCATGCTGGATTTGGGCTCCGATGTTAGGTTAGGAAAATGTTGTTCCGCAAGCTCTTAGGAATGTTTAATAAATTAACAGATAAAGCATAGGTATTCAGGAACATAGTCATTTATTCTGTACTGTTACTGGAAAAAACACACCGAACAAAAAATTGAGTTACACACAAAAAATTCATGGCTCTTAATCGTCATCGTCTGCACCAGGGTAAATATTCCCAGCACTGCTCGGTGTTGGTAAATTTTGGTAAAATTAATGGAACACTGGAGAAATAAGTGGCACTGAGTCCTTCAAATCATTCTTATACTCAGGCAAAACGTCACATGGTTCGGAATACTTCAAAAAAGGTTTCAATGTTTGATGTTTTCCCCATCTCCTGAAGCACACAGTTTTAAATGGTTCTTCTTTTACCAGTAATGTTTTATAAAGAACAATCTCTGGCTGACCTGTTTCAGACTGAAGCCACTTAATATGCCTCCGTTGGAATGGAATCCGTCGTTGTCTTTGGTTCGATTTTGTAATTTAGTTTTCAAGAGAGGAGTATAGTAAAGAAAATAATTTCTCTGCATTTTGACAGTAATAACTCATTTTATCATTTTGTCTAATCAGTTGTGCCCAGACATATGGGTGTTATACAGGTCCATTGAAAAGTTCTCCTCTTCCGCTTGATTAAATTGTGCGATGAATCACAGTCCATGTGGATGTTTCAAGGAATACATAACTTATGATCTATTATTTCCAAAGTCGGGGACTTCTGAACTGCAAACATGCACATCACTGCAATACGGCTGTTCTTATTTTGGTCTGGACAACTGTCGGAATTACTTCTGGTTTGAATCGCGAATAAATTCATACAAGTACAATACCACTTTATTAGCTCGTCTTGCGGCGTCAGCCTAATGCCATAAATAAGTATGTCTGTCCCTTCCCAAAACAGTATACTTTCAGATTGTACGTCCATAACGTCCGTATGTAAAATGATGTTGAATTTTTGAGTAAAGGGGTTGGGAGACATTGCTGCAAATGAGTTGTAATGGTCTGTGTTTTGTTACTGTTCTTTTCAGTTTCTTTATCATCAGCCTTACTTTTGTAAGCTGCATCGTTCTTTCACAGTTTTAATTAATTCAGGTTTTTCATTTTCTGGAGCAAGTTTCAGCTGCATTTTATTTTGTCACAGGTCTCACGTATGTCCACCTTCGATCTTTTTATATCAAGTTTCATCTTCCGGAACGCCTGAGAAAAACCTCTTTAGGATGCATTGCCATTATTCCTTATTTGTTTCGGATACTCTTCATACAGGGACGTAATCGTAAGGTGTGGGACTAACAACATTTTACTACAGTCTCTTCTCGAATAGTGACTATTGTAGGTTGAAATTTTCCTGAGATTGTCTAACACCAGCTCTAAGAGCTTCGCTTTTTCCGCTCTTGAGCCAATCAGTAACTCGCACGTCTGTCTGCTTTTTTTTCTTTCTTTATGACTGTTTCCAGAAATCTCCTGGTATCACCAAATACGCCTGAGAAACATGATTTGCACAGCAGTATTCTTTCATCATTAAACAATATATAGCACAAGAATAGCTGCCTTGTAACTGCGTTCTCCTGTCCTGAATTTTGTTTTTTCTGGGTGTCTCAGTCTTATAAGTTTCTATTTGTACAATAATCACCGGTTGAAATCCCCAATTCCCCAGTATTCCTTAAATAATATTTCACGTCTTTTATCTCTTAATTTTTCTGAGCAGTTGTCCTTGAATGTGCGTAAAGGTTTCGATTCTCTCTTTGGTACATTTCGTTTTTACCTCTCTTCAGGTATTATTCCAACCTCAAATTTCGAAGCATTTTACGAGAATCCTTCTTCTGCCATGTTTCCCCCTTCAGCCCTGTCTTCCTGACAGTCCCCATCCGATCATAAGAATCACTGATGGTAGGATTTCTTCGAAATATCAGGCTGCCACCATCAGAATCAAGAGGTCATATCACCATTTGGTCTGCAGTTGCTACATAGTTGGATGCGCTAGGACCAGGAGAAAAAAAACGAAACTCTTCACTTATGAGGAAATGAGAATTGTTACTTTTTATAGAAAACGTTATTGTAAGGACTATGATTCATATTGTTAGTTTTGAAAACAGATCATGAATGGTCTTGGCACTTAAAACAAGATGCACGGTAGTCACTCATTGATGGTCCTCGTTTTTAGTTAACCTCTGCTGCGATGGGTATACCAAGATATGTATGTAGCGCTGATGACCTCGACGTTGAGCGCCCATAAGCCCGAACACACACAGATATGTATGTAGGGAGGTAATTACGTATTGAAAATACATTAGTTGGAAAACAGAGAATAAAATGACGAAGAGGAATCTGCTTCTGCATTTTCAGCGTGATTGTTGAACGAGTTTCTCCTATTGATGTTCGTCAATGGTCAACTGCGTTCGGGATCTCAAATACATATCGCACCTCGTTAGCATTTGTTCTCCGAAATGCTAAGACTTGGCCAATGAGAGCACGGCACGTAGCACGAGCCAGAGGACTTGTCCCACCATACACACTCTGAACATTACCGAGCTCCGGGAAGACTGTGTCATTTCAGGATGGTGGGGCTTGACAGTTCTCTGCACCAGGTCTACACTGATGAACATAACCAACTATACACTAATGCACCGCTCAGCGAGAGATACCAATATGACTCGACACAATTTTCCAAGACACGAAGTGAAGTGCCTGGAAAGTATTTGTTGACTTAAATCGTTTTCGCCACTTTTAGACTAGACATACTACCTATTCGCTGCAAGTATATGTTCTTACCCGTTTTACTTCAAATTTTTACACGATACACTAATAAACATTCAGATGGACATAACCTATACATTTTTTAAACAACAGCGTAGAGAAAAAGCAGCGAGAGGAAAAAAGATGCTGTTCTATGAAAAATGTGCGTTCGTTTTCTTTCTCGCAATCAGTTGTAACTACGATGTCAGGGACACTTAAATCCATTAGACAGACTGTTTCTCCCATATTATATTCTGTCCCATTATACGAGGGCTGTTCAATAAAAAATGATCATAATTTTTCATGGTCATAATTTCTCGCGCTAAAATTTAATCTTATGATATTCTGTTAGCTTAATGTGCAACAAACACGCCGTAGTAGTTTCATTGTTGCGACTCCTGGTTCCCGCCTGTGGGAAGCAGGCAAGGAAAGACATGTTCAGTAATTCAGTATCGCCTACCGCTGCAATGGAGGTAACACGCGAAGAATAACATGCGGCCTTGACATTCTGCTTTCGTCTCAACAAATCTTCAGCTGAGTCTTATACAATGTTACAGGAGGCCTACGGAGAGTCTGTTCTTCCCTACAGCACAGCTCGAAGGTTGTTTAAAATGTTTAAAGAGGGGAGACAATCAGTTTCAAAGGGAGGTCGACCCAGTGCTCCAGTTACTGCTCTTACGGAAGAAAACATCAGTACTACATCTACATCTACATCTACATTGCTACTCCGCAAGCCACCCAACGGTGTGTGGCGGAGGGCACTTTACGTGCCACTGTCATTACCTCCCTTTCCTGTTCCAGTCGCGTATGGTTCGCGGGAAAAACGACTGTCTGAAAGCCTCCGTGCGTGCTCTAATCTCTCTAATTTTACATTCGTGATCTCCTCGGGAGGTATAAGTAGGGGGAAGCAATATATTCGATACCTCATCCAGAAACGCACCCTTTCGAAACCTGGCGAGCAAGCTACACCGCGATGCAGAGCGCCTCTCTTGCAGAGTCTGCCACTTGAGTTTATTAAACATCTCCGTAACGCTATCACGGTTACCAAATAACCCTGTGACGAAACGCGCCGCTCTTCTTTGGATCTTCTCTATCTCCTCCGTCAGACCGATCTGGTACGGATCCCACACTGATGAGCAATACTCAAGTATAGGTCGAACGAGTGTTTTGTAAGCCACCTCCTTTGTTGATGGACTACATTTTCTAAGCACTCTCCCAATGAATCTCAACCTGGTACCCGCCTTACCAACAATTAATTTTATATGATCATTCCACTTCAAATCGTTCCGCACGCATACTCCCAGATATTTTACAGAAGTAACTGCTACCAGTGTTTGTTCCGCTATCATATAATCATACAATAAAGGATCCTTCTTTCTATGTATTCGCAATACATTACATTTGTCTATGTTAAGGGTCAGTTGCCACTCCCTGCACCAAGTGCCTATCCGCTGCAGATCTTCCTGCATTTCGCTACAATTTTCTAATGCTGCTGTTATTGTGAGAAAGGATCGACGAATTACTTTAAGATCACTTTCATTGGGTGCCACCCACACGTTGGTGACAGAAAAATTACACATGAAACGTGTTTGCGCGCGATGGGTTTCAAGACTTGATTCGGGAACAAAAGGACATTCTCGTGCAAGTCTACATGCAGTTAAAGTTGATGTTAGAGGAAGATCCGGAGTTTCTTTCAAATGTAATCACTGCTGATGAAACTTGGCTACATCATTTTGATCCTGAGAGCAAACAACAAAGCTCAGTGTGGAAATGTCCTTCATCACCAACCCGCAAAAAAGCAAAAGTGGTTGCTTCTGATGGGAAAGTTATGCTCATCTCATTCTTTGATATTCATGGAATGTTTTATCAGCTTGTTGTACCTGCACACACATCAGTAACCGCACAATGATACAGGGATGTCCTGAAAACATTGCAAGTTCATGTTGTTGTGGTCTTCAGTCCAGAGACTGATTTGGTGCAGCTCTCCATGCTATTCTATCCTGTGCTAGCTTCTTCATCTCCCAGTACCTACTGCAACCTACATCCTTCTGAATCTGTTTAGTGTATTCATCTCTTGTCTCCCTCTACGATTTTTACCCTCGACACAGCCCTCCAATCCTAAATTGGTGTTCCCTTGATGCCTCAGATGTCCTACCAGCCGATCCCTTCTTCTAGTCAAGTTGTGCTACAAATTTCTCTTCTCCCCAATTCTGTTCAATACCACCTCATTAGTTATGCGATCTACCCATCTAATCTTCAGCATTCTTCTGTAGCACTACATTTCGAAAGTTTCTATTCTCTTCTCGTCCAAACTATTTATCGTCCACGTTTCACTTCCATATATGGCTACACTCCATACAAATACTTTCAGAAAGACTTCCTGACACTTAAATCTATACTCGATGTTAACAAATTTCTCTTCTTCAGAAACGCTTTCCTTGCCATTGCCAGTCTACATTTTATATCCTCTCTACTTCGACCATCGTGAGTTATTTTGCTCCCCAAATAGCAAAACTCATTTACCACTTTAAGCGTCTTATTTCCTAATCTAATTCCCACAGCATCACCCGATTTAATTCGACTACATTCCATTGTCCCTGTTTTACTTTTGTTGATGTTCATCTTATACCCTCCTTTCAAGACACTGTCCATTCCGTTCAACTGCTCTTCCAGGTCCTTTGCTGCCTCTCACAGAATTACAATGTCATTGGCGAACTTCACAGTTTTTATTTCTTCTCCTTGGATTTTAATTCCTACTCCGAATTTTTCTTGTCATATCAGACGAGAACTCATTTCCGTGAAGCAGGATGCATGCTGCGCCGCGATAATGCGCGGCCGCATATTGCCAATATTGTTGCTGAATATCTCGCAAAAATCAACGTGAAGTGCATCCCTCACCCTCCCTATAGTCTGGATTTAGCCCCATGTGACTTTTTTCTATTCCATCGCTGCGGAGGCGATTTTGAAGGACCTCTCAAAAAATGATTTACCGCATGTATTTGAAGATTGGCAGGTCACCAGCATTGTGAAGCCTAATGCAGGATTGGCTCAAGTGACTGTTAACATAGGGGGGTTATGTAGGGATTTTACTAAAGAGGATCAGGTAGTGATTGTGGGTGGGGCTGGTAATAGTATTGACAGGAATGGGGAGTATGACATAGATGGTGACCTGGAAAAGATAGCCACTCATACTGGCAACACGAATGTGCATTTCATGGAACTTTTTCAGCGTCAGGATCGGCCTCATCTTAATACAGCCGTCAGACGTAATAACATGAGACTTGGGGGTGCGCTGATGACAGAAGGCATGAGTCACATTTCAATGGTGTCGGTGGAGTCTATCAGCAGGACGGGTTTCACTAGACATGTCCTGCACCTCAACAGGTATGGAAAGGGGAGGTTGGCAAAGCTTATAGGTGACAGCATAGGTGGGGGTGGTGGGATCACTCATGGGATAATTCCGGTAGTTGTGGGTGTTAGAGCTGTACCTTTTTTAGATTGAAGTCAGCTGACAGGTACTCCTGCTTAAGGGAAGTCTCTCTAACAAAGAAACCACTTTCGACAAAGCTTAGGTATCAGATTAATGAGGGAATCAGTATATTTCATCAAAATATACAAGTTATTAGAGATAAAGTTACTGAACTGCTTATAGATGTTGACTCTGAAATTATTGGTATATCTGAACACTTCTTAAATAAGGAGATAATTCAGAGGCTTCCTTTACCAGGATACAGGTTGGCTGGCAGCTTTTTTAGGAGCTCTTTGCGGTGTGGGGGAGTAGCCATGTACGTCAAAAACTGTATGCCATTTGAGTCAATTGATGTTTCAAAGTACTGCACTGAAAAGGTGTTTGAATGTTGTGCAGGTGTGGTTAAATTTAGTGGAGCTAAACTTCTTACTGTTGTTATTTATAGATCCCCAGACTCCGATTTCACAACATTTTTGCTAAAGCTAGAGGAAGTTCTTGGTTCACTTTATAGGAAATACAAAAAGTTAGTTATATGTGGTGACTTCAATATTAATTGTATAAGTGACTGTGCAAGGAAAAGGATGTTTAATTCATATAATCTTATGCAAACCGTATTCTTTCCAACGAGAGTGCAAGGGAACAGTAGAACAACCATAGACAATATTTTTGTGCATTCCTCATTACTAGAAGGGTATTCTGTTAGCAAAAAGGTGAATGGCCTTTCAGATCATGATGCACAAAATTCAACTCTAAAAGATTTTTGTGCTGCAACATATGTTAAATATAGTTATCAACTTTTTAGGAAAGCTGATCCAGTTGCTGTAGAGAGCTTTGTAAACCTTATCAAGGAACAAGAGTGGCAAGATGTTTATAGTGCTGATACAGTAGACGATAAATATAATGCTTTCCTCAAGACTTTCTCGTGCTCTTTGAAAGTTGCTTTCCGTTAGAACGTTCAAAACTTGGTACTAGCACAAACAGGCAGCCTGGGTGGCTGACTAAAGGAATATGAATTTCTTGTAGAAAAAAGTGGCAATTATATCAAAACGTTACAGTCACAATCTAAATGCAGCAGCCCATTACAAACAGTATTGTAAGGTGCTTAAAAAAGTTATTAGGAAGGCAAAAAGTATGTGGTATGCAGGATAAAATTAAATCCATATGGTCAGTCGTAAAGGAAGTGGCTGGTCTGCAGAGACAGATCGAGGATATAGAATCAGTGCGTAGTGGGAATGTCCGTGTTACTGATAAGTCGCATATATGTACAGTATTTAATAATCACTTTCTGAATGTAGCAGGTGAACTAAATAGAAACCTAGTCCCAACAGGGAATCATATAGCGCTCGTAGAAAAAAGTGTTCCGAGATTGTTACCTGAAATGCTCCTCCATGATACTGACAAGAGGGAGATTGAGTTAATAATTAAATCACTAAAGACCAAGAACTCTCATGGGTATGACGGGGTATCTAGCAGAATACTGAAGTATTGTTCTATGTATGTTAGCCCAGTACTTACAAGGGAACCTCCCCATCGCACCCTCCCCCCCCCCCCCCCTCAGATTTAGTTATAAGTTGGCATATTGGATAGGCCTTGAAAAACGGAACACAGTTCAATGGAGAAAACAGGAAGAAGTTGCGTGCAACTGTGAAAAAATTAGCAAACTAAATCTGAGGGGGGTGCGATGGGGAGGTTCCCTTGTTAGCCATATCTGTAACTTTTCCTTTAGAAGTAGTCGGTTTCCTGACCGAGTAAAGTACTCGGTAGTGAAGCCACTTTATAAAAACGGAGACAGGGATGATGTTGACAATTATAGACCTACTTCAATGCCATCGGTGTTTGCTAAAGTTATCGAGAGGGTTGTATACACAA
Organism: Schistocerca piceifrons; assembly: GCF_021461385.2. Lineage (NCBI taxonomy): Eukaryota > Metazoa > Arthropoda > Insecta > Orthoptera > Acrididae > Schistocerca > Schistocerca piceifrons. The sequence continues at coordinate 384,583,164 of NC_060139.1, forward strand.
GGTTACTGGAGCATTTAAATTCACATCGAAGGTAATTCTCCGCAATATTGAGAGTGGTAGTGATGTTCAGTCCCAATGGGGCACTGTTAAGTGGGGCGTTCCCCAAGGGTCGGTGCTGGGGCACTGCTGTTTCTTATTTACATAAATGATATGCCTTCTAGTATTGCAGGTGATTCAAAAATATTTCTGTTTGCTGATGACACCAGCTTGGTAGTGAAGGATCTTGTGTGTAATATCGAAACAGTATCAGATAATGTAGTTCATGAAATAAGTTCGTGGCTTGTGGAAAATAATTTGATGCTAAATCACAGTAAGACTCAGTTTTTACAGTTTCTAACTCACAATTCAACAAGAATCGATATTTTGATCAGACAGAATGAGCATATTATAAGCGAGACGGATCAGTTCAAGTTCCTAGGCGTGCGGATAGATAGTAAGCAGTTGTGGAAAGCCCATGTTCAGGATCTTGTTCAGAAACTAAATGCTGCTTTATTTACCATTAGAACAGTATCTGAAATAAGTGACAGTTCAACACGAAAAATAGTCTACTTCGCATATTTTCATACGCTTATGTCATATGGTATTATTTTTTGGGGTAATTCTTCTGGTTCAAAAAGGGTATTTTTGGCTCAAAAACGGGCTGTTCGAGCTATGTGTGGTGTTAAGTTCGAGAACCTCTTGTCGACCGCTATTCAATAGTCTGGGAATTCTGACATTGCCCTAACAATATATATTTTCTTTAATGTCGTTTGTTGTTAGCAATATTAGCTTATTCCCAAGAGTTAGCAGCTTTCACTCAGTTAATACTAAACGGAAATCAAATCTGCATGTGGAATGCACTTCCTTGACTCTTGTGCAGAAAGGAGTGCAGTATTCTGCTGCATCCATTTTCAATAAGCAACCACAAGAATTCAAAAATCTTAGCAGTAGCTCAAACGCTTTTAAGTCTAAACTGAAGAGTTTCCTCACGGCTCACTCCTATTCTGTCGAGGAGCTCCTGGAAGAGCAGAAAAATTAAGCAAATTCCAGTGTTACATTGTTGATTTTCTTTATTTAAACTTACGAATTGTCGCCTGAATATGTTTCTTATATTGCATTTTATCTGTTTCCACTATCGTGTTATAATTTCATGTATTGACTCGTTCCATGACCATGGAGACTTCTCCTTAATGTGGTCCCATGGAACAATAAATAAATAAATAAAAATAAAAATAAAAAAAACGCTGGGACAAGAGCATCGCATTCATGGAAGACTACTTTGAGAAGGACCATCAAAATTATGAGGATGAGTCGTTGTCAAAAAAAAAAAAAAAAATATGATCATTCTTTATTGAATAGCCGTCGTATATAATTTTAAACAAAATAAGTATAAACAACAATATGATGTTTTGTTTTATTCCTAGCAGGAAAATTGCATTTATAACTTTTCGACTAATGATTAGAATGCTATATAGTATCGGATATGAATTGTTGGAAACTATGTAATCCCACCCGTTCGCAGACTACAACTGTGTGAAATACTGTAAATGAAGCTACTGTCCTCACACGTGCCATAGCTTTTCGACTGGCTCGTTAAATAACCAAATATTAACCCCATAGAAAATGTTTGGGACTGCTTGGAACAGTGGGTGAAACGTATCAGTCACCATCCCGCAATTTCGTTGCACCCGCTGGATATCCTATACGAGAAGAGCCTTGAAGTTTCTCTTCGTCACCTGTTCGCGGCCAGAATGAAGGCTATAAGTGGTGTTAACGTTATGTCTCCTGCCTGATTGGTATGCTTATTTCCATTATGTAAATAATGCTACGTAACTATCGCTGTTTGCCTGTGCGCTCCCCCGACCATTCCAGATGTGTGTGGGTGTGGTTGCTTCAGAACTGTGGGCCCGTTGTCTGTGGCTGCGGCAGGGCAGCTGCGCCGCGCTATCTGAGCCTCTGCTGTTTATCTTCGCGGGCGGCAGGGACGGACCTCTCGGCGCCTCTCGCCTGCCGGCGTGTTTGGCGATCGTCGGTAAACACTGCGCGGCTCGCCGCAGCCGGCGAGCCAGCCCGGCGCGCCGCTCAGCTTCAGCACCGACCCGTCACAGTTAAATCGCACGTACTCCCTCTCCCTCACATCCAACTCATATTGTGCCTTAAGGTTGTACCGGATATTCTTGAACTGCATGTCTTTGATGTGGTTTACAGTAAGGATTCATCACTAGAGAGAAATAATGAAGGAAGACGCTAGTTCAGCCTAGCGCGTGCTCGTAAACTGTTTTCTCAACTTTGCGCTTGAAAGCACTAGTGACGAAGAAAGCATCATCCTGAACGTTCCTCCAAATTCGTCACAGTCACTTCATCTCCTTGTGCAACCACTGGGTCCTCAAAATAAATCCTTCCAAAACCCAGGCAATAATTATAGGATGAGCCACACGCAGCTCCTGCCCCTATAATTTACGACCATTCTATCCAGTTAACAAACATACTAAAATACCTCGTACTCACGCTTGATCGCTTCTAACAAAGAAACCTCATCTAAGGGAGGGTGCTCCGAATTGTCTATCTGGAAACTTAACGCTTTTTAAATAAAGCAACATTCTACATCTTTATTCTTCAGGTCTACATATTTACACTAATGGCCATTAAAATTGCTACACCAAGTAGAAATGCAGATGATAAACGGGTATTCATTGGACAAATAAATTATACTAGAAATGACACGAGATTACATTTCCACGCAATTTGGGTGCATAGATTCTGAGAAATCAGTACCCAGAACAACCACCTATGGCCGTAATAACGGCCTTGATACGTCTGGGCATTGAATCAAACAGAGCTTGAATGGCGTGTACATGTACAGCTGCCCATGCAGCTTCAACACGATACCACAGTTCATCAAGAGTAGTGGTTGGTTGTTTTGGGGAAGGAGACCAGACAGCGAGGTCATCGGTCTCATCGGATTAGGGAAGAACGCGGAAGGTTGTCGGCCGTGCCCCTTGAAAGGAACCATCCCGGCATTTGCCTGGAGCGATTTAGGGAAATCATGGAAAACCTAAATCAGGATGGCCAGACGCAGGATTCAACCGTCGTCCTTCCGAATGCGAGTCCAGTGTCTAACCACTGCGCCACCTCGCCCAGTTAAGAGTAGTGACTGGCGTATTGTGACGAGCCAGTTGCTCGGCCACCATTGGCCAGACGTTTTCAATTGGTGAGAGATCTGGAGAATGTGCTGGCCAGGACAGCAGTCGAACATTTTCTGTATCCAGAAAGGCCCGTACAGGACCTGCAACATGCGGTCGTGCATTATCCTGCTCAAATATAGGGTTTCTCAGGGATCGAATGAAGGGTAGTGCCACGTGTCGTAACAAATCTGAAATGTAACGTCCACTGTTCAAAGTGCCGTCAATGCGAACAAGAGGTGACCGAGACGTGTGACCAGTAACACCCCATACCATCATGCCGGGTGATACGCCAGTATGGCGATGACGAATACACGCTTCCAATGTGCGTTCACCGCGATGTCGCCAAACAACACGGATGGGACCATCATGATGCTGTAAACAGAACCTGGATTCATCCGAAAAAATGACGTTTTGCCATTCGTGCATCCAGGTTCGTCGTTGAGTACACCATCGCAGGCGCTCCAGCCTGTGACGCAGCGTCAATGGTAACCACTTCAGATGGTTCAAATAGCTCTGAGCACTATGGGACTTAACTGCCGTGGTCATCAGTCCCCTAGAACTTAGAACTACTTAAACCTAACTAACCTAAGGACATCACACACATCCATGCCCGAGGCAGGATTCGAACCTGCGACCGTAGCGGCCGCGCGGTTCCAGACTGTAGCGCCTAGAACCGCTCGGCCACTCTGGCCGGCAAGGGTAACCACTGCCATGGTTTCCGAGTTGATAGTCCATGCTGCTGCAAACGTCGTCGAACTCATCGTGCAGATGGTTGTTGTCTTGCAAACATCCCCATCTGTTGACTCAGGGATCGAGACGTGGCTGCACGATCCGTTACAGCCATGCGGATAAGATGCCTGTCATCTCGACTGCTAGAGATACGAGGCCGTTGGGATCGAGCACGGCGTTCCGTATTACCCTCCTGAACCCATCGATTCCATATTCTGCTAACAGTCATTGGATCTCGACCAACGCAAGCAGCAATGTCGCGATACGATAAACCGCAATCGCGATAGGCTACAATCTGACCTTTATCAGAGTCGGAAACGTGATGGTGCGCATTTCTCCTCCTTACACGAGGCATCACAACAACGTTTCACCAGGCAACGCCGGTCAACTGCTGTTTGTGTATGAGAAATCGTTTGGAAACTTTCCTCGTGTCAGCACGTTATAGGTGTCGCCACCGACGCCAACCTTGTGTGAATGCTCTGAAAAGCTAATCATTTGCATATCACAGCATCTTCTTCCTCTCGGTTAAATTTCGCGTGCTCCGAATTTTTTATGTGAAAAGTTAACTCTTTTTAAATAAAGCAACATTCTACATCTTTATTCTTCAGGTCTACATATTTATTTCTCAACGCAGTCACTCTGGCGACGAACACACTTCTCCCAACGGGAGACCAGTTTGTTGATACCTCATCTCTCCTTTAACCGTTTCACCACTGCCAAAGCGAAGATTTCGAAGGTGTTCTTTAAGATTTGGGAACAAATCAAAATTATAGGGACCAAATCGGTCATCATCCACAGAGGACAAAGCACGCTGTTTGTCATGCACCGACATAGTAACGTTACACATCGTCATGTTACAACCTACAATTCGGAGCCTTCTAGCGACAGAGGGTTGCAGTTTTCATCAGCCAAGAGGAAATGTCGACCGAATAATAAGTATGACATTTAATACCTCAACCTACATTGAGAGCAAAATAAAAAAATCCGAGGAATTAAGTTTGAGCACGCCCTCGTACTAACCGCTGAACAGAAAGCACGCAACAGACCGAAACTACTAGTCGACCGAACATCTGGAAATTTGTGGTAAGTTTCTAAGGGACCAAACTGCTGAGGTCATCGGTCCCTAGGATTACACCGCGAGGCCCGAACAGCTGGATTGCAGATTGCATCCTTCCACAATCCTGCATACCCATGAATTCCTGATAGGACTCATCCTCTGCTATGGAAATGTAACACAGATTTACGACACATACCGCTAACGTAACACTGCTGGACATATCCTCCTATGGCAAGAGGTGGGACCACATAACAAAACCAAGAACACTTTAGAACATGATCGTTGTCGTGGTCTAGGTGTCATGGTGCTGGGTGGAATAATGCTGCATGGACATATTGTCCTTCAAATCTCTGAACGTTATATAATTCCCGTTATTGTGAAACTGTTCTCCTTCCCCATGTACGTCTTTTCAGGGATCCATTCGCCTTTGACTTCATTCTTATGGGTGACATTGCGCGACTGCACCAGACTGTGCAGGTGGAGGAGCTCTTGGAACGAGAAGATATTAGACGAATGGACAGTCCTGTCGTCCTGTCCCCCCCCTCTCCCCCCACCGACTTAAATCCCATCGATCACGTGTGGGATACTTTAGGAAGACGTACTGCAGCACGTCCGCAAGCACCGACGACCACTCACCAGTTGTCGACGGCACTGGTGAAGGAACGGAACTCCCCACGAAAAGAACACATTACCAACCTCGTGGTCAGCATGAAAGCAAGTTGCAGACCTTGCATTGTCGTCCACAGTGATCACATACCCTATTACGAAACTTGTCACACCTTTTTGCAATTTACAGAGAACCATGACAAATCACAGTGACTTCAGTGTAATTATTGTCTTTGAATAAAAGCGTCATTTCTGTTCGTCTCGTTGCATGTTTCCTTCATTTACTTTCTATATTTATGATGTAGCAGTTGTTTCTATATATGGACCATGTTTCATGGAGATATATTGCTTGGCACTGACACATCATGCGAAAGTTACTTTCATCCTTAAGTTTTTCACACCAGTGTTTTAGTTGACAATTCTATGGTCCTACGTTTGCGAAATTTTAACAGCAAACCATACCGTGATGCAGAACACCTCTCTTGTAGCCCCTCTCTGTGGAAAAAAATAAAATGATAGTGTGGCATTGTTGGCCTGGAGGCCCCATCCAGGGAAGTTCGGTCGCTGGGTTGCAAGTCTTAATTCAGGTAACGCCACACTGGGCGACTTGCGCGCCGGTGATGAGATCATGAGGAGGACAACACAATACATAGTCCACGACCGGACAATATCTCCAACCCGGGCGGGAATAGATACCGGGACCACTGCCTGGTAGGCAAACACGTTACCACTCAGCTAAGCAGGTGGACCCTCCGTCAGTAGGTGGATGAGCGTCACCCAGTTAGGACACCAGAGCTATTCAAGTCTCAGACGGAACTGTGCTTTTCTAAATCTTGAACTTATACGTCAAGAGAAGAGTTTGTAATTGTGTGCATCAAGTGATGCTTTATTGTTCAAAGACAGTTGTAAATATTCGACTTATTCCTGTGACAATGGATTGGGATTGGATGAAGTTAAGTAAATCTTTTTATCATTCTTGTAATAAAATGAAATAATTTTTCAATTGTTGCAGTTCCGATCAGCCGTCTCCCAAGGCACTCAAGGAATCCGCAGTTATGATCGGGCATTGTAGTTTCGTCAGTTCGTAACACTATGTTATATCTCAAAGGCTGTAGGCGACTAGCGCCCGAGAGGACAGATATATTGTTCGCTTGGCTGTACAGGTCTTACCTTGAGTCGCGAAATGGGCTTATTTGCAGCATCACAATAATCGCACACGGTCTGGACGACGACATCGGGAGCTCCTGAGTTGTCAGCACGGCTCTATCCGACGCCGCAGCAAAGAGGCTTTACGAGTCCCCGTGCAGCATTACGATGGAGACATCCGTGTTTGGAGGCTCCGGAAGAACGCAAGTAGCCAGGCTGCGTTGTCATTGTTACGAGTATAATGGCCCAGCACCTGGTATGATGGTATGGTCTGCCATTGGACACACAACATGATAGCCTCTGGTTCGCACAGCTGATTTTTTTGACACCAGTCTCACGTCATGTTAAAGGCCAGTATTACACAATCAAAATGTCTGTGAAAATGAAATGTGATCAAATACTCATCATATTTTTTTGACAAAGATATCTAAAGTGGCGCAAAAAGAGGTATTACACTCTAATGAAATTTTCTTTGGTAAAGATTTTTCACGTCATAATTCCTTCAGAATGACCGACGAAGACTTATTACTGAGCTCTGCAGTTTCCTGTACAACAACTGCACTGTATTTTTATTTGGAAGAGGAGCAGAAGAAAAGAAGAAGGAAACGTACTTGAGTGACGCCATGGGTTTCACGGCGATATGCAAGTAGAGGATGTAAAGCTGTATGAAATTTACTTGAGAATGCACGAGGGTGCATTTCAGTGTGCGCTGAGGAAAGAGGCTCCTCTTAGTACGAAGCGGAACATTCACCTGAGAAGTGCTATGCCTGCTACCACTTCTTGCAACAAGAGAACACTAGTTTACAGTATAGCACTGGAATACCGCAGTGCACATAGACGAAAGTACCGGAAGAGTGTGAAACTATTTATTAAGCACTGAAGGAGGAATATCTGAAGGGTAAATGAGTGTGTTGTATACACCGTAGTCAGTAAGAACTATTTTTAATTATCAGCAGTTGTAGATCGTAATGTACTCACGAAAATAATCTATAAACTTTGCAATTTTTCCTCCTTCTCCGTTCCCGCCTCTTGAAATGCAGCTTGGTTCATGTCCGAGGCAGAGGTGGATGGCTGTGGCGTTACCGCCGCCAAGTCCCGTCTGCGCATCAACGCGAGATCGATTTCGTGCATTGTGCCTCTCGCAAATGCAACCCCACGCTCCACCCCACACGACACTCATTTCTCGCAGGTCACATGCAAAGTGATTTCAAGAAAGCACAAAACGGATCTTCTTTCGGTGGCTGAGGACGGCTCCCAGTGAATTCAACCAATTTTGGTAGCCTCCAGAACAACGTCACAGGATTTCCTTCTTTTTCTTCTCTGGGACTGCTCTTTGAGCTGGGGTTCATTCTAGTCGACTTCACCCTCTTCCTCCTGGTGCTCCTATGTCTCTATTTCCTGCTATAAATATAGAAATGAAAACCATGAGTTACATATTATAGTAGATATACAAAAATTTGTTTACAGGTACCCACAAGCAGAGAAGAGTAGGAGCAAAGTGTAAATGATTCCGAGCAAATGCGGAACTCAAAACCACAGGGGCAAGTGAAGGAAAGCATATTCACATCAGATGTCCACACACTAGTGGCAGTCACTTATTCCATTACAAATCTTTCAACAGCACAATTTTGTTTGTTCTTGTACATACTAACTATAAGTTCTTTTAAATGATTGTAGGAACTAATGGACGTGATGGTGATGCTGGAGTGTTTGCCAAGAGTTAGCTAAGGGAATGTCTTCCCGACAGATCAATTTTGAACATACCTGAAGGCAAAAGCGAGGAAACACAAATATAACAACTCCAATGGTTGTGCTGGCAGGCGAAGCTTTTCCTCTAAGCTACGACATATGTAGCAATATCCCTAGAAGAAAATCACTAAGGAAGAAAAGCTCTTTAATTACAGGTTGTACCGAGGAAGAACGCTAGTGGTAAGCACCTTCGATGTTCTTGCCAATCGCTTCAGACTTTTTTCTTACTTCCATAGATCTAGCTCCAGAAAATGTTACTACGAGGGTTGACTGAAAAGTAATGTCTCTACCTTCGTAACTCTTCAACAGTTGGCAGCATTGGTATGCGACAGATACTGGCTTGTTCCGTAGCCTCTTCTCTATAGCTCCAGTTGGCGGGAAGCCTTAGCATTGAACGATTGTGTTCTTACAGTGTAAAGTATGGAACCCTGCGCAGACGGTCGGTCAATGCGATTCAAGCAACGTGCAGTCATTGAATTCTTGACAAAGGAGACAAAGGGTACACCACTACGACCCGGAGACGAAATGTCAGTCTATGAAATATCGACACAAAGACTCGCCCCAGAAAAAGAAATTCACCACGCAGCCCTCAGCTGGAAAAATCATGGTCACAGTGTTCTGGGACGCAGATGGTGCTATCCATGTTGATTTCCTTGATCGTGGAACAATACATTGAGAGCGTTACATGACAACGCTACAAACTCTGAAACGACGGCTAACAGGGGTCCGAAAGGAAAAGGGAAATGTTTTCTTGCAGCATGACAATGCCAACCCACACACTTCAAGTGCCACCATAGCACAATTTCAGACACTGAAGCTCACCACCGTACGGCATCCTCCATACAGTCCAGATTTAGCACCATCTGACTTCCATCCGTTCCCGATAATGAAAGACCATCTGCGGGGACATCATTATGCTTCTCATGAAGACGTTGAGAGAACTGTGAGACTGTAGTTGCAGAAACAGAATGTCGCCTTCTTCCGTGACGGCTTCGGAAACTTGTTCATCGTTGGCAGAAATGTATCCAACTGGCGGGTGATTATGTGGAAAAGTGAATATTGGTAATTAAAGATCACATTCTGAGGGTTATTTCTGCGTTTGATTTATTAAAATATTCCCATCCAAACCCAATTAACGAAGGTGGAGGCATTACTTTTCATTCAACCCTCGTATAATAACACTGGCTGCTTGCACACTGTATAACTTGCTGATTAAGAGGAGAAAACATACATATTCTCGTCAGCACACCGTGTCTACACTAGTAAGAAACTGTACGTACCTTGAGTCAAAAAGCACTTAGGACGTACAGGAAACGCTATGTATAGATTGCCAAACTGCCTCTGGACGTGCAATACATTGGAGAGCGATTAAAGGCTATGTATAGATTGCCAAACTGCCTCTGGACGTGCAATACATTGGAGAGCGATTAAAGACGAGATTAAAAGATTTTATAATGGTGCTGGGAAAGTGCCCTGGAAACAATTACATTTCGTAACCAAATGCACCTACCTCAAAAACATTGCCGAAGAAGGGAGTGCCTCTTTCACTTTCATCTGTGTTGCTGACACTTTCGTTAGCTGTATTTCCTCGGTCCAAAACTTTTAAAAGTGTGAACCACACTGGTAAACAGCCTGTGCCCTGGCTCCGCTTTTACCCATACTTCGCCATATCTGCAATAAACAAGGATACATAAAATATTTGTATGTTACGTATACTTCATTTGCGCAAATAAATACATATAATTAATTAAACAAGAGTGTCAAAACATACCTTTGCTTCTTCATTCGAGTAGCTAGTGCAGATGCCATTGATTTTCTTCTTTATATCTTCTGCAGTACATCCTGGCCGTACTTCACTAAAGACCTCCACAATTATTTTTTTATAGCTTTCACTTATTTTCAGTTTGTTTGTGTATTCGGAATGCCGAACATTAGATAGCGCTTCGTCAGCTTCGTTCATCACAGCCACCTTGGTTGTTGATGAGACACAAAACTTTGTTTGCAGCAGCCATGTTTACAAACATCACAGTAGACGTCAAACAGCTGCAACGACCCCAGCGCTTCAAGCGGTTACATTTGTCCTTACAGTAAACAGAAGACGATCGCTCTCTTTGATCAAATCTCAGGCGAGGCGCTAGTTTTGATTAATGAAAATCTGAAATGGTTCAAATGGCTCTAAGCACTACGGGACTTAACATCTGAGGTCATCAGTCCCTTAGACATAGAACTACTTAAACCTAATTAACCTAAGGACATCACGCACATCCATGCCCGAGGCAGGATTCGAACCTGCCACCGTAGCAGCAGCGCGGTTCCGGACTAAGCGCCTAGAATCGCTCGGCCATAGCGACCGGCAATGAAAATCTGACTAAGGCCTAACTTTGGCAGAGTTTCTTATTAGACTATCAAATTTTATTTGAAAAAGAATGTTAAGACAACCTGATAGTGTAACACCGGCCTGTGCTCTGTCATCAAGATCTATTTGCCCTGGCCAAAACGTTCTGCAGATCCCTCATCCAGTGAAAACATCTGGTCACTGGTTGTAGGAATCACTCTCCAGCCGCTACGATTGATGAATACTTCTAGATAAGCTCAAGTACTGTGGTATGAATGGGACAGTGCTCAAATAGTTTAAATCATACCTAACTGGAAGAGTGCAAAAATTTGAAATAAACAGTTCACATAATATGCAAAAAACTGGCGATTTCTCAAACTGGGGAACAATCAAGAATGGGGTTCCGCAAGGTTCGGTCTTGAGTCCTCTGCTGTTCTTAATATATATTAATGACTTGCCATTCTATATTCACGAAGATGCAAAGCTGGTACTTTTTGCCGATGATACAAGTATAGTTATCACACCCGACAGACAAGAATTAACTGGTGAAGTTGTAAACGATGTTTTTCAGAAAATCATTAAGTGGTTCTCTGCAAATGCGCTCTCATTAAACTTTGACAAAACACAGTATATATAGTTCCACACAGTAAATGGAATGACCCCATTAATAAATATAGACTTCGATCAGAAATCGGTAGCTAAGGTAGAATATTCAAAATTTCTAGGTGTATGCATTGATGAGGGGTTGAACTGGAAAAAACACACTGAGGATCTGCTGAAACGTTTGAGTTCAGCTACTTATGCTCTTAGGGTCATTGCAAATTTTGGCGATATACATCTGAGTAAATTAACTTACCACGCCTATTTTCATTCCCTGCTTTCGTATGGCATCATATTCTGGGGTAACTCATCATTGAGTAAAAGAGTGTTCATTGCACAAAAGCGTGTAATCAAAATAATTGCTGGAGCTCATCCAAGATCATCCTGCAGACACTTATTTAAAGAGCTAGAAATCTTCACTGTAGCCTCACAATATATATACTCACTTATGAAATTTGTTATTAACAATCCGAACGAATTCAAAAGTAATAGCAGTGTACATGGCTACAACACTAGGAGAAAGGGTGATCTTCACTTCTCAAGGTTAAATCTAACTTTGGCTCAGAAGCGGGTAAATTATGCTGCCACAAAAGTCTTTGGTCACTTACCTAATAGCATCAAAAGTCTGACAGTGGGCCATATAGCATTTAAAAAGGAAATTAAAAGAATTTCTTAATGGCAACTCCTTCTACTCATTAGATGAATTTTTGGATATAGTAAGTGGGTAATTTCCCAACCCCCACAAAAATTTATATATATATGTATATATATATATTTATATATTCAATTTTTCTATTATATATATATATACATATATATATATATATATATATAATAAAAAATTAAAAATATTGAGTGTTATGTAATATTTCGTCTAATGTAATATCTTGTATAGACACCTTTTATTAACCTAACACGTTCCACATCATTACGAAGTGTCGTACTCATGATCTATGGAACAAGTACTAATCTAATATAATCTAACCTAACTAACCTAAGGACATCACACACACATCCGTGCCCTAGGCAGGATTCGAACGTGGGAGCGTAGCAGCAGCGCGGTTCCGGACTGAAGCGCCTAGAACCGCTCGGCCAACGGCCGGCAATGAAAATCTGACTAAGGCCCAACTTTGGCAAAGTTTCTTATTAGACTATCAAATTTTATTTGTAAAAGACTGTTAAGACAACCTGATAGTGTAACACCGGCCTAAGGCCAGTGCCTGTGCTCTGTCATCAAAGTCTATTTTCCCCGGCCAAAACCTTCTGCAGATCTCTCATTCAGTGAAAACAACTGGTCACTGGTTGTAGGAATCACTCTCCAGCCGCTACGGTTGATGAACTCTGGTGCACTGACGCATCCGTATCTGTCATCGAAGCTCAGTTCGAACCGATCCCCAACCAGTGTAGACCCGTTGTTGCTGACAGAGGTGAGCACTATGTACAAGGGCGTACCCAGGATCTGAACTATGGGGGGGGGGGGGGGGGGGGGCAGGTCATACTAGTTTCAGGAAACAAGGACTCGAGACAACATACAGCACTTCTTATTAAATAAAGCAGGAAACCAGGGAAAAAACTGCTTTTAATAAAGATTTTAAATACAAGAATGCACTTGTACAATCCGAGAAAACATGCAGCATTTCTTATTAAATAAAACAGAAAACTAGTGAAAACTGTTCCCCCCCCCCTGCCCCTCGCTGGGTATGCCCATGGCTATGTATACTAAATTTCGCACCATATATATCCCAAAATCACCTACAAATTTACTTATGAATTCTTCCTTTTTCTTGCCAGCAGTCATAACGTCACGAATTCTTCCTACTATATGTTTTGTTAAGAGCCAACACCGTGTTACTAGAGGAGGCCGAAATGCACGCGTTTTAGCTCACGCAGGCTGGCGTGAGGAGAGAAGGACTATACTGACGTGGGGTCTGGAACGTGACAAGGAATTAGAATACAGAAAGCGGACGGAATTAGTTTGATACTTAACTTTAATCCATTAATGATGAACGTCGCTCTTGACGGTACATGATTCACAATATTATTTGTTCAGAATACAGTCTTGAAGTAATTAGTTGCAGTAACTGAATATGGCGCCTTGCTAGGTCGTAGCAAAATGACGTAGCTGAAGGCTATGCTAAATTGTCGCCTCTGCAAATGAGAGCGTATGTAGACAGTGAACCATCGCTAGCAAAGTCGGCTGTACAACTGGGGCGAGTGCTAGGGAGTCTCTCTAGACTAGACCTGCCGTGTGGCGGCGCTCGGTCTGCAATCACTGATAGTGGCGACACGCGGGTCCGACGTATACTAACGGACCGCGGCCGATTTAAAGGCTACCACCTAGCAAATGTGGTGTCTGGCGGTGACACCACACTATACTGAATACGCATCATTAGAAAAACTTCGTTTTTTGCTATCCTTACTGGTGTTGCAGTTTAATGGCCGGTATTGTAGATGAAAATCCAGACCTATGTACGGAAGCAATGTTTACCAGCCGAGGCGAGAAGGTTTCGGGAACAGCGTAGGTTACGCAGCATCTCTTACAGGATGGTAGCGAGGCTGACACACACACGCACACACACACACACGCACACACACACACACACACACACACACACACACACAGAGGCACGCACGCACGCGCGCACGTGCACGCAGACAGAAAGAGAGAGAGAGAGAGGGGCGGTTGAGGGGGGGGGGGGGGAGGGACACTAGTGGAGCGGCCTTGAAATGCGAGATGCTGTGGGAGGCTGGGAGGCGTCCAAATGGACCAAGGACACGAGCCGGCGAGAGGCACGCACAGTTCGATGCTGAGCCGGCATTCGCGCCCACTCAACGTCACCGCACCTCCAATGGGACGCGCTTCTAGTGCGCAGCCAGAATTCATCATTTTCCGTCCAAAGAAAGAGGACTCTCATTACCGATGGTTTCGGGACACCCGCATCAGCAAGACTGTACATCATAATCTTAAAAAAAAAGTACTGGCAAATACTAAAATCTCAACACTGTGATGGATACCGTATTCGTGATGAAAATCAGTCTCACAATGAGAGGAACACAGTCTACTTATTACGATTACGTCCTCCTCCCTCCTCTCTATGCCCCTCGTCATCCCTACAATAGCCGGCCGGAGTGGCCGAGTGGTTCAAGGCGCTACAGTCTGGAACCGCGCTGCTGCTACAGTGGCAGGTTCGAATCCTGTCTTGGGCATGAATGTGTGTGATGTCCTTAGGTTAAACTTCCTGGCAGATTAAAACTGTGTGCCGGACCGAGACACGAACTCGGGACCTTTGCCTTTCGCGGGCAAGTGCTCTACCAGCTGAGCTAACCAAGCACGACTCACGCCCCGTCCTCACAGTTTTACTTCTGCCAGTACCTCGTGTCCTACCTTCCAAGCTTTGCAGGAGCTCACCTGCGGTTGGTAGAGCACTTGCCCGCGAAAGGCAAAGGTCCCGAGTTCGAGTCTCGGTCCGGCACACAGTTTTAATCTGCCAGGAAGTTTCATATCAGCGCACACTCCGCTGCAGAGTGAAAATCTCATTCTGCAAACTTCCCCCAGGGTGTGGCTAAGCCATGTCTCCGCAATATCCTTTCTTTCAGGAGTGCTAGTTCTCCAAGGATCGCAGGAGAGCTTCTGCAAAGTTTGGAAGGTAGGACACGAGGTACTGGCAGAAGTAAAACTTTGAGGACGGGGCGTGAGTCGTGCTTGGGTAGCTCAGTTGGTAGAGCACTTGCCCGTGAAAGGCAAAGGTCCCGAGTTCGAGTCTCGGTCCGGCACACAGTTTTAATCTGCCAGGAAGTTTCATATCAGCGCACACTCCGCTGCAGAGTGAAAATCTCATTCTGGTCCTTAGGTTAGTTAGGTTTAAGTAGTTCTAAGTTCTAGGGGACTGATGACCACAGCAGTTAAGTCCCATAGTGCTCAGAGCCATTTGAGCCATCACTACAATACCACACACACACACACACATATTATTTACGGCAGGAAATGACGGGAAAACCAAAAAGATGTTAGTACAACATGATGTGTACCTGGCGTCATATTCTACAATATTTATTACTTTACAAACCGGTTTTTGGTTGTTACGTCATCGGGAGGTACAAAGATAAATATGCACAGCTTTGAATATTTTGTGGGATCAATTATTTTAAGCTAAGTGCTATTAAAGAGTATCTCAGCTTTGTTTTTAGTAAGGGAGTAAAGCAACGTGATAGTCTCTCTACTTTCTTATCAATATAGCCTGCGCAGCGTAGCAAATAACACCAACAAATGAGTCGCCATATTTATTAAAAGTGACAGGATATGTGCCTATGCTGATGACATGAAGTTGCAGTAGTAGGAAAGAACGCCAGAACGCTTAAAGAAACATATCTGGCAATGAAAAGAGACGCATTACAAGTCGGCCTCATAGTAAATGAAAGTAAAATATATGGTAATGTCACACTCTGAGGCCAGAAGTACCCCTAAGAATCTAAGTGTAAATGGGAGTATCCGCTTTTAGTTACTTGCGACCTTTAATGTCGGATGATAACAGCACTGGAAAGGCTGCAAAGAAAAGGTTTCAACAAGGGAATGGAGCTTACTTCAGAAAATCTGAAACTCTTCGGAAATAGCCTTGTGAAAAGAAGCCGCGCGGAGTGGTTGTGTGGTTTGAGACACCATGTCACGGATTGCGCAGGCCCTCCCGCCGGAGGTGCGAGTCCTCCCTCGGGCATGGGTGTGTGTGTTGTTCTTAGCGTAAGTTAGTTTAGGTTAGTTCAAGTAGTGTGTAAGTCTATGGACCGATGACCTCAGCAGTTTGGTCCCTTAAAAATTCACACACATTTGAACATTTGTGAAACGAAGAACGAATCACTTACTGTATAAATCTCCAATTCGACCAGTTATCACACATGGGTCGCAGGAATCGACGCTGACAGAAGGTGACAAAAATGCTTTAAGAATCTTTCAGCGAAAAGTACTACGAAAAATTTATGACCCAAGAAGGGAGAAGGAAAGCTGGAGGATACGCTATAACACCGAGCCATAATCGTTAGTACGAGGAAGAGTTGTAGTAATATTTGTCAGTTCACAACCAATACGTCGGCTATGACACCTGCAGAGAACGGCGGACGATAGAATACGAAAGAAAATGATGAAGGTTGTTATCCGTGCTACTAGACGAAAAGGGAGAATTAGGAGAGGCTCGGATGATGATGTAGCAAAGCACCTCACTAGTCTGAGGGTGCGGGGCGTTAAAAGGAGCTACGAAGTTCCCAAGAAGCATGGTGGAAAAAAGATTAAGAAGCAAAGGCTCACCAAGGGCTGTGGCTGTAGCCCTACAGAAGAGAAGAAGCAGCAGTGTTCTCGAAACAGCAATGTGGAGGTAAGAACGAATGCAGTAAGGGAAATAAACAGAAAAATTCAGGCTGCTTTAAGGGTCGCCGGTGCATACAATAAATCTAGGTCTATTTTCCGTCCTGGAAACGGCGAAGCTAGTTGAAGATAATGTCAAGCCAACTCGCAGAAGCCTTACGATGTATGGTAACACTTCGCGTAGGGATAACGGACAGCCACATTACAACGAAACTTTCATGGTTCAAAGTTTTTTGCATAAATATGCAGATTTCAGGTGAAGTAGCTGCTGAACGCAATACCTGGACTGAACCGGTTTTAGCATGCTACATACCGTTGAACTTTGTGTAGCTGTGATAGGAACGCAACGCTATTTCATGCAACAAAAACATCCGTCTGCGATAAACAAATCGAATTCTTTCTTTGATGTTACAAATAATTTGCTCAGCGTATTTTATAATCCTACAGTTGTCCTTTGTCCACACCTGTTTGCTAGTTTGGGCACATCAATTACGGCAGTACCTTTTGGAGCAAGGCAAGAATTGCTGGCAGTAGCTGTTAGGACAAAATTTTTCCCCGCCCTTTGTGAGGGATTTCTTTGGCGACAGTGATGTTACAAGTCGGTGCTTATTACTATAAACCAAGCTACTGGGAAGCTGTTGTTCGGGTGAGATCTGTAGACTAACAACAGATTAGGAAGTTTCTCGAGCTCAGAAGCAAATGTGCTACCTTAAGTTCTGTGAGTGGCGTTCTGAAAGTTAAGAGAAGTCGAACTCACAAAACAATCCTCGGCAAACCGAAGTAATGGAGTCATGAATTCATTCCTTCAACCAATTTTCATTTAAATTTGTAAATGTCTCTCTCTGCATTTTTCAAAACAGAGTATGTAGTATCTCCAGCCCCCTCTCCCCCATCCCCTCCCCCCCCCCCCCCCCATACTCCCAAGACGTTTCCAACGATTAGCACAGCTATCCAAAATAATTCTGTAGATTTTGTCAGTAACAATGGCTTGTAATTCTCCTCTGATGATATATAACAGTGTGAAGATCTTTAGCTTTTTGTGCTGCAACATTGGATGAGAAAACATAACATTTAACGATAAAGTCTGAAAGAATCGTTGGAGAACTTCTGTAAGTTTCCTGTTTAACAAGGGGTATCAGTGTGAAACAGTTTGTCTCGCTACAACTAGCTCGACAGTCGCATCCGAATCAGTGAAAGAAGCAATGAGTTTCTAAACATAACGCATAACAACTAAGATTTTGCTTATGGAAATGCGGCAAACTGAAGCGCTTGCAGTCCTTTAGCGTACGTACAGCCAACAAGGCAAAGGGGTCGTGTACTGTCGTTGACATCGAATTCAGAACCTGCAAGATATAGACATGGATTTCAAAAATCACTCGAGATGCAAACACAACTACGATAGCATGAACAAACTTGGCAAGTCGAACAGGACGCGCGACGATAGTGTTCTTGGGAAAAAGAGCGAAACAACTTTCATCGGTTAGAAAATTTTCGTTATGTCTCAAATGCAAAATTCACCCTGATATTTAAAGCATTGCCAATCTGTGTTCACCGAAAGATTATTTTCTAGTGTATTTTCTCAATCACAACCGAGCGAGGTGGCGCAGCGGTTAGCACACTGGACTCGCATTCGGGAGGACGACGGTTCAATCCCGTCTCCGGCCATCCTGATTTAGGTTTTCCGTGATTTCCCTAAATCGCTTCAGGCAAATGCCGGGATGGTTCCTTTGAAAGGGCACGGCCGATTTCCTTCCCCATCCTTCCCCCACCCGAGCTTGCGCTCCGTCTCTAATGACCTCGTTGTCGCCGGGACTTTAAACACTAATATCCTCGTCCGCAACTCGTGGTCGTGCGGTAGCGTTCTCGCTTCCCACGCCCGGGTTCCCGGGTTCGATTCCCGGCGGGGTCAGGGATTTTCTCTGCCTCGTGATGACTGGGTGTTGTGTGCTGTCCTTAGGTTAGTTAGGTTTAAGTAGTTCTAAGTTCTAGGGGACTGATGACCATAGATGTTAAGTCCCATAGTGCTCAGAGCCATTTGAACCATTTGAACTAATATCCTCCTCCTCCTCTCACTCACAAGCAGGGTCTTCGGAACACATTAAAATGCGCCTACTAGTTTTCACGCGCAAAACCTGTTCAAGCAAGCGGCTGACAGTGCATAACTCACCGACTTTTTGCTGTCTGCGACAGATGGCGTTTGTGACTAGCACGCGGCTGACATCGCGTGGCGATTCTGCGAACTACACAATAAGAAGCTGATCGCCACCTGTACGTCTACGATAGACGCTGTGAATTATGTGTCCTTAATTGTATATAATTTGCAAGTGGCTCTTCTTCTTTCAAAGATACTCTTTGGCTTTCTCGATTGTTGAAGTACCGATCAGCTACGCATCGGGCCTGTTGTCGATACACATTCATGTGTCGTAAGTTAGGCAGTTTGTCGATCACGAATCGATACATGTATCTGCGGTCAGGATATCAGTATACACGGTGATTCTTACTAACGTTTATAAACCCCCGAAGTGACGTAGATGACGTTGAGGCAAATAATTTAATATGAGAAACATGGGGTCGCAAATGTCGGGAAATATCCGAAAAGTGGGTAACAAGTATTGAACATGTTGCGTCACCAGATGACGCACACCTCTGCATGTAAGCTGTCGAACCTATTGGTCTGTCGCACCTGATCAGTCCAACCCAAGTCAAGTATTAACGTCGGTGTCGCTCTGGGCCTACGTGCTCGACTATCGCACGTGAGGCTCTGAGTCGAGTCTTGCGTGTGGCAGAAAGTATTTTTGTTTTGTTTTGGGCTAGACAATTATGTCTTTACATTGAGGTAATATTTATTATTTTATTTACTGGTCTCGCGGTCTCCCCTGGTTTATTGCAGAGTACAATACAACAAGAAATTAGTGTATTACATCACAAGTAGCTGAGTATAAACCTCCCAACTGCATCGCCACCAGTAACTGAAGAACGTTTTCGTAACTAAATAAAGTCTGTAATCAGAAAAAGAAGAGACAAAAGCAAAGAAACACAAAATCAGAACAGCTTTTTCTTGGTTACAGCGAGAACAATAATTTTCTTGACTTCTAAGTTTACAACAGATCACAATTAAAAAAGGTGTTCGAAAAAATTGCAGCGTAGGCGGAGACATGCCTTCATTTGCATATTCGTTACGACAGGTACTGTGGCTGCCCTCCTTTCAAAGACATAATTTGGTTGAAGCACCTGCGTGAGACCATTTTGAATTTGTCAAGCTCATATCTGACGTATTTTGTATTATAATCACATTGTAACTTATGTTGCATAAATAAATGCCGTTCCAGAACACTTGTACACTGAAAATCTCTCGAAAAGGTACAATTTATTGATATTAAATGTCAGATAATGAATTATTGGCGTTTTGAAGATTTTCGGAGATGTATGACACAAGAGACAATGCAGTAAACTTTCGCGTAGTGGAGGAAGTTCTTCGCAGTGGACGAGGAGGTCTAATTGCGAGTACGGTACTTTTTGTTCGAGTCGTACCACCAGCAAAAATTTTATTGTTCACCTTCACAGTTCTGAGCGCTTCCGTGGCTTGTCATTGTCAATAATTTGCAAATTAAGCTTGAAACACGGAAATGTGAGTGAATATCGAAAACACGTCGATATCAGGTAAAAACAAACTTCCACTCATCGTCAGAACAAAAAACATAAAAAAAAGCCTGATATGCGAGAAAGAATTAAAAGTGGTTTAGTCTCACTGTCAACTGCCTAAAAGTATAACAGAAAATTTACATGCCAGTTATTTTAGGAGACTTCTTTTCCAAACAAGAACGTCTTCAAACTAAGCACATAGGCAAACGAAACATACTCTGGCACTGGTGCAGGCATATTTCTGCTGCTGTTTCAGTTACTCCTAAGAGCAAAGGAAGAAGTTTACTTTCTTAGGAGGGAACTAATTTTAGAACGTACTTCACACAACCAGGACATTTATTTAGGTGTGGGGGAGCTTCAAGTACTTTTTGTAATACATATCACTATGTAAATAACTAGTATGTAGTTAACAACTACTCACTTTCAAAGAAAAAAAATACAGCACAAATTAGAATATACTTCACACATTCAGCACACTTATGTTGCGTTGGGGAGCTTCTTGAGTACTTGTCGTACTACATACCGCTATGTAAATAACGAGCATAAAGTGGGCAGGTTGTCACTTCCAAAGAAAAGATGGTGATATTTTTCAGATTTGCAGTGAATGAACCAGCCAAACATATTTACAGTTTCTGCTTTAATTCGTCTGCCAGAATGGCTGCCGCAGTCATGACACCACATCGACAACAGAGACATCTATCGAAGCCTTCAAAAAAGCCAAACGTTGTCTTGGAAAGGAGTGCAGCCATGGTACCTCTCGTGACTTATGCACTGAAAAGTATCCCGACACCTGGCTGAAAATTACTTACAAGTTCGTGGCGCCCTTCATCGGTAATGCTGGAATTCAATATGGTGTTGACCCACCCTTAGCCTTGATGACAGCCGTACGTTCAATCAAGTGCTGGAAGGTTTCTTTGGGAATGGCAGCTCCTTCTTCACGGAGTGCTGCACTGAGGAGAGGTATCGATGTCGATCGGTGAGGCCTGGCACGAAGTCGGCGTTCTAAAACATCCCAAAGGTGTTCTAAAGGATTCAGGTCAGGGCTCTGTGCAGGTCAGTCCATCATAGGGGTGTTATTGTCGTGTAACCACTACACCACAGGCCGTGCATTATGAACAGCTGCTCGATCGTCTTGAAAGATGCAATCGCCACCCCCGAATTTCTCTTCAACAGTGGGAAGCAAGAAGGTGCTTAAAACATCAATGTAGGCTTGTGCTGTGATATTGCCATGCAAAACAACAAGGGGTGCAAGCCCCCTCCATGAAAAACACGACCATACCATAACACCAACGCCTCCGAATTTTGCTGTTGGCATTACACACGCTGGCAGACGACGTTCACCGGGCATTCGCCATACCCACACCCTGCCATCAGATCGCCACATTGTGTACCGTGATTCGTCACTCCACACAACGTTTTTTCCACTGTTCAATCGTCCAATGTTTACGCTCCTTACCCCAAGCGAGGCGTCGTTCGGCATTTACCGGCGTGATGTGTGGCTTATGAGCAGCCGCTCGAACATGAAATCCAAGTTTTCTCACCTCCCGCCTAACTGTCATAGTACTTGAAGTAGATCCTGATGCAGCTTGGAGTTACTGTGCGATGGTATGAATAGATGTCTGCCTATTACACATTACGACCCTCTTCAACTGTCGGCGGTCTCTCTCAGTCAACACACGAGGTCGGCCTATACGCTTTTGTGCTGTACGTGTCCCTTCATGTTTCCACTTCACTATCACATCGGAAACAGGGGACCTAGGAATGTTTTTGAGTGTAGAAATCTCGCGTACAGACGTATGACACCCAATCAACTGACAATGTTCGAAGTCCATGAGTTCCGCGGAGCGCCCCATTCTCCTCTCTCACGATTACTGACGATTACTGAGGTCGCTGATATGGAGTACCTGGCAGTAGGCGGCAGCACAATGCACCTAATATGAAAAACGTATGTTTTTGGCGGTGTCCGGATACTTTTGATCACATAGTGTATACAAATAAAGGCACTTCGAGAGGAGCGATGTGCAGCACTGCCCCCTACCCACAAGGCTAGGATCGACAAGCCCAACTGATGCACATGTGGCAAGGTACATCATCGAAGTCCTCGTACGTCATCTGGCGACGTCAAAAAACGGTTCAAATGGCTCTGAGCACTATGGGACTTAACTTCTGAGGTCATCAGTCCCCTAGAACTTAGAACTACTTAAACCTAACTAACCTAAGGACATCACACACGTCCATGCCCGAGGCAGGATTCGAACCTGCGACCGTAGCGGTCGCGCGGTTCCAGACTGTAGCGCCTAGAAACGCTCGGCCACTCTGGCCGCCGGCCGCGGTGGTCTAGCGGTTCTAGGCGCTCGGTCCGGAACCGCGAGACTGCTACGTCGCAGGTTCGAATCCTGCCTCGGGCATGGATGTGTGTGATTTCCTTAGGTTAGTTAGGTTTAAGTAGTTCTAAGTTCTAGGGGACTGATGACCACAGATGTTAAGTCCCATAGTGCTCAGAGCCATTTTTAGAGCCACTCCGGCCAGTGGCGACGTCACATGTCCAACACGAAGATAGGCCGAGGCATGTGTAACAGTGAGATGTCCTTAGGCCTACTAATTTGTGCCGCGGTGAGTGGACACGAGATTTGAGGCGTCATGTCGCGGTCTGCATGGCCTCTCCCACCGAAGGCTCGAGTCCTCCCTTGGGCATGGGTGTGTGTGTTGTTCTTAGCATAAGTTAGTTTACATTAGTTTAAGTAGGCCTAGTGTGTAAGTCTAGGGACCGATGACCCAAGGAGTTTGGTCCCTTAGGAATTCACACACATTTGAACTCTTTTGCTAATTTGTGTACTGTAGTTGGAGTCACGAACGATGGTAGTCGAGTTTAGGTTTGTTCTGCGCACCTACGTCACGTATTCTCCGACAGCCAATGGGCGTTCAGTTGTGTTTTGAGCGCTCTGCTGTAAATGCTGTAGCTAATGCAAGCATTAAACGTGACCGTAACGAGTTGTTTAATGAATTTCGATTCTATTTGTCGTCAGTTGTCGTCGCTGATTGCGGCGGTAAGTGACAAATTATGCATAAGCAGGAGAGAGACATAATTTGTAGGATATACGCTTTCTTCAAGCGGAAAGCACGCGCTTGCGCGTATCGCAACTGTCGCTTGGAATTGTCAACAGTGCAATCCTGGTCTGTGCCTAGACATGCGCGAACCGCCATCTTTCGTGGATCAGCTTATAGGTTATGGTGACCGGATTTTCCACGTGAAAAAAAGGGAGAATTGCGAAAAACTGGAATTAAAAAAATCTGGACAAAAAGGGGCACTAGACAAAAAGAAAATATTCTGCATATATGACTGCATCTCTTTACTAAAATAAATAAAAACTAAAGTTTATACACATAAAAAGGCATATATTTTAACTAGGCGCTTCAAATCATGCTTTTAATGGCGCTGCATCACATGCTAATGCATTGTTTTCCAAGAACTGATTATAATTCAAAATATTGAGAAACTGACAGTATGATTTCTGACAAGTGAACATTAAAGTAGACATCAAAAATCCGTAGACCATTTACCTACTGTGTGACGAACACTGCTACTAACTTTGTTCTTACCAGAAGGCTTATATCTTTCAAAAGCTTTGAATTGGTTAATAGCAGATTGTAGATTACCTTGCAAGTAAGCTTTTGATAAATGAGTCTTAACTATCACAAATGCTTCAATAGTTTCAGTGGCAAAACGGTTTTTCTCATCAATTCAAAGGTATTTCACAATTGAAAATCCCTTACCACAACAGCATTTGTGCCTGGTACAGCAAGAGAAAAACTTAAAGTGTGTTTATATTTTTACGTGAAGTGCCTGTACTTTTAAGTGTATGGAATAAATGACGGATCTCTTATCTGTTTCCAAATTAGCTTTATCCCCTTTCTTCAAGTTTCTTGGATACAACGTTGTTCATGTAACCTATCTCATCAAACAGTGCATCTTCATCAATCTAAAATGTTGCACCTGAATTTTTCAGTGTCATCCAAGGAAATGATTTCAGAGGTTGAAATCGAGAAGTCTACTTTTCTAAATAAGTCACAGAAGTGCCATAAAATAAATTGGTAATCGTAATAAATTGTTGATGGTGTACAGTAACGAGCCACAAATTGGTTCCAGGTTACTTTATTCAAAAAGTAGCGTTACCGGTTTCGAATTTTTTTGCAATTCATTATCAGACGGTTTTTTCATGCTTTCATCAATACAGATTATACATTGGTAACCTGTAAGTTGCCATGAAATGTCCATCTGGCGCATTTGTATTAGCGGTTTTGTGGCAATGAAATACGTTCTCAAGGATATTTGTATCCTCACAGTCACAGACTTTGCACTGCATTGTAAACGACTTTCGTTCGGTCACAAAACGTTGTGAGAATTTATTTCATTGCAAGAAAACTGCTAATTCAAATTCGCCAAATGAACATTGCACGGCAACTCACAGGAAACCAGTGTATAGTCTGTATCGATGAAAGAATGAAAAAACTGTCTGATGATGAATTGTAAAAAAATGTGAAACCGGTAACGGTACTTTTTGAATAAAATAAGCTGAAACGAATTTGTGGGTGGCTGCCATACATCATCAACAATTTATTTTATATAACAGCCACCGTCTCCAACCATATCTACGTACGATAAAAGTGGATTGGTAATCGTCTCGTATTTTGAATGAGTGAAAATACTTCTCTTTTCCATGTTAATTAAAATTGAAGAAATGGCTGGTACTGATTTTTTTCTTTAAACAGCTCTTAACTCCTAAACTGATTTTGTAGCTGAAATCGCGATTCTTTCCAACTTTTAGGCTGAATTTGAAAACATCTTAAATTGGCTTTGTGTGGAATGAAGCCAAAGATGTGACTGTTGGTTCTCAAAACACTGTTTCAGCTACGTAGGACACCTATTCTGAGATAGAAAATAAGATTTCAAAAGTTCATACTTATCGATAACACTTGTAAATCTTGGCAACAATGACAGCCATCTGGTTTTAATACTATCTAGAACTTGCTTGTATTCAGTATCAACGAAATCACAGAATGATTTCAGTTCCTCCACACACACAATGTAAATGTGAAAATACTGAAATTATTTTAATTCATTGTTTCTGTGTCAATGGGAATGATGTCTGCACTTGTTTGAACTCCATTGTGTTCCACATTGGATGGGCAGTCGGTGCCTTGAATGTTCATCTTGAGAACGCTGTTCAGTTTGGAATAAACTTTGTTTGTTCCTGCCCTCTTGCACCCACCAAAATTGGTATTACAGTAATCTGCCCAAAATGCGGCAATCTTGTCAACTATATTTTTATTTTTTAAAGTATCCAGAATATAGTTAGCTAATAATTCTACCGTTTCTCCACCAGTGTTCTGAAGACATTACTTTGCACTGAACACCTTTGGTAGGAATGAAGTACCTAGCTAGAATCGGCACTAGCTTTAATCTTTTGTGATTTGATGCATCAGCCGTCACAGACACATACTTATCGTGTAAACTA
This sequence comes from Schistocerca piceifrons, assembly GCF_021461385.2. NCBI lineage: Eukaryota > Metazoa > Arthropoda > Insecta > Orthoptera > Acrididae > Schistocerca > Schistocerca piceifrons. The sequence continues at coordinate 384,609,061 of NC_060139.1, forward strand.
ATCAAATCTTAAGTTCTGGCTGAACTTCATGCATTGCTTCCGGCGACAAAACGTTAGCTAAAATCGACTCGCATTTTCTCCTAGAACGTGCGAATTTCTTCTCAAATAGGTCTCTGATGAGAAGAGACGTGCAGTTCGTTGAACGGAAAGAATGATTGTGTTTTGCGGTATGGAATGCGTATAGCCCTTCTTCCCCAGCGATACGTTTATCTTCCTCTGTTTGTAATTTATTCGTACTTACAAACTAAGTCATGTTGCTAGAAGTTCTAGCAGAAACTGGCAACAGGTGCTTCTTTTCCTTTGTGTGCTGCATTACATCGGCACGCCCTCCAATGAAAAAAAAAAACTGTACGACACTACGTACAATCTACCTTCATACTCGCGGTTTCCTTCAAAAAAGGGCATTCTTCTTTCATGGTTTTCGCGAAAAGACACTTTCTTTTCCCCGTGTTAATGGGCAGGAGTTAGTTTCACACATAGTAAAACCAGACAATGGAGCACACTAAAGCAAGCTTACCGAACCCAGTGTTAAAACTGCCACATACTACAGTCTGAAGACATCGTGCCGGTTGCAAGTACTGCAAATTTATGTCATCTAACAGTGAATAGCTAATTCGTAAAAAGAAATACAGCTGAATATTGATAGCCCTATAACGTTCTCTAACGAAAACTGTTACATCCGTTCGTCGTTTCTGCAGTAGCAAATAATCAATACGAATCGCGGCGCTCACGCACTGAGCATGACGGAAAATCTTCTGTTCACACCTCTTCTCATTCTGCGACCAAAATTATGCTTCTTCATTCCAGCTTTGCTTTGAAGACAAAGTAAAACTCAAGAAAATGTTAAAAAAACATATCTATGACACTAAATTAACGTAAAAATAAATAAAAACACAAAATGATGGACTGTGAGGCTGGTGTCGGCGAAGGTTCGAGTCCTCCCTCGGGCATGGGTGTGTGTGTTTGTCCTTACGATAATTTAGGTTAAGTAGTGTGTACGCTTAGGCACTGATGACCTTAGCAGTTAAGTCCCATAAGATTTCACACACATTTGAACATTTTGAACACAAAATGAAGCAAAAGGTACAGTTACTGCTAATTGCCAAAAGGCGGGACATTTGGCGTCCCGTTAAATACAGAGTGCACATAAAGTCCAGGAACACTTTCAATTATTTATTGCACAAGAACCAAATATTGTACAGATATCATACATATGTTATTTTGAAGAGAAACCCTTAAAGTTTTTTTTCTTGTATATTACGCCACAGCGTAGTTTGCTAATTTGCCGATAGTCAGCGCTAGTCGCAAACATGGCGAGTACCATGTGATGTAGCAGAGTTCTGCGAGAGAATACCGGAAACGACTGCCACAGTCGACAATGCCATGCTGAGACGAGTATGGCAAGAATTCGATAACCGTAATGACGTCTGCCGGGTCACTCATGGTTCGCATATCGAATATTTGTAAAAAAAAACCTTTCAGAGTTTCTCTTCAAAATGCAATACGTATGACATATGTACGATGTTTAGATCTTGTGCAATAAATAATTGAAAGTGTTCCCCAATTTGATGTACACCGTGTATTTTGCGGGACAATGGGAGACGGAACAAAAAAAAGGGCAGCCCCATTAAAAACAGGTCTCTGGTCATCTTATTCTAGGTACAATAAAACTGAAATCATGCAAGAATGATTATCGCTTGCATGAGGCACTACATCTTGTATGAAATGAAGACTATTAAGCAAAAGGACTGAATACTGTAAACAAGCAGCTATACCATTTATGCCGAGCATAGATCTTAAATCACACCCTACTGCGAAGTTGTGTACTTATTTCGTTGTGGTATTAGTAATCAGCAAGCAGAAGATGCAATTCTCATTTGTACATAAAGACGCAATCACGAGTTAACAGGTTTAGAAACGCAGTTCATCTGTTGAGTTGAACGAGCGAACGAGCTGAGGCCTACGCTCGTGAAGTACACGCCGCAACCTGTCTCTTTTGCGAGCCTCATTTGTCAGCCACTTTTCGGGTACCTCCCGACATTTGCGGCTCTGTATGTCTTTTGTTAAATTACTTGTCTCAGCGTCATCTACACCACTTCGGGATTTCTAAACACTAATAAGGATCACCTTGTGTAGATTCTCTAATAAGAATCACCCTGTATAGGTCCTCTAGGCTCATGAGCTCAGTACGCTCGCTGGTGATTCTTTCTGTACGGATTTAGCCCCACTAGCTAAGAAGCAAAGCAGCAGCTCGGCAAGCTTCTAGTGACACTTTAATTGCTATTTTAAAGGTACTGCTGTCTTTTTGTCCCTCATAACTGAGAACCTTCCAACATTCTTGCGATTAACATCAATTTGTAGGAAGATGCAGGTTTCCCCACTAACATGTACGCGCTTGTGTGTGTGTTTAACGAATGATGCCTATTGAGTTTGGTGGTTCAGTCAGTAAATACTGCGCTAGTATTCTCTAGGTTTGGGGGTTCAATCCCACATTGGAGTCATGCGTTTTTTTTTTCATCTATGACTTCTTTCACCTCTGGAAAGGATTTGTTATCTTGAGAAATGCCAAGTTGCCCCAGAGGAAGAACTCCATGTTAAAATGGATAAGCCAATTCTTAAGTTAGTGTTACCTGTTAGTCCCATTTCAGTGGTTCACAACCTGAGGGTAATTCAAGAGCGCCCATGCGATAGTCTAGAGGTGGGGGGGGGGGGGGGGGGGGGTGGCAGGGACCTGGTGATATGGAGTACTTTTGATGTTTTGGAAGATGAATGGGGACTTGTAAGGAACATTAAAAAGTTCTAGTTCCAACCTTGTTAGAAATCTGTGTAAGATCAACTTTTAAATCATTTTCTTGGAAAAAAAAAACCAGCTGACTATATTTTTTTCTTTCACTGGGAGTGGGGGAAGGTGGTGTAGGTCGCCCCAGCCCCTTGCAGCTGGGTCAGCGTGCCCTTTGAGTAATACCCCCTGAGGGGTAAAATAAAATTTTCTGAAAGAGTAAAAAAAAAAAAAAAAGATTCAATTGTGTTTTGGTCACGGAACTATATTATTTCTGAAAGAGCATTACTATTATCACTATTTTGTAAGACTGCAGTACTAATTACATGTGTTACCAATAACTACATCTTTTAAAATTTCAGATACTAGCATTAACACTTGATAAAATGTTATGGACATTACAGCTTGTTTGACGATTGTATGGATATCTCCCTCACACTATGCATCCACTACACACATCTTTCTACTTTGTGTCATGCATCTATGACAGTATAATTGAGACATGTTTGTAATATAACATACACTCCTGGAAATGGAAAAAAGAACACATTGACACCGGTGTGTCAGACCCACCATACTTGCTCCGGACACTGGGAGAGGGCTGTACAAGCAATGATCACACGCACGGCACAGCGGACACACCAGGAACCGCGGTGTTGGTCGTCGAATGGCGCTAGCTGCGCAGCATTTGTGCACCGCCGCCGTCAGTGTCAGCCAGTTTGCCGTGGCATATGGAGCTCCATCGCAGTCTTTAACACTGCTAGCATGCCGCGACAGCGTGGACGTGAACCGTATGTGCAGTTGACGGACTTTGAGCGAGGGCGTATAGTGGGCATGCGGGAGGCCGGGTGGACGTACCGCCGAATTGCTCAACACGTGGGGCGTGCGGTCTCCACAGTACATCGATGTTGTCGCCAGTGGTCGGCGGAAGGTGCACGTGCCCGTCGACCTGGGACCGGACCGCAGCGACGCACGGATGCACGCCAAGACCGTAGGATCCTACGCAGTGCCGTAGGGGACCGCACTGCCACTTCCCAGCAAATTAGGGACACTGTTGCTCCTGGGGTATCGGCGAGGACCATTCGCAACCGTCTCCATGAAGCTGGGCTACGGTCCCGCACACCGTTAGGCCGTCTTCCGCTCACGCCCCAACATCGTGCAGCCCGCCTCCAGTGGTGTCGCGACAGGCGTGAATGGAGGGACGAATGGAGACGTGTAGTCTTCAGCGATGAGAGTCGCTTCTGCCTTGGTGCCAATGATGGTCGTATGCGTGTTTGGCGCCGTGCAGGTGAGCGCCACAATCAGGACTGCATACGACCGAGGCACACAGGGCCAACACCCGGCATCATGGTGTGGGGAGCGATCTCCTACACTGGCCGTACACCAGTGGTGATCGTCGAGGGGACACTGAATAGTGCACGGTACATCCAAATCGTCATCGAACCCATCGTTCTACCATTCCTAGACCGGCAAGGGAACTTGCTGTTCCAACAGGACAATGCACGTCCGCATGTATCCCGTGCCAGCCAACGTGCTCTAGAAGGTGTAAGTCAACTACCCTGGCCAGCAAGATCTCCGGATCTGTCCCCCATTGAGCATGTTTGGGACTGGATGAAGCGTCGTCTCACGCGGTCTGCACGTCCAGCACGAAAGCTGGTCCAACTGAGGCGCCAGGTGGAAATGGCATGGCAAGCCGTTCCACAGGACTACATCCAGCATCTCTACGATCGTCTCCATGGGAGAATAGCAGCCTGCATTGCTGCGAAAGGTGGATATACACTGTACTAGTGCCGACATTGTGCATGCTCTATTGCCTTTGTCTATGTGCCTGTGGTTCTGTCAGTGTGATCATGTGATGCATCTGACCCCAGGAATGTGTCAATAAAGTTTCCCCTTCCTAGGACAATGAATTCACGGTGTTCTTATCTCAATTTCCAGGAGTGTATATGATGAGAATGTCTTCTCAAAGTTGTAGGTAGTTCCTGCAGTAGAACAGAAATTGCTTCATTATTCACTTTGCAAGACTAAAAGAACTAATTAACAGCACAAAAGTAACTACACAGTGGTTATTGCGCTGCTGTGGGCCTCTACACATTATTATTATTATTATTATTATTATTATTGGTGCCAGTGGCCAGACCCAAAGCATTGGCAGCCTGAAGTCTTCCAATTTCTTGGCGCATGCCGCTTTGCAAACCTGGTATTATTTTCCTTTTCAATTTGTCTCTGGACCTATAGTTGTGGGGTGTTGCCCCCTCGTCTCGTACAGGGTGCCTAAAGGATGTTTCATTCTCGGAATGCTATACAACAATTCAAGCAAATAACATTAATAGCAGATTGACAATACTTAACTTTGTAATTAGAATAAGGTGCCGCAAGCGATTGGCGACATGCAAACAATCAAAGTCCTTTGCTGTCTACAAGGTCTATGTAAGCCATTGATATGGATCACATGTTACTGCTATCGTAGTGCTCTGCTAGTCCCGTCCGAATGCTGTCTGGCCGAGGCTAGCAGGAGTGGGGCTTATATTATCTTCGGCTAGAGGGCACTCCTGTCATGGTGTGCTCTGTGTCAGTGGGCCACTGGCTGACATCACCTCACCACCTTCTTTGCTCTTGCATTCTTCAGCTTCGTTCCGGCGCTTGTGGATACGCCAGAACGATATTAACCCCATATTACCGGGAATATTATGGAGTGGTTTTGAAACCTAATGTTCATCCGCCAGTCGTTCTCTTTCTAATACACGAAACAAACATGGCGCTTCAAATCAAATGCGGAAACTCTTTCGACAAATGATGCTACCATGGCAACTCAGAATTTTGTGGAGCCGCGAAATATACACTGATAAGCCAAAACATTAGACCCTTGCCCACTGCGACGTTGGATGCCACCTGATGGCGTTGCTGGCACATGAGGCGGTAACAAAAGTGTGTATGTGGAGCAGACATGGACAGGTGATTACCCTAGTGAAGATTTGGGCTGCAAATGGGGAAATCCTTGAAATAAGCGACTCTGACAAAGGGCAGATTACTATTACGCAGAGCCTGTGAACGAGTATCTCGAAAACTGCGAAGCTGGTCGAAGGTACACGTGTTACTTTCGTGAGCATCTATGGAAAGGAGTAGAACAATGAAACTACCATTAGGCACCAAGTGGTTGGACTTTTCACGGAAAGTGGGGTTCGGAAGCTTGTTTGCTTTGTAAACTAGGATAGATGGTGATTTGTGGCATCTCTGCAGAAAGAGCACAATGCTGGTGCACGCAAAAGTGCTTTGGCACGCACCGTTCATTGTTGACCATGTAGCTCAGCAGCAGACCACCCAAACGTTTTCACATGTTGACCCACCGACATCGTCAATAGCGATTGCAGTGAGTGCAAAACCATCAGGATTCGACCGTCGATCAATAGAAACGTGTCGGCTCTTCGGGTGAATCACATTTTTGCTGCACTAGGTCAATATTCATCTCCACAAAGGTGAACGGCGGCAGGAAACGTGCAGCACGCCACGGATGCAGGCTGGTGGGAACGGTATTAAGCTATAGCAGACATTCTGCTGCGCCTGCGTGGCACCCGTGGTAGTAATCGAACAGATACTGACAGCTGTGAGCCATTTGCATCCCTTCATGCCTTATGTCGTCCCCAACGGCAATGTAATCTTTCAGCAATATCAGCAGTATAACTGTCCATGTCTCAGACCAAGAACAGTATTACAGTGCTTTGAGGAGTGTTATAGTGAACTCACGTTGATGTCTCGGTGGCCAAATTCGCCTGATGTAAATCCTATGGAGCCCATCAGGGTCGCTATCGGGCGTCCTCAACGCCTACGTAAATCAGCGCCAATTACGTGACCTGCATGTAGACACTTGATGCCACATACTTCCACAAATCTACCAAAAGGCTGTGGGATTCCTGATGTGCAGAATCAGCGGTGTATTTCGTTCCAAAAACGGACAAACAATCTATTAAGCAAGTGGTCACAATGTTCTGGCATATAAGTGTATATTTCCCATGTTTGAAAATTTGCTGAACTCGTCCAACACTTCGCTAAGAAATTAATTTCGAATATTACCATTACAAAGGTACACAGTAACAAGAGCAAGTTTCAAGGACTGGAGTTTTTTTTAAGTGCCTCGTCCACCAAGAACATTGCCGATCACTAGCATGATCTGTTGTTTGTCTATGACTTGTCTGAACAGCGATTCTCCGCACAATGCAAATGAATGGCTTAAATTCTTTAGCCAGCATAATCTTCCACGTTCTGGACCACGTCTGTAATCAATTTATCCTTGAAGTGTTAGGTGCAATAGATTGTATTAGTTGCCACTGTGTTCAAGTTTTCTTCAAATGGCTCTGAGCACTATGGGACTTAACTTCTGAGGTCATCAGTCCCCTAGAACTTAGAACTACTGAAACCTAACTAATCTAAGGACATCACACACATCCACGCCCGAGGCAGGATTCGAACCTGTGACCGTAGTGGTCGCTGGGTTTCAGACTGAAGCGTCACCGGCCAGCAAGTTTTTTTCTCTTGAAGGTATTGAGAATTTGTAAATCTTTGTTCATATGCCACAGTACTGCCACATTTTGTGACTTTATCTGTATACGGCGTCCTTCGAAACACCCAATTTGAAAGCCTGCTTTTTCATTTTTATGTTGCCTGTGTCTGCTAACACTCGGCTTCACCCAGATTAGATTAGTTTTTCGTTCCATAAATCCGTGCTGAGGAGATGCTCGTAGATGTGGAACATGTCAATCTTTTTTATAGCTGAAATTAGAATACTAATAGTATGAATAAATACAATCCATCATTTGTTTATATTAAAAATTTCGTCAGTGGAGTAGAAGTTGGCCACTAGTAAGTCTTTCATGCTCCTTTTAAACTGATCTTTATTTGTAACTAATTTTTTTATGTTTGCTGGCAAATCATTGAAGATGAGTGTTCCTGAGTAGTGTACCCGTTTTTGAACTAAAGTAAGTGCTTTTAAGTCCTTGTCCAAATTATTTTTGTTCCAGGTATTGTATGTATGGACTGAGTTGTTTGTTGGAAAAAGAGACATATTATTTAGGACAAATTTCATTAAGGAGTAAATATACTGAGAGGCAGTAGTTAGTATACCCAGTTCTTTGAAGAGGTTTCTGCAGGACATCCGTGAATTTACTCCACAAATAATACATATTACACACTTTTGGACTCTGAAAACTTTTGTTTGACTTGAAGATTTACTCCAAAATATTATACCATATGATATTATGGAACGAAAGTAGGCAAAGTATGCAAGCTTTTTCATTTTTATGTTGCCTGTGTCTGCTAACACTCGAATTGCAAACACAGATTTGTTAAGGCGTTTCTGCAGTTCTGTGGTGTGCTCCTCCCAACAGAATTTATTATCAAGTTGTAATCCCAGGAATTTAAGACTGTCAACCTCGTATGTTTGGTTCCTTTTTTTCCCTCACTTCTTTTCCGCATGTGCACACAATGCAATTGCGGTACGTGCAACTGCTGTGGTTAATAACAGGTTGTTGTCATCCATCTTGAACTTTGACGAAAAATTTGATGACAGTGTAATACCCCTTCTAGCGCTACTTCAAATATCTTTGTCAAATATACTTGACGGAATATTTGATCACATCTTTGATCAAATTTTTGACAAAGAAATTTGATAGTGTAATACCGGCCTTATGAACAGAGTTAGCCAGGGCAGTATATTCTGCTCGCTACTTTTCAACGTCTGTTCTGAGAAGATTTTCCGAGATGCTCATGATGGAAATTATCAAGGACTACAGGAGCTTTCATTAATAAAATCAGGTATGCTGATGACTGTGTCTCCTTGAACTGGACTGGAAGATCTGCAAGAACTACTAACAACTGTTACTGGAGAAAGTAGTATCACGAGGATACGTTCAAACGATAAGAAGACAAAGTGGATGGTCATCAGCAGAAACAAAGATGAAATTCAAACCAGTCTTGCAATTGGTAATAATAAGGTCGAAAGGGTTTCATCAAATAAATATTTGGAGTGTGAAATCAATGAAAACTGGAATTTCTCTCAAGAAATTCGTTGCAGAATTGAACAGGCGGAAATTCTTTCCAGGAAGTGAAAGACGTTCTTACTAGCCATGACGTATGTACTATGCTTCGCACTCGATTACTTCGATACTACGTGTTCAATTTCGTATTCTATGGAGTTAATTCACGGAACCTTACAGTAGTATTAGATAAGAAATTGCAGGCTTTCAAATTGGGTGTTTCGAAGGACGCCGTATACAGATAAAGTCACAAAATGTGGCAATACTGTGGCATATGAACAAAGATTTACAAATTCTCAATACCATCAAGAGAAAAAAACTTGCTGGCCGGTGACGCTTCAGTCTGAAACCAGGCGACCACTACGGTCACAGGTTCGAATCCTGCCTCGGGCATGGATGTGTGTGATGTCCTTAGATTAGTTAGGTTTCAGTAGTTCTAAGTTCTAGGGGACTGATGACCTCAGAAGTTAAGTCCCATAGTGCTCAGAGCCATTTGAAGAAAACTTGAACACAGTGGCAACTAATACAATCTATTGCACCTAACACTTCAAGGATAAATTGATTACAGACGTGGTCCAGAACGTGGAAGATTATGCTGGCTAAAGAATTTAAGCCATTCATTTGCATTGTGCGGAGAATCGCTGTTCAGACAAGTCATAGACAAACAACAGATCATGCTAGTGATCGGCAATGTTCTTGGTGGACGAGGCACTTAAAAAAAACTCCAGTCCTTGAAACTTGCTCTTGTTACTGTGTACCTTTGTAATGGTAATATTCGAAATTAATTTCTTAGCGAAGTGTTGGACGAGTTCAGCAAATTTTCAAACATGGGAAATATACACTTATATGCCAGAACATTGTGACCACTTGCTTAATAGATTGTTTGTCCGTTTTTGGAACGAAATACACCGCTGATTCTGCACATCAGGAATCCCACAGCCTTTTGGTAGATTTGTGGAAGTATGTGGCATCAAGTGTCTACATGCAGGTCACGTAATTGGCGCTGATTTACGTAGGCGTTGAGGACGCCCGATAGCGACCCTGATGGGCTCCATAGGATTTACATCAGGCGAATTTGGCCACCGAGACATCAACGTGAGTTCACTATAACACTCCTCAAAGCACTGTAATACTGTTCTTGGTCTGAGACATGGACAGTTATACTGCTGATATTGCTGAAAGATTACATTGCCGTTGGGGACGACATAAGGCATGAAGGGATGCAAATGGCTCACAGCTGTCAGTATCTGTTCGATTACTACCACGGGCGCCACGCAGGCGCAGCAGAATGTCTGCTATAGCTTAATACCGTTCCCACCAGCCTGCATCCGTGGCGTGCTGCACGTTTCCTGCCGCCGTTCACCTTTGTGGAGATGAATATTGACCTAGTGCAGCAAAAATGTGATTCACCCGAAGAGCCGACACGTTTCTATTGATCGACGGTCGAATCCTGATGGTTTTGCACTCACTGCAATCGTTATTGACGATGTCGGTGGGTCAACATGTGAAAACGTTTGGTTGGTCTGCTGCTGAGCTACATGGTCAACAATGAACGGTGCGTTCCAAAGCACTTTTGTGTGCACTAGCATTGTGCTCTTTCTGCAGAGATGCCACAAATCATCATCTATCCTAGTTTACAAAGCAAACAAGCTTCCGAACCCCACTTTCCGTGAAAAGTCCAACCACTTGGTGCCTAATGGTAGTTTCATTGTTCTACTCCTTTCCATAGATGCTCACGAAAGTAACACGTGTACCTTCGACCAGCTTCGCAGTTTTCGAGATACTCGTTCACAGGCTCTGCGTAATAGTAATCTGCCCTTTGTCAGAGTCGCTTATTTCAAGGATTTCCCCATTTGCAGCCCAAATCTTCACTAGGGTAATCACCTGTCCATGTCTGCTCCACATACACACTTTTGTTACCGCCTCATGTGCCAGCAACGCCATCAGGTGGCATCCAACGTCGCAGTGGGCAAGGGTCTAATGTTTTGGCTTATCAGTGTATATTTCGCGGCTCCACAAAATTCTGAGTTGCCATGGTAGCATCATTTGTCGAAAGAGTTTCCGCATTTGATTTGAAGCGCCATGTTTGTTTCGTGTATTAGAAAGAGAACGACTGGCGGATGAACATTAGGTTTCAAAACCACTCCATAATATTCCCAGTAATATGGGGTTAACATTGTTCTGGCGTATCCACAAGCGCCGGAACGAAGCTGCAGAATGCAAGAGCAAAGAAGGTGGTGAGGTGATGTCAGCCAGTGGCCCACTGACACAGAGCACACCATGACAGCAGTGCCCTCTAGCCGAAGAGAATATAAGCCCCACTCCTGCTAGCCTCGGCCAGACAGCATTCGGACAGGACTAGCAGAGCACTACGATAGCAGTAACATGTGATCCATATCAATTGCTTACATAGACCTTGTAGACAGCAAAGGACTTTGATTGTTTGCATGTCGCCAATCGCTTGCGGCACCTTATTCTAATTACAAAGTTAAGTATTGTCAATCTGCTATTAATGTTATTTGCTTGAATTGTTGTATAGCATTCCGAGAATGAAACATCCTTTAGGCACCCTGTACGAGACGAGGGGGCAACACCCCACAACTATAGGTCCAGAGACAAATTGAAAAGGAAAATAATACCAGGTTTGTAAAGCGGCATGCTCCAAGAAATTGGAAGACTTCAGGCTGCCAATGCTTTGGGTCTGGCCACTGGCACCAATAATAATAATAATAATAATAATAATGTGTAGAGGCCCACAGCAGCGCAATAACCACTGTGTAGTTACTTTTGTGCTGTTAATTAGTTCTTTTAGTCTTGCAAAGTGAATAATGAAGCAATTTCTGTTCTACTGCAGGAACTACCTACAACTTTGAGAAGACATTCTCATCATATATGTTATATTACAAACATGTCTCAATTTTACTGTCATAGATGCATGGCACAAAGTAGAAAGATGTGTGTAGTGGATGCATAGTGTGAGGGAGATGTCCATACAATCGTCACACAAGCTGTAATGTCCATAACATTTTATCAAGTGTTAATGCTAGTATTTGAAATTTTAAAAGATGTAGTTGTTGGTAACACATGCAATTAGTACTGCAGTCTTACAAAATAGTGATAATAGTAATGCTCTTTCAGAAATAATATAGTTCCGTGACCAAAACACAATTGAATCTTTTTTTTTTTTTTTACTCTTTCAGAAAATTTTATTTTACCCCTCAGGGGGTATTACTCAAAGGGCACGCTGACCCAGCTGCAAGGGGCTGGGGCGACCTACACCACCTTCCCCCACTCCCAGTGAAAGAAAAAAATATAGTCAGCTGGGTTTTTTTTTCCAAGAAAATGATTTAAAAGTTGATCTTACACAGATTTCTAACAAGGTTGGAACTAGAACTTTTTAATGTTGCTTACAAGTCCCCATTCATCTTCCAAAATATCAAAAGTACTCCATATCACCAGGTCCCTGCCACCCCCCCCCCCCCACCTCTAGACTATCGCATGGGCGCTCTTGAATTACCCTCAGGTTGTGAACCACTGAAATGGGACTAACAGGTAACACTAACTTAAGAATTGGCTTATCCATTTTAACATGGAGTTCTTCCTCTGGGGCAACTTGGCATTTCTCAAGATAACAAATCCTTTCCAGAGGTGAAAGAAGTCATAGATGGAAAAAAAAAACGCATGACTCTAATGTGGGATTGAACCCCCAAACCTAGAGAATACTAGCGCAGTATTTACTGACTGAACCACCAAACTCAATAGGCATCATTCGTTAAACACACACACAAGCGCGTACATGTTAGTGGGGAAACCTGCATCTTCCTACAAATTGATGTTAATCGCAAGAATGTTGGAAGGTTCTCAGTTATGAGGGACAAAAAGACAGCAGTACCTTTAAAATAGCAATTAAAGTGTCACTAGAAGCTTGCCGAGCTGCTGCTTTGCTTCTTAGCTAGTGGGGCTAAATCCGTACAGAAAGAATCACCAGCGAGCGTACTGAGCTCATGAGCCTAGAGGACCTATACAGGGTGATTCTTATTAGAGAATCTACACAAGGTGATCCTTATTAGTGTTTAGAAATCCCGAAGTGGTGTAGATGACGCAGAGACAAGTAATTTAACAAAAGACATACAGAGCCGCAAATGTCGGGAGGTACCCGAAAAGTGGCTGACAAATGAGGCTCGCAAAAGAGACAGGTTGCGGCGTGTACTTCACGAGCGTAGGCCTCAGCTCGTTCGCTCGTTCAACTCAACAGATGAACTGCGTTTCTAAACCTGTTAACTCGTGATTGCGTCTTTATGTACAAATGAGAATTGCATCTTCTGCTTGCTGATTACTAATACCACAACGAAATAAGTACACAACTTCGCAGTAGGGTGTGATTTAAGATCTATGCTCGGCATAAATGGTATAGCTGCTTGTTTACAGTATTCAGTCCTTTTGCTTAATAGTCTTCATTTCATACAAGATGTAGTGCCTCATGCAAGCGATAATCATTCTTGCATGATTTCAGTTTTATTGTACCTAGAATAAGATGACCAGAGACCTGTTTTTAATGGGGCTGCCCTTTTTTTTGTTCCGTCTCCCATTGTCCCGCAAAATACACGGTGTACATCAAATTGGGGAACACTTTCAATTATTTATTGCACAAGATCTAAACATCGTACATATGTCATACGTATTGCATTTTGAAGAGAAACTCTGAAAGGTTTTTTTTTACAAATATTCGATATGCGAACCATGAGTGACCCGGCAGACGTCAATACGGTTATCGAATTCTTGCCATACTCGTCTCAGCATGGCATTGTCGACTGTGGCAGTCGTTTCCGGTATTCTCTCGCAGAACTCTGCTACATCACGTGGTACTCGCCATGTTTGCGACTAGCGCTGACTATCGGCAAATTAGCAAACTACGCTGTGGCGTAATATACAAGAAAAAAATACTTTAAGGGTTTCTCTTCAAAATAACATATGTATGATATCTGTACAATATTTGGTTCTTGTGCAATAAATAATTGAAAGTGTTCCTGGACTTTATGTGCACTCTGTATTTAATGGGACGCCAAATGTCCCGCCTTTTGGCAATTAGCAGTAACTGTACCTTTTGCTTCATTTTGTGTTCAAAAATGTTCAAATGTGTGTGAAATCTTATGGGACTTAACTGCTAAGGTCATCAGTGCCTAAGCGTACACACTACTTAACCTAAATTATCGTAAGGACAAACACACACACCCATGCCCGAGGGAGGACTCGAACCTTCGCCGACACCAGCCTCACAGTCCATCATTTCGTGTTTTTATTTATTTTTACGTAAATTTAGTGTCACAGATATGTTTTTTTAACATTTTCTTGAGTTTTACTTTGTCTTCAAAGCAAAGCTTCGTATTGATTATTTGCTACTGCAGAAACGACGAACGGATGTAACAGTTTTCGTTAGAGAACGTTATAGGGCTATCAATATTCAGCTGTATTTCTTTTTACGAATTAGCTATTCACTGTTAGATGACATAAATTTGCAGTACTTGCAACCGGCACGATGTCTTCAGACTGTAGTATGTGGCAGTTTTAGCACTGGGTTCGGTAAGCTTGCTTTAGTGCGCTCCATTGTCTGGTTTTACTATGTGTGAAACTAACTCCTGCCCATTAACACGGGGAAAAGAAAGTGTCTTTTCGCGAAAACCATGAAAGAAGAATGCCCTTTTTTGAAGGAAACTGCGAGTATGAAGGTAGATTGTACGTAGTGTCGTACAGTTTTTTTTTCATTGGAAGGCGTGCCGATGTAATGCAGCACACAAAGGAAAAGAAGCACCTGTTGCCAGTTTCTGCTAGAACTTCTAGCAACATGACTTAGTTTGTAAGTACGAATAAATTACAAACAGAGGAAGGTAAACGTATCGCTGGGGAAGAAGGGCTATACGCATTCCATACCGCAAAACACAATCATTCTTTCCGTTCAATGAACTGCACGTCTCTTCTCATCAGAGACCTATTTGAGAAGAAATTCGCACGTTCTAGGAGAAAATGCGAGTCGATTTTAGCTAACGTTTTGTCGCCGGAAGCAATGCATGAAGTTCAGCCAGAACTTAAGATTTGATTAGTTTACACGATAAGTATGTGTCTGTGACGGCTGATGCATCAAATCACAAAAGATTAAAGCTAGTGCCGATTCTAGCTAAGTAGTTCATTCCTACCAAAGGTGTTCAGTGCAATGTAATGTCTTCAGAACACTGGTGGAGAAACGGTAGAATTATTAGCTAACTATATTCTGGATACTTTAAAAAATAAAAATATAGTTGACAAGATTGCCGCATTTTGGGCAGATTACTGTAATACCAATTTTGGTGGGTGCAAGAGGGCAGGAACAAACAAAGTTTATTCCAAACTGAACAGCGTTCTCAAGATGAACATTCAAGGCACCGACTGCCCATCCAATGTGGAACACAATGGAGTTCAAACAAGTGCAGACATCATTCCCATTGACACAGAAACAATGAATTAAAATAATTTCAGTATTTTCACATTTACATTGTGTGTGTGGAGGAACTGAAATCATTCTGTGATTTCGTTGATACTGAATACAAGCAAGTTCTAGATAGTATTAAAACCAGATGGCTGTCATTGTTGCCAAGATTTACAAGTGTTATCGATAAGTATGAACTTTTGAAATCTTATTTTCTATCTCAGAATAGGTGTCCTACGTAGCTGAAACAGTGTTTTGAGAACCAACAGTCACATCTTTGGCTTCATTCCACACAAAGCCAATTTAAAATGTTTTCAAATTCAGCAGCCATTGTGTCGCTCCCTTCTTACTGCCTCTAGCCAGTCACAGTGTAGTATTAAAATGAGGCTCCAGGTAACTGTGATATTAAGTAACTTACATTTGAATTTGTGTCAAGTTCGAAGATATGAAGTATTCTTGGAAAATTTAATAACCTTCATTTGATTAGGGCCTAAGCTCAAAGATATTTGAGTAAAATAGCGTCATGATCAAAGATAACTCCTTCAGAATTGTGTACACACACACACACACACACACACACACTGCATAATATTCCACCTACATAAATACTGTACTGTCTCCCAATTAAATTTCATCTCACATGTGTGTGCAAAAAATATTTCCTGTCTCTCTCTCTATGTATCTATCTCTCGCCATTTATGCGTATTTTAATGCAGCAACATCATTCTAATATATTACAGAAGAAATGAAACGAATACAATTTTGCTCCAGTAGCTGACATCTGCAGCCATAATTGACGCGCAACACATACACGCGCACACACACACACACACACACACACACACACACACACACACACACACTGCATAACATTCCACTTCTGTAAAAAGAGCTCTTTTACATTTTCAAACAATTTTTTTATATTCAAAGTTTTTACGTAAAATGTTTTTACGTATCAGCATTGTCCATTATGTGCACTCTAGCTACAACAAGGGCTATTCAGAATTTAAATTGCACAATGTTTTTACAATTTTCGCTATCTAAGCAACTGGCATAGATCAATATGATCTAAATTTGTATAAAGAAATATACATTAGACGAACTCAAACTAATGAGAATGTATTTTTCCTGGAGTTCAATCAGAAAGGCATGCCACGAAAACTCACAATGGCAGAGAGAGCGATGGGCTGACCACATGCCTCTCTATAATCTGCATCTGATGACGCCTAAGGGCAGTACCATGTGCGGCCAAACGGTTGTGCCAAGCGGTTCTAGGCACTACAGTTTGGAACCACGCGACCGCTATGGTCGCAGGTTCGAATCCTGCCTCGGTCATGGATGTGTGTGATGTCCTTAGGTTAGTTAGGTATAAGTAGTTCTAAGTTCTAGGGGACTGATGACCTCAGATGTTGAGTCCCATAGTGCTCAGAGCCATTTGAACCATTTTTTGCAGAGGATGACATGGCCTGCGATGCCTATCCGAACATCTTCATTTTTTTTAAATTAGAAAGGAGTGTGTCAATTCACATCAGTTATAAAGGTTACTTAAAGTTATGATCTACAATTACAATCTACAGTTCACATTTATTTTGCACATGTATTTGTCAGGTACAGTTACAGCTACCTCGTTAGTGAGAACTCGCTCAAGACGAACTCGTGCTAAACTCGAAAAAATATTGGCCCCAGCAGGAATACAGTAGTTCATGTGGGAATTTCATTGTAACACAAACTTCCGATATTACAGTATTTTTAAGTGTCAATTTTTTCTGAGATGAATGCAGGAACTGTAACTACGAAGTTAACTGCCCATTGTTGACTCGTTTCTAAGGTACTGTAGGTCGGCAGCCACAATTATCGCCTCAATAATCAGCATCTATGGTACATTTAACGCTTTATAGGGCACAGAAATTTTTTCCTTCAAAGCAGCAGACATGAACATTGCTAAGTTTCTATTTACACACGGCAACAGGAAAATATGGCTTTTTACGCTGACAAACAAAAATTGAATTTTTTTGCTTGGCAAAAAATCGACGACAATCTATTTAAGGTCACATATATTACCTGAGTGTTTCGTGGTTCATTTTTCGACCACAATCATTAGCCTCAATATTGAACTCATATATTAATAAAAGGTCATCTCTTGAAAGAGGTAAAAATTTTATTCCTGGGTTTGACATTAAAACAAATACTTTGAACAAAATTCACATTTTCAAAACAATTTTTCATCGAAAATAAAAATTTTACGTTTTTAACTAAACTGTGTAAGCATATCCATCTTTCAAAATTATTTTGATAACTAAGCAAAGTGCATCCAATAATACTCAATCATTTAATATGGTGAAATGATGCAAAGCATTGCTTGCAAAGTGCTGCCTTTCAAGAACTACAGTTAAGAGAATTTCTTTTCAGTTTTGCTTGGGTACGACACATTGTGCATCTCATTGAAGTACTTTTCACAGGCATGTGTGCTGCAGCAATAGGAAACAAGCTGACCTTGGAAGTGATGTGTGATTTATTCTTACTAATAAGGACTTTTGGGTGTGGTATACTTGCCGTCCTTAAGTTGGAACAATAACTACCCATTAGATCATTTGCCAGTATGCTCTGGAATGTTGAATGTGACTGCTGTTTGCTGTGTATGGCTAGTTTGCTAGTATCTTTGTACAGAACATAGGTATTCACTATTGCTGCATCTATAAAGTAATAAAAATTTTTCATCCAGCCATGCCTAGACTTCCATGCTATATTGTAGTTGGCATGATTCTGGTCAACTCTACCTACACCACCTATATAGCGGTTGTAATCAGCAACGACTTGAGGGCAAGGGATCATTTGCTTCCTCCCCTTCTTCTCACGATGTATAACAAATGTGTTCTCTGTAGGAATGTGAATGCTGCTTTCAACAATGACTGACTTAGTACTGTTGTCTTTCCATTTTGTTACAGACACATCTCCTGACATAGATTCCCCCATACTAAGTTCTTTATTGGTTAAAAGAATTCCCTTTCGGAAATACCTGCTCAAAGATAAAATCATTTTAGACAGAAGAAGGAAGCTGTAAAAAAAACGATCGCAAAACAAACAGTATCCATGATGCTGGAACGATGATGAAAGTGACAATACAACTTTCTCCCAGGCGTGTATTACGTTCATCAGTGTTTCCTTCATAAATCTGGAAGTTCAACATGTATCCTTGTACAGAGCAACATATAGTAAAAACTTTGTAGCCACTATTTATTGGTTTGAGTGGCATGTACTGCCTGAATGAGGTCCTTCCTTCAGATTCTATCATACTTTCATCTACTGAAAGGAATCTACTTGGACTGAATAATGATCTGAAAACTTCATTCACATGATTCAAAAGTGGTATTATTTTATAAAGTTTGTCATAGCCGGGAGTGCCTTTACAGGCCTCTTTTCATTGTCATTCAGATGCAAATAATGAACAATTGTTAGAAATCTTTTGAGAGACATTATATTTGCAAGTCTTTGTATGTGAAAGCTGGGATCAGTTGACCAATACTGGCGAATGCTGGGAACCAATAAAAGCTTTCGGCTCCTCTAAGTTCAGACTGAGAACTTCTCTTCTCTGAATAGACTACTTGTTGGACTGAGCAAGTACCAAATTGAGAAAAATGTCAGAAAAAAAACAGTTTGTTGAGCAAAGTAGATTTCAAAGTATTAAATGCACTGCTGGAATCACAAACATACTGTGGAATATTGTGCTTGATGCAGTCCTTTTTAGTGGTTCTTGTTAATACATGTATTGAACATCGTTGTAGTTTGCATGCTCATACCCTAACGTTAATCCCATGGCCTATATGCAAGATATGCTATACTTGAAGGAGCATTATTGTAAAATCTACCTTGACTGCCTAACAGAGTTTCATGAGATCTACTTTCACTTTCCTCCATCAAATACCATTCCAGTTCTATCAAAACACACATCAGGTTGGTTATCAAAGTATACTGGAGTGCTGTGATAATGTTAGCGTTATAGAGTTTAGCTCTGGGGAAAGCCAATCACGCTATTGGTGATCACTGACCCTGGGAAATACTATCGAATGAGAATGAACTGTCCTAATTAGAAATGCCCTTGTGCTTGGTTGGTCTCAATTACACCTATGTCATAAAATAGCATCTCATTTTTGAAAGTATCATGGACAATTAAGAGACTAGATTATATATTTCGAGTGTGTTTAAGACTAATGACCATTAACTATAGGCATGCAGGACGCCACCTTGAGGTGAAACAAGCGCTGTATTATTGTAAGGGGTATAAAGGCGAGTGAGTGTGCTGGGGCTTAGCACAGTTCTCTACTACCAATGTCACATTACCATACCATGCCTGTGCTTAACACATAAAGGCTTGCATCGTGATCTAAGAGTGAAATTAAAAATTAAAATGACTTTTCCAAACTTTGTCAATCTATGTTTAAGTGTACTAATGTTTACATTGTTAAATGTCAGAACAGTCAAATGAACATGTTAAGGATTATGCACGATTTTTAAAAACAATATGTGGCGCTAAATAACAATATTAGAAAGCTAAAAATTAGTCAGAATAAGCAAATGCATGTCACAATTAAAAGTTACAATTCTCAACTTTATGAGAGCAATATTTTGATTACAATCAGCATTTTTATGTAAAACTAAAGTCGCTTAATATTAGACTCAGAAAGTTGTAAATTCGTATGTAGTCTCATTTCCATGTAAAAACATTAAACGTGTGACACCAATAAGCTATCTCTATTAGTTTTCAAATTATTTACTAAAAACCAAATTTGTAACAAAAACGTCCTTATTCATAGCAGAATAAGTATCATTTGTATTTATAATAGAAGGTTCTAATTTCAGCATTCGATTACTTTCAGAAAATAAAACAACTGTACCAAGTTTCAAGACTGTATTGTAGATAACAGTCGTTACAAGGAATCAAAATAGGCAGTTCAGAAACCATGTTTTAGTGTCAGCTCCGTTCTAAAAATTCTGTCTGGCAAAGTTTAAATGCAGTTGAGTTAAAACCTTTTCAGTAACTGAAGCAATAAAAATTAAGCAAGTAGGAACATTTTCTTTCAGTGAGCACAAAGAGTAATGTGGACTTGCAAACTTGAAATTATGATGAGTATGTTTTTTTCCATCACTTTCTGGCTGACCGCAAAAATAGATTTCAAACTCTTGTAAACAGTGAAGGAAGGTGTAAAACAGGTACAGACAATTTAAGAGTATTTTCGTAGTGAAGTATCAACCATTTGAAATGTAGGGTCCCCCTGAATAGGTCAGGCGTGCACTACACGCCGGAAGCGGCTACAAGGGTAGCGGAGTACGTGTGGAGTGCACATGTGGGTTTTTTAGGTTACAAAATTCCCTCCCTAGGTCCAACAAGACGTCTCCTGAGACGCGGCAAGGTAGGAGTAGTCATAATGCAACAGGGAATATCAATATTAATGTGCTAATAGTAAACTGCAGGAGCGTCTATAGAAAGGTCCCAGAACTGCTCTCATTAATAAACGGTCACAATGCCCATATAGCACTAGGGACAGAAAGTTGGCTGAAACCAGACGTAAACAGTAATGAAATCCTAAACTCTGATTGGAATGTATACCGCAGAGACAGGCTGGACAGTGAAGGGGGAGGCGTGTTTACAGCGATAAGAAGTGCAATAGTATGGAAGGAAATTGACGGAGATCCTAAATGTGAAATAATTTGGGTAAAGGTCACGGTTAAAGCAGGCTCAGACATGGTAATTGGATGTCTCTATAGGCCCCCTGGCTCAGCAGCTGTTGTGGCTGAGCACCTGAAGGATAATTTGGAAACTATTTCGAGTAGATTTCTTCACCATGTTATAGTTCTGGGTGGAGATTTTAATTTGCCGGATATAGACTGGGAGACTCAAACGTTCATAACGAGTGGCAGGGACAAAGAATCCAGTGAAATTTGTTTGAGTGCTTTATCTGAAAACTACCTTGAGCAGTTAAACAGAGAACCGACTCGTGGCGTTAACATATTAGACCTTCTGGTAACAAACAGACCCGAACTATTTGAAACAGTTAACGCAGAACAGGGAATCAGCGATCATAAAGCGGTTACTGCATCGATGATTTCAGCCGTAAATAGAAATATTAAAAAAGGTAGGAAGATTTTTCTGTTTAGCAAAACTGACAAAAAGCAGATTACAGAGTACCTGACGGCTCAACACAAAAGTTTTGTCTCAAGTACAGATAGTGTTGAGGATCAGTGGACCAAGTTCAAAACCATTGTACAATATGCGTTAGATGAGTATGTGCCAAGCAAGCTCGTAAGAGATGGAAAAGAGCCACCGTGGTACAACAACCGAGTTACAAAACTGCTGCGGAAGCAAAGGGAATTTCACAGCAAACATAAACATAGCCAAAGCCTTACAGACAAACAAAAATTACGCGAAGCGAAATGTAGTGTGAGAGGCGTTCAATGAATTCGAAAGTAAAGTTCTATGTACTGACTTGGCAGAAAATCCTGAGAAATTTTGGTCTTATGTCAAAGCGGTAGGTGGATCAAAACAAAATGTCCAGACACTCTGTGACCAAAATGGTACTGAAACAGAGGATGACAGACTAAAGGCCGAAATACTAAATGTCTTTTTCCAAAGCAGTTTCACAGAGGAAGACTGCACTGTAGTTCCTTCTCTAGATTGTCGAACAGATGACAAAATGGTAGATACCGAAATAGACGACAGAGGGATAGAGAAACAAAGAAACAATTAAAAACGCTCAAAAAAGGAAAGGCCGCTGGACCTGATGGGATACCAGTTCGATTTTACACAGAGTACGCGAAGGAACTTGCCCCCTTCTTGCAGCGGTTTACCGTAGGTCTCTAGAAGAGCGTAGCGTTCCAAAGGATTGGAAAAGGGCAAAGGTCATCCCCGTTTTCAAGAAGGGACGTCGAACAGATGTGCAGAAATATAAACCTATATCTTTAACGTCGATCAGTTGTAGAATTTTGGAACACGTATTATGTTCGAGTATAATGACTTTTCTGGAGACTAGAAATCTACTCTGTAGGAATCAGCATGGGATTCGAAAAAGACGGTCGGGTGAAACCCAGCTCGCGCTATTCGTCCACGAGACTCAGAGAGCCATAGACACGGGTTCACAGGTAGATGCCGTGTTTCTTGACTTCCGCAAGGCGTTCAATACAGTTCCCCACAGTCGTTTAATAAACAAAGTAAGAGCATATGGACTATCAGACCAATTGTGTGATTGGATTGAAGAGTTCCTAGATAACAGAACGCAGCAGGTCATTCTCAATGGAGAGAAGTCTTCCGAAGTAAGAGTGATTTCAGGTGTGCCGCAGGGGAGTGTCGTAGGACCGTTGCTATTCACAACATACATAAATGACCTCGTGGATGACATCGGAAGTTCACTGAGGCTTTTTGCGGATGATGCTGTGGTATATCGAGAGGTTGTAACAATGGAAAATTGTACTGAAATGCAGGAGGATCTGCAGCGAATTGACGCATGCTGCAGGGAATGGCAATTGAATCTCAATGTAGACAAGTGTAATGTTCTGCAAATACATAGAAAGATAGATCCCTTATCATTTAGCTACAAAATAGCAGGTCAGCAACTGGAAGAAGTTAATTCCATAAATTATCTGGGAGTAGGCATTAGGAGTGATTTAAAATGGAATGATCATATAACGTTGATCGTTGGTAAAGCAGATGCCAGGCTGAGATTCATTGAAAGAATCGTAAGGAAATGCAGTCCAACAACAAAAGAAGTAGGTTACAGTACGCTTGTTCACCCACTGCTTGAATACTGCTCAGCAGTGTGGGATCCGTACCAGATAGAGTTGATAGAAGAGATAGAGAAGATCCAACAGATAGCAGCGCGCTTCGTTACAGGATCATTTAGTAATCGCGAAAGCGTTACAGTGATGATAGATGAACTCCAGTGGAAGACTCTGCAGGAGAGACGCTCAGTAACTCGGTATGGGCTTTTGTTGAAGTTTCGAGAAGATACCTTCACCGAAGAGTCAAGCAGTATATTGCTCCCTCCTATGTATATCTCACGAAGAG
This sequence comes from Schistocerca piceifrons, assembly GCF_021461385.2. Lineage (NCBI taxonomy): Eukaryota > Metazoa > Arthropoda > Insecta > Orthoptera > Acrididae > Schistocerca > Schistocerca piceifrons. Next base: position 384,632,385 of record NC_060139.1, read on the forward strand.
ACCATGAGGATAAAATCAGAGAGATTAAAGGCCACACAAAAGCATACCGACAATCCTTCTTTCCACGAACAATACGAGACTGAAATAGCAGGGAGAACCGATAGAGGTACTCAAGGTACCCTCCGCCACACACCGTCAGATGGGTTGCGGAGTATGGATGTAGATGTAGATGTAGATGATTATTACTTGCCTCCCCACAACCTACTGTGCATGAGTGCAGGCATTCATTATTTGTTCTATGGCACTGGGACTTTATTATCTGGACATGTGTGCGTGTGGGTTCCTCCTGCACCCTGCATCATAAATCAGTACCGCACTAGACTAAATGTGGTGTATTCTATTGAATGCCCACATAGTATTCAGCTTTAAAATCATTTTTATTGATTAGAGGAAGAAAGCAGTGCCTTTCGCTGAAAGTGAACATCACATTGTAATGAAGATGAGCTGTATTTTTTTGCGAAGGCCCCATTAAAAATTACAGATACGAAATTGAAAACATATATCAAAACACATAAGAAAAATCTCTGTAAGTCTATTATAGTATTGTAATGCTGCACGAGGATATGAGTGTACCAACATTTTTATTTCCCATGTAGAGCCATGTGGCACTGTATCACTTCACTGCAAACTGGCAGGCTTCTGATTAGTGCTAGTTTCTTCCATATGGATGGAGCAGTGATGCTTCAGCAGCAGCCATGTGCAGAGCTGGTCACATTAATGTAGAGATACTTTTGGTCAGTTAGTGTATCGCTAAAATGGCAGTAGGTTGTCGAATTATTTTCTGTGAGCAGTGTGAAGTGGCAGTTCGCTGTTGCTGCCAAGATAGAGACCTGCTGTGCTTATCTTACGTCTCTAGCATTGGTCGGATATCACAAAGCAACTGATCCAGCAAGCTTGAGGCTGGCAAGTGCACATGTTCAGAATCGAGATAACCCCCATTTCGGACGCAATGCGTGGTGCATGCAACATCTGCTCAGACACCAAGGTGATCAGGACGTTGGGATATTTTTGAAGACAAACCACATTGGGCTAAATTATAATTTTTGGATGAGAGGAAAGTAACTAGCGCACTATTCAGCGTAGTTTATGTAGTACTTTAAGTGAATAATGCAAGGTCAGGTATCTATGTGTGGTTATGGGGTAGACATTTGAAGAAATATATCTTGTTGATACTCTGGCTGGGGGAGTGCTCGAATCTGCAGTGGTTATTGACTACCATTAAATTCTACACACACTGTAGTGTCAGAGTATCTTTCGTTAATGTTTACCGCCATTTTGTAGAATATGGTAGGACATAATTAATTTATACACATTATAATGGCACAGTTTCTTACCTCATATTATTTTATTATGCAGGGTGTCCCATTTATTTTGACCACCCTAAATAAATGTTTGTCCAGATGCAAATTACAAAATGTTTCAAGCAAATGTTCTTTAGCCGGCAGGGGGACATCAGTCAGCATGATTGCCTTCGTTGTAGCTTTGTTTTTTACAAAGATATGAACAGCGGAATGACTTTTGTAAATGGCACCCTGTATTTTTTATTCGGTAATTCATTTTCTCTCCTAAAGACCTATTCAAAAAGTATCACAGTGTACCATTCTCTGAAAAACAACATTATTAATTACATAACACAACATTGACGTTGACACTCCCAGGTACTTGGGGTAATGGAACAAATCCACGTGCTGACGTTGGCAGAGGACAAATGTAAACATAAGCAGAATGCACACCCATCATTCCGTCAACCATCGTCAGTTGAAGAGTTGTGTGAGTAGAATGTACACCAACGAAGAGAAGGTAGAAATGCTGCTCATCTATGGGGAATGTAAGTTAGCAGAACAGTAATTGCAATGCTGTTTTCTTATGTATGGGTACATTTATTACAGTAGTTTAGTCCTTTTAAATACTGTTGTGTAGAGTAGGCATACAGGAAAGGCTGTCCTTCCTACAAACTGCTTCGACATAACGTTTCTTTTATTGTTGTTGTCGTTGTTGTTGAAGGTGGGCGAAATGCTACACAGGCAGCGGGACTATACAGAGAGCGATGTCCTGACAAGAACCCACCTTCCCGACGGATGTTTTCTCGTCTTGTTGCGACGTTTCAGGAAACGGGAAGTTTCAATCAACGACAACGCAATCGTAGTAGCACTCGCATATACGAAGCTGCCAAAGTTACTGTTCTCGCTTTCGTTGCTATGAATCCACATGTGAGCACACGCCAGCTTGAACACGAGATTGGAATTCCTAAAACCAGTGTACATCGTATTCTTACACGTCACCGGTTCCATCCTTACCATGTACACCAACATCAAGAATTGCATGTGAATGATTTCCAGAATCGCGTACAGTTCTGTCAATTGGCATAGCAGAAAATCCTCGCCAACCCAAACTTCTCCTCTAATGTTCTATTTACCGATGAATGTTCCTTCTCAAACAAAGGACAGGTAATACAAGGAACATGCATTATTCGTCCAGCGACAACCCACGATGGCTTAGACAAGTGGAACATCAGCGTCAATGAAAGTTAACGTCTGGTGTGGGATGCTTGGTACTACAACTATTGGTCCTTATTTCATCAACGGTAGTGTAAACGACACAGCGTATGCCAACATCCCCAGAGGAATTCTTACTCCTCTTCTGGACGAAGTGCCGCTAAGAACCAGAATGCTAATGTCGTATCACTACGATGGATATCCAGCACATAATACCTTGCTTGCAAGTCGTGTACTGAACTGAAGGTATCCTGCCAGATGGATTGGTCGAGGAGGAACAGTTACTTGTCCTACTAGGTGTCCTGATTTAAATCCTCTGGACTTTTTTCTTTGGAGATGCATTAAAGACGATGTGTATCGCGATATTCCAACTCCAGAGGACATGCAGGAACACATCATGCTTGCTTGTAATTCTCTTGAGCAGGCAACACTGGAAGCAGTAAATAATTATTTCATTCAACGAGTGCATCAGTGTATTGGTGTCCAGGGGTCACCACTCTGAGCACCTTTGAATGTTCTACTCCTGGGCAGTGGTACAGGAGAGTCAAAGTCAATTTTGTGTTACGTTTTTATTTGATTTTCATTTGTTTTCTGACAACTCCAGCAAGTGAACGAGTTTGTGATCCTGGGCTCGAAGTCAATGTCGCGTTATGTAATTAATAACATTATGTTTCAGTGAATGGTACACTGTGACACATTTTTAAATAGGTCTTTAGGAGAGGAAATGAATTACCAAACAAAAAGTACAGGATGCCATTAAAAAAAGTTATACCACTGTTCATATCATTGTAAAAAAAAACAAAGCTACAACGAAGGCAATCAAGCTGACTCATGTCCCTCTGATGGCTAAAGAACATTTGCTTGGAACATTTTGTAGTTTGTATCTGGACAAACAGTTATTTAGGATGGTCAAGATAAATGGGACATCCTATATATTATTGGTATTATTTACAAAAAAACCTAATCCCTTCACTAAAGAGCATAAATGTAGTAAGAAAGAATTAAAATGTTATCTTAATGTCAGGCAGCTAATTATTTACAATGTGCAGTTACATCTGCATTGCACACTTCTTTTCTATAAGAATGGATACATTCAGACACTCACATAAAATGTGTGATGTGTAAGTGATGTGTATGCGATGCTCAGTAAAAGGAAGTATTGGTTTTAATTTGTTATATTAATGTCAGGCAATTAATTACTTACAGTATACAGTCACATCTGACTGTATTCACCTTTTCTACTAGAAAGGACGCATTTACATATCAGGCAGATACAACTGTGTGCCCCTTGACCAAATTAATTCTGGTTCTCTGACTACAGAGTCCAGACCTCAGATGATCCCTACTGGCTGTCCTGATCCTTCACTACTGTGACTAGACTCTGCAATTTCCATAAAGAGAAAGGAAAGGGATAGGGACTTAGAAATTAGTGTTAGTAAACAGTATATGTTATTATTAATAAATAAATACCCAAACAAAGCTTATCCTTTGACTACAGAGTACAGAGAGACCTGCTGATCAATTCATTATAGACCACAGACTTCGAATGATTTCTGTCGGCCGAGAATATGATGACGCTTTTGGTCGACATCTCATTTCCTCCACTGCTCTCTCCATCCCCTCCTCTCTCCTACCCTCTGAGGGTGATCTTGACCACAATGAGCACTACTGCACCAATTGTATGCTGACGCTGCTGGTGTCAGCGATTTTCTTGCCAGAACCTGCCCTGCTACAATATCATAAAACACATGGTTGTGGCGTGCACAGCATGTCTAAAAAAATGGCAGCACCAGTCCATCGACATTTTCCTTGGTATGGCGCGATACCCCTGTGATCTCATATTCATTTAGAGTTGACAAGTCCTTTATAGGCTACTCTTGGTTCATCTTGATAAATGCCAGCAACAGTTTTCCATATGTTTCACAGATCACTTGAATTCATTAACTAAAACTATAAAGGCCTTATCTCACAATCTTGCATCATTGCAACTCAATGGCTCCCAGAAACTATTGTGGTGGATAATGGAACTCAGTTCACATCAGTAGATTTTCTGTTCTTGTGGGGAAACCGGCTTAGCCTTAACAGATATGACGCTGTTCCATCTAGCTTCCTATGTACTGGGAGAGAGGTTCATCTGCACTGTTAAAACTCAACTGGGCTTATAATCTTCCGGCATAGTAGCGCTGCATGATGGGTAACCTATGCCAAAAGGCGCAGGGGCTGTAACAATGAACACTACCACTGCAGTTCCGAGTACACGTCTTGCCAGCAGACGGCATCACTCCTCAAGGACGAGGTCAATGTGGACTTAAGCACTTCTACAGGACCGTGTATCGCCACATCCTGGCGCCTCAACATGCTAGGCTAGTATATGGCTAGAGTATGTGGGCTGTCCACAGATGAGCTCTCTGAGCCTTATGCTGACCACTGCCACTGTTCCTTGCTCAAGAGTTTTTCTGGAATCATTCCACAACCTGTTGTTCAATACCAGTCTACCTGCCTGTAACCTTCACCAGTGACTCTACACCAAGCCACCAGCAGCCTTCCTTGACCTGAGACTTGGCCCCTACAGCATGGCCTCTGTGTGATTAAAACAACCAATGTCTTGTGAACTAATACTTTGAGCCTAATAATTGTGATTTAGTTTTCCTTGGCTGAGAGTCCACCACAGATACACATCTCACTCACGTCAGAGATAGCGACTTCATTGCAAACTATTTTCTATGTTATGTAATTACCTTCTGGAGAAAGAGAATCGAAGTTTGATATTGTTTTCAGTGAACTTGCTTCTCACTGTCAGCCTGGGATTTCGTACTTCTGTATCGAACCTGACATGGACCACTTCATTAATCACATTTTATGCTGCTGACTCAGTATGTTGATGGTATAAAATCTGGAGGACTCACTGCAGTAGCTTGTCACTGGCGCTGCACCATCAGAGATACTGTCATCATCAGAGTCACCATCATCTCTTTCTTTCCAAAATGCAAGGGCAACTTGCACTACATACTACTACTACTAGAATCTATATATTTGGTCTATCAATTACTTGGTGTACTATAAGAAATCAGAGATTTTTCTGTTGCACATTATAAAACTTGAAACGTTTGGGAAGTGCAGTGCACACTGAAAGACTACTGGCATTGGAGGAAGGGCAGTGTCACTCAATCACCAAATTGAGGGCAATGGTATTTGTTCATTTGAAACACTGCAGACTATATTTGCCATCAAGATTCTCGGCCGGCCATTGGCGCTGGGGAATTTGACTTCCTCAACAGCAGTGTCTTAGGTATGATATATTGTGGAATAGTGACAACATGGACACAGTTAACTTCGACAATATTGAGAGGTAATTTCTTGTGTCTAGTAGAAAACAATTGCATATATGAAAATGTCAGTTTCTATTGACAAAATATCGTTCAGTGTAAGTATAAGAGGTACTAATATCAGCTCTCTAAAAGAAGACTGTTTGTTTAATTCACAATAATGTTCAGTTCTCACATGTAAGAGAGTGGTAGTGATGTTCAGTCAAAATGCGGCACTGTTAAGTGGGGCGTTCCCCAAGGTTCGGTGCTGGGGCCACTGCTGTTTCTTATTTATATAAATGATATGCCTTCTAGCATTACAAGTGATTTAAAATATTACTGTTTGCTGATGATACCAGCTTGGTAGTGAAGGATCTTGTGCGTAATATTGAAACAATATCAAATAATGTAGTTTATGAAATAAGTTCATGGCTTGTGGAAAATAATTTAATGCTAAATCACAGTAAGACTCAGTTTTTACAATTTCTAACTCACAATTCAATAAGAACCGATATTTTGATCAGACAGAGTGGGCATATTATAAGCAAGACGGAACAGTTCAAGTTCCTAGGCATTCTTATAGATAATAAACTGTTGTGGAAAGCCCATGTTCAGGATCTTGTTCAGAAACTAAATGTTGCTTTATTTACCATTAGAACAGTATCTGAAATAAGAAGTCTACTTCGCATATTTTCATACGCTTATGTCATATGGTATTATATTTTGGGGTAATTCTTCTGATTCAAAAAGGGTATTTTTGGCTCAAAAACGGGCTGCTTGATCTATATGTGGTGTCGACCCCTATTCAATAGTCTGGGAATTCTGACATTGCCCTCACAGTATATATTTTCCTTAATGTCGTTTGTTGTTAGCAATATTAGCTTATTCCCAAGAGTTAGCAGCTTTCACTCACTTAATACTAGGTAGAAATCAAATCTGCATGTGGAATGCACTTCCTTGACTCTTGTGCAGAAAGGTGGCAATATTCTGCTGCATCCATTTTCAATAAGCTACCACAAGAACTCAAAAATCTTAGCAGTAGCCCAAACACTTTTAAGTCTAAATTGAAGAGTTTCCTCATGGCTCACTCCTTCTATTCAATTTCAATATCAAGTACCATCAACAGGCCATCCTACAGTCAATATTTTATAGCACATAGTTAAAACGTCCTTTAAGAAACACTGAAAAATATTTTTGTCTATGACTGATAATGTATGGTATAAACTGCAACCTTAAAAAGCAGGCAGTCCATAACATCTGATGCGCAGCTCACTTATCCAAGTGTGTCATATACTAGAAGTGAAGGTCAATGCTGAGCTTTAACAGACCCAAATTTAAGTTGTTTTTTGACCTTAGGATAGCCAGATAATGGTATCTGGTACTAAAATAGGTAGACATTAGACAAAACAAAAATGTGACTATAGAATAAAGTAAATGTTATTCCTGTATGATGTAAGGTTCATAACCCAAAACACATTAATAATCTTCAAGCATGCACAGATAGATGAAAAGTTTTTGCCTAACTGCAATACAGCATACTTCAGAGAAATTATGAATCTACAAGTGCAATTCTGTTCTCACAAACCAGCATTCTACAGCCAGGTGGTACAAACTTGGAAAAATTTTCTTCTCCAATACGCAGTATAAACAGTTAAGTGGTTTTGCCTCATATTCTTGGATCAGAGTCATGTACTGTGTAACAGATATCAGTGGACAACAAACTATCAACTGGCTACTGTCCAGACGACAGCCTTGGCAGTGGAGACATCTGTGGACTCTCAACACAGATCTGATCGCCTCAAGTCATAGGAATCTGAGGGAAACTGAAACTTAGTTTCAAAATTTTGGAAATTCTGTGGGCTATGAATGATGTTAATTATTTTTTCTTTTTCCTGTTATCCTCCATATATTAGTAGTATTTTGAAATTAACTGCACTTTAAGCATGGCACTAGTGTTAGTGTGCAGAGTGCTTCCATCGCTTGTGAATGTTCTCTGATTCAGTAAGTGTCTGGGTGTGACAGTTCTTTCTCACATTCACTTCTTATAAACTCAAAACATGAGGGCTGGAATAAAAATTCCCGCTAAATGTGAAGTGCGAGCGGTAATTAGATTTCTTTTGGGCCAAAACGCTTCAGTAGTACACCTTCGTCGTCAATTGTGTATTGCATATGGTCCAAATGTTATGAATGGAAGTGTTGTGTGGCAATATGCATTGGAGTCCACAGAAATTTTTCCATGGGGGTCACGATTCAAAACTTGTCATTTTTGATATTGCTCATTCAGTGAGCCTGGAAACTTATCATGCCTCAAGTAGTAAATTTGACAAGAATTACACAAAAATAACTGTCAAATGATTGACAATAATCTACTTACTCTTTTTAAAATAGATAAATTCGGTTCGTAAATGGTAAGCATATTTAAATATTTTATGCAAAGTACATCTCTTTCTGTTATTTCATGAATATGGATGTTATCTGTTCGATTCAACGATCTAAAATTACATCCTTATATGATTAAATTCAGGATGCGCAACAAGTTATGAAATAAAGCTAAAAATATTCAGAAAAGTAAAATACTCCCACTCCCACTATGTTAGGTTGAAACTGAAAATTAAAAATCTGAAACAGGAAAAGAAGTCAGAATGACTGGGAAAATCCTGCTAGATATCAACAAAAATGTCACAATAATACTCCTCAAAGTGGAGAAACAAGACATAAACTTTCAAATGGCTTATTCAACTTTGATGCCATCCATAAAAGTTTGCATTTAAAACTTCACAGCTGTTCATTTAAATGAATTGTTTGCATTTCAAGGTTTATATTGTTTGGCGTTGACCAGCATAACTGAAGTTGAACAAAATGTATTTTGAAAGCTACATTGTTTTAGGTTAGTTAGATAAAGTATAACCCACTGCCAACAACTACTACATGAATGTGGGAAACCTCCTAAAAAATTTTCAAATTGTCTAACAGAATAAACTTTTAAAAGTCTGGGACTGCACAAAGTTAATCTTCGTCTTTCCCATTTGTCGCATAATTGTTTAGCATGCGAACACTGTACTGCAGAATTTGTAGCTCCTTAACTGCATGTGGCTATGTGTTGCTCCTATAGACTTTAAGAAAGTCGCAGACCTGGAGAACAAATTTTTTGACCTTAAAATTTCACACTTCTTTCTGCACTCTTCTAGCACAGAATATGATATTTTTGAGTAATGTGTTTAGAATTAAGTGCAGACGTAAATACCTAAAATATAGCATTGCTGTGTTCTCTGAGTGTGCAATATTGGCTCTGTCGTGTAAAACTGAATACAGATTTAGCAAGCCATCAGGGTTTTGTTTTCCCACAGACAAAGGAGAAAGTACAGTTGTGTATTCATTCTGAAACAAGGTGCAAGAACGTCCTTATGGAAACTGGGGGTGGATGACTAGCATATATCCTAATACCATGTTTAATGTGTTGGGAATCAGTGACGAAATTCGTGCTCCATAGTGTTAGACTAACTGCTCTCTGTGCTCAGTAAGGGTTGAATGAGCAAGCCACAGATAAAAATTAAAGGCATTATTTCAGCTCAGTCATGTAAGGTTTTGTACCTATCTTGAGTGCAGACCAGAGCTGCAACCGTACCAAGGAACTGGCATAATTTCCCATGAGCTGAGTGACAGCTAAGAAAACTAGAAATATATAATGAATGCTACGTTGTTTTAAATTGATTGGATAACATGTAACCAGGGCCAATATACGAGTACATGAATGTGGGAAACCGCCCAAAACCATCCTCAAATGGTCTAGTAGAATCAGCTACATTTCTCATCAGCAATTCTAAATCTTCAGTTTAGTGGAGTCGCGCACAGTGATTGCTAGAGAATTCTGTAATGCATAAAAGGGCTGGGTCCAGATTACAGAAGGGGACAAGTGCTCCCTCTTGACCCTTTTTGCAGACGCTTATGACAGATGGTCCGATTTCCCTCGCTTGTGCTCTAAAAGTGGGATTAATGAGTAAGAAACGCAAAGTTTTGTACGCATTAATCCCGCTTCTTCAGTACAAGCACGGGAAAACTCCCCTTTATGAAAGAAGGCGACGCTGGTCTGTGACACTGCTCAATCTAGAGTGGACACCACAAAATTGTGAAGAAGATTCGAGTAGAGGGATCGAAATGTCGATTATTTGAAGAAATGTGTCGGGGCCTAACAACCCAAAAGGGAGTTTTATTATGCTACCTTCATGTTAATTGCTTTGCATTTTTCACTGGTGACAGCTCTCTCACTTCAAGACTGGGACAAAGTGGACGGAATAACGATTAATCATTTAGCAAGATTTTCAGACTTCAATGCTATAGAACAAAAAGAGGAGTTATACGAACGAACGGATAAAGTGTACAAGAAACACACCACTGGGGATCCGAAACGAGTAGTGGTGAATGTCTCGTCAAACATACTCGATGAAGCAACTGTTTCAGTCCAGGACAAGGGTCCGAACTTCGCAACTATGCTGAAGAGAATTCCCGATTCGAGAAATTTAAGTGTTGTCGAAGCATCGTTGTTTTGTCTTCCGAAGATGCAGACTGCAAAAGGAGACAAGATGTGTCGAGATTTCTAAGCAAATCGAAACCACCAGAAAGCCACATATAGGTGTAGGAAAGGAAAGCTCCTAATGATCAAGAAAAACGAAAGCGTGATTGTGACGAAATCATATAAGGGGAATGCTATAGTTGCTATGAACACTGTGGAATGTCACAAAAAGATGGAACAGCTATTAGCTGATGCTGTGTGCCACAAGTTAAAAAATGATCCGACGAACAGAATCGTTCAGAAAGTGAAAAATTTGATGTCAGACTCCAGAATGGATAGCTGTATTACAAAGAAAATAAACGCCTCAAATACCAGTCCAGAATGTATGGACTACCCAAGATACACAAGGAATCGGTTCCTTTGAGACCTATAGTGAATGGGATTATCATGCCAGCCTCCGTTTTAGCAAGTCATTAGCCTGGAAAACTGAGACATCTAGTTGGAAAAACCAATACTTTTGTCAAAGATTCGAGATATTTTTTAGAAATTATACACATGGTGAAGATATCCACAAGCGACATTCTTTCAGATACAATGGAGATCATAAGGGAGAAAGTTGCTCCAGGTGTTTTATGTCATCGACTGAGCTGTTTTAAATACAATGGTGAAGCGATACAAACAATGCCTTAGAAACCACATTTGCGGACAATAATATTTTGGATAAAGATGCCCCCCCCCCCTACATGATCTCCCCGTTTCACTTCTAGCCAAAGTTGTGTGGCCACCAACGGCAACAGGAGGAATTTTAAACAACACTCTTCTCCAGCATAAGTGCGGGAAAAATTCCGTTCCAACCAATGTCGTTGTCCCACCAATCGTAGCCACAAGAGTTTTAGCCAATAACCCCTCCTTTGGCATTAGTGCGGGAAACTTCTCTTACTATCCAACGATGATGACCCACCAATGGCAGCCCAAGACTTCTTACTCAATAATCCCACTTCTCCAGCACAAGTATGGGAAACACCCCTTCATAAGAGAAGGTGACACTGGTCTCTGACAGTGCTCGATCTACAGTGGGCTCCACAAGATCTTGAAGAAGATCCCAGCAGAGGGACTGGTTGGTTGGTTGTTTTGGGGAAGGAGACCAGACAGCGTGGTCATCGGTCTCATCGGATTAGAGAAGGATGGGGAAGGAAGTCGGCCGCGCCCTTTCAGAGGAACCATCCCGGCATTTGCCTGGAGTGATTTAGGGAAATCACAGCAGAGGGATTGAAACGTCCATTCTCTGAAGAAGTGGTCGCAGCCTAACAACCCAGAAGATTTTAACTTCAGTGACAATCGCCACGAAAGCCTGCAGAATTACATAAACTGCTATGGAACTTTACAGTGTCTCATATAATGACACTGTACAAGATACCATAACAATTAAACTAAGAGAAAATGTTGTGCCTGATAGTTCAGAAGTGGGTGATACTTTTAACACCCACTTTCTAAATGTAGCAACAAAAATAGGTTTAAAAGTTTCAGTTGAAGAAGCAAGAGAATAGAGTAAACATGCCATTCCACAAAACTTTAAGAATCTACATCCTTACTGAAATTAATAGAATTCTAAAAACTCTAGAAAAAAACTTATATTGCGTTGATGGAATTTCAAACAGAACTCTGAAAAGATGTTTCAACGTTTCCATCTTAATAAGCAGTGTCCTGAGTGATATATGAAATGGATCTCCAGTGCAGGGAACCTCTTCATAAGAAAGGTCACAAGAAAGACTTACACAATTCTTGTCCATTTCCCTTACTGACATATTTCCCTAAAATATTTGAAAAAGTAATGAACTCAAGGGTAGTCTCCAACTTAAGCAGAAACGATTTGCTTTGGATATCAGAGTTTGGTTCCCAGAAGGGTTGCTCGACTGCGACTTCTATTTATATATTCACCCATCAAAGATTACAAGCCTTGAATAAGAAAATATCGCCAGAGTCATACCAACAATTGATGTAGAACATGAGCAGGGGTCAGTAAATAGGGTAGAATGTTCCAATTAATTTGATTGTGTCAGTCATGCTACACACTTACGAAAACTCAATGGGATCTATGGTTTTATATGTAACTGGTTTGAAATGTACTTTACAATCGGAATGCAAAACGTTGTTCTGATAATTTAAACAGCAATGTTGGAAAGGTAGAAAATTTTTGCGACAGGGAAAATTTCACAAAGTGAGTTCCACAGACTTCAATTCTGGGTCCTTCTCTATTCCTTATAAACATGTGATTGACCTTCCACTTAGTATTCAACAAGCAAAGTTGGTACTTTTTGGGGACAATACTAGTATTGTAGTAAATCCCACTAGAGGGAAAGCAAGATAAGAGATTTTTAGTGACGTTTTTCAAAGAATTATTAAGTGATTAACGCACATGCACACTTCCTTAATTAGGAGAAAATACACAATTTTCAGTTCTGTACAACAGACAGAGTCATACCAACAATTGATGTAGAACATGAGCAGGGCTCAGTAAATAGGGTAGAATGTTCCAAATTTTTGAGTGTACATATTGATGAAAACTTGAACTCGAAGAAGCATTTTACTGATCTTCTCAAACAATTGATCAGCTACTTTTGCTCTTCATATATTTACTAGTCTTGGAAAGAAAAAAATCGACGTCCAGATATATGTATATATTTCTACTCAATAATGTCTTATGGAGTAATTTTCTGGGGTAAGTCACATCTTACAAAGAAAATTTTGGTTGCATAAAACCGAGCAGTAAAAGCAGTAAGAGTAATATGCGATGTTCACCCATGGTCGTCATGTAGGTACCTCTTCAAGCGATTAGGCATCTTAACTGACTGATTTTAATACTGGTTGCATGAGTAGAACTAAAAAAATGTGTTCATTTATGTTAACACTTATCACCTATAGATTTCCTGTAAACTGACGCGGTCCACATTCCGATAAAAGAATCGTTCTAATGATCTATGGGATACTTAACTAAACACTTTTGGTCAAAGTTTACCAGATACTGTTCTCGCTGCTGTTGGTCCCTGTCACAGTCGACTTTACAGCAAAGTAGGCTGTGCCCCTTGTCCTTCCAATATCGATAATGTATGCTTCCCCAGCATTTTTGATATTGTAATTTGCTCTGTGTTGGCTACAGTGGAAAGACAGATGAATTGCGAAGTTCGGAAGCACAACACGGGCGTTTGTATACAGACAGTGGCTGTTTGAAAGTAGTTTGCGGACGAGTGTGAGTTAATGTGATGACAACACTTTAGATTTTAGTACGGAATGTGAACACATCCTACAAAAAATAGAAAAATGACAGTTAATCAGCCGTTGGATTCAAAAGAAGTCCAGGTATTCAGTAATTTCTTTCTTTGAGACTGCGTATAAAAATGATGTGGCTACTGATCGTACGAGTCGCACACAAGCATTTGATGTATTGCTTCTATGGTTTCAGGAGTTCCAGTTCAAGTTGATATGTCGTCTTAATGTTTTTTCGGATGGAGAGTTTGATTACAGTGGTTACCTTAATCTTGTCGCGACAGCCAGCAAATATAACTTGGCTTTCGTTGGATGCCCGAGCGGAGTGCAAGGTAGTTTGAAATCTTTGTGTTTTATGCCGTAGATTTGAAAAACTTACGAATATCGAAAGCTATTTTCTGTGATACAGAAATTTTAAAATTAAGGTGATGCGTTTGAGTTAAGTAATAAGTGCTATAGATTTAATATTAAGAAAACAGCTAACTAAAAAGGTGCTGTTGTGGAGAGTAGCGTTCGATTGAACAATTTGTTTTAATATTTGCCACCTCTCTTTCACAGCAATAATTATTTCTGCTGTTGTAAACAGTGAAGCACACGGAAATAAGTCTTTAACCGAGTATCCTCATCGTAAGCTAAACCTTGGCAACCAGCCATCACATCTGAGCATAAGCTGTGACCAGTCATGTATTGTGATTGCGGTAAAAAAGGACGGTTGCCCCCATGCATTGATCTACAGCGTATCATCTTTCTTATCAAAGGTAAGCTTTCTCATTGCTTTGATTGTGGGTTAGTGTTGGAATAGGCTGTATCCTGTCACATAATTCAGCATGCTGGTACTTTTTTTTTTTTTTTTTTTTTTTTTTTTTTTTTTTTTTTTTTTTTTGCTGGCTTATTGACAACCATGAAGCTGCTGTAGTCACTCAAATCAGTTTCTGGGACGAAAAAAGAAGTTGTAGGGAAAAAAAACCTGTTGGTGAATGCCATCCGTTAGTGTGAATCTTAAACAATTGATTTGCCTTCTAGTTAAGAAACTGTGAAAAGATAATATGCTCAAAATTATTCCTTGAAGATGTTTGTGAGATGGACACAATTTACAGGGGTATCATAGTAAACCACTTCACTCAAATGCGAAAGCAGCCACGTCTGATCCTAATTACAAAAGTATAAATTTAGATTTTCTGTCATTGACATAACATACAAAAAATGAGTTTCAGAACAGCCAATTAAGCAAGAACATAGTTAATTCCATTCTCCATTTTGCTCTGATGGGATGGTGATCAATGATTAGAGTATAAATATGCCAAAATCAATGCTCAGTGACTTCCTGCATAGGTACATGGATAACATTTAGTCTCCAATTCGTTGGTAACAAAGATGACAAATTTTGAGTCACTCTTAAGCATTTGTGACTGCAGACTTTTGTGGCATGTACTACTGGTGAGAAGCACTCAGGTTTCCAGCTGGGTGGCAGTGATGAAATACTGTGAAGTGTTATCTATTGTCATGCTCATAATCTTATGAATTTGCTAGAAGGTGAGGGGTATGACACTTGCCAAAATTTAGCAGTATTTCAAAATGGCCATCCAGCTGGAAACCCAAGAGCCTTTAGTCATTGAATATATTGTTATTAACCCATAGAAAACTTGACATGGTTGAGCTGTGGAGCATATAATCTGATTGCTTAATTCAAGTTTTAGTAATCTTGACCAGAAATTGTATTCCAGATTATCAGTTTAGATTGTTTGGACCATCATCTTCAGATCTATAAAGAAAAGAAGAGAAATTTATACTAGTACTCTGTCTTACGTACACAAGATATACGGGATATAAAAGAATTAAAAGTGAACGTATCATAAAAAGCTTGGTTACTACAGGTACTGGTAACACGCAATGAACAGTGTGCATACACTTGATACATCACTAAAACTGGTGCAACCTACTTAAGGCAATTACTGGATTTTTCCTTTGACTAATCATAACCAGTTTCCTGCCTCATCCTGCTCCAATTGGAGCTTGTTTGTTGTATCTAATGCTATTGCTGTCAACGGAACGTTAAACATTAATCTTCCTGTCAAAGAGACAGGAAGGCTGTAAGTAGTTAACTGCAGAGATAAACACGTGGAAGTAAATCGTGGTACCTGAAGCTCTGTGTAGGAGGGGTGGTGGTAGGGGGGATTGGGACAGAAGTTCGGTGACTGAGTGCCCATTCTAAAAGGGACCCACTTGTTAGGAGGAGGAAGCGAGGCTAGCTGTTTCATTTCCAAACATTGGCCAGTATGCAAATTATTTAGAGTTTCGTATTAAGTGTATTGCATAAAGTCCCAGATATTTTTTTTTAAATTTTTGGCATTTGATCTTATACATCAAAACCAAACAAGTAACATGGTCTATAGTGAACCTGTACCAAGAAAGGGGTCACACAGAGCTGCGAGGAGTGGTTTTCGACCAAACTGTTTACAGCTACTTCCATATTTGGTGATAGAAAGAGTAAGTGTTGCATATTCTCAGAAATGATTATCAGCATAAATTGCACAGATTACTGATCATATTAAGTATAACAGACAGAAATGGAGGCTTTATAATGGGGTTGAAAGAAATAGAGGACCATAGCGGACTAGTCAAAACACCGAACCACCACTTGCTGAGAAAAAGGGAAAAGTGGGTCCAACCATTGCCAAACTGTTTTATAATGACAAACAGTTGAATTCAGTTAGATGACTCAACATAGGCGAAGAGAATCTTTCAACAGTAAAAGTAAGTTTTTTGAATAAAATTTACAGAAAACTTGGCAAAACAGAAAGTTGTGATGTCACCCATTTCCTTTGATCCCTGATGCCATTGAGGTGGCAAACACCCCTATTTCACAGCCAACTTGTAGAGTAGGCTACGCCTATTTCAAGCATATACAATATGGTGACCATGATATTGCTCACTACAGCTGCAAGCAAACATAAATGACATACAAAATACTTTATTCCAGCAGTAGAATGAAACTAAAGGGGCAACCATAGGAAGTAGGGAGTTTTAGGAGGGGACACTATTCCAAAACAACTATTAACTCAAAAATTGAATGCACAAGCATTTCACACACACACACACACACACACACACACGGAAAAAGAAAACTACTGCTGTTCTTAATCTCTGTTCAGTTATGTACCTCAAACAAAGACCACGATATCAGTAACCCACCTGTAAATCAAAAACCCAGTATCGCAAATTTCATTTGACCTATATAACTCAGAAGCACTTGATACCAGGATGCCACACACAACTCCAAAACCCGATACCGCAAATTTTACTTGACCCTCATAGCTGTATGAAGCCCTTGATATGCTGAAACCACACAAATCTCCAAAACCTGATACCAAAAGTTTCAGTTGGTCTATATGGCAGCTAAAACAAAGTCCTCAGTACCAAAAACCAACACACACAAATTCTCAAATAGTTTGCCCACACCTTCACTTGCTCTATCTATCGAAAACCAGTCCACAGTACAATAAACCGAAACCCTTATAACTAATATCAAAAGCATAACCTAACCAATGATGGTAAACCAATATCTAAAATGCCTACCAACCACAATCCAACACTAGTACCAAATGCTAGCAAGAAAAAACCTGAAATTTGTGAAAACCAACATCATTCATAGTTTAGATAGACACAGATAGCTATAAACATACATACCATACACATTACACTAAACAAACACCCCAAAAAGTACTTATAAACAAAAGCCACCATCATGTAAATCAAGGCTGTGCCTGCTCCTCCCCCCTCACTCACACACAACAAAAAGCTTAAAAATAAAAAAAGTACCAAAATCATCTGCAGTCACCCCAAATGACTGCAGAAACTTGATCACTGCTACAAGCAAAGACCTACGCAGCTAATATATGACTGGCAAAAAAGGAAACACACAGCGCTAATAATTCTGTTGACAATCACAAATCCATCTGTCACAATATGGAGTCAAATTAACTCACTAACAAACTGACACAGACGCTTCGAATAACAACCTAACACACTTGAATCAAAGTGTCAGATGACTCACTAGCACAAATGTAAAAGTGGTTCCATTCCATACTGGGCACCTGGTACAGGAACCGGTTAGGAATTTCTTGAAATAAGACAGCCTCAGTTGCAAAATATTCTTATTTACAGGAAATAATTGTTAATGGACAAATGTTGGTTTACCACATTAATTTTTACGCCAAACTCCTGATGCCTCAAAAGGGCGAAGAGCATCATTTCCAGTAAACAAATTTTAAAACCGAGATTGTCTTATTTCAAGAAGACTTTGAAACATAAACATGCAGCTCACAACACATTGTCAACAAACATGACCCACCTCAAAAATATCATGCCACCATGATGTCACACAGCACAGTTACATCACCGGTCAAAGTAGAAGGGTGGAACTGCAACTTACCATTGACATGAAAATTGATTTAGCTTTTGTAGGAATGACCGGCTTTACAGTAATTATGAAGCATTGTTAAATTAACTAGATGTAAACACTATGCGGTTACACTGAAAAAAGTTTATCTTTCAGATAAGTATTAAGTATTTTCTGTTGAAGGTAAGGAAGTAACTGTATTCTAAAGAAAACAGTATCCACAGGATGTTACCACAATATATTTTCTTGTGTATTTGAATTGGGTAGGGTCATGTACATTCGACAGAAAACTGAATTTGTACATGGAGAGGCATCATTGTACAAAATTTCTATCATTGAATGAGAAACTGCTGCTGTTTCGCCATAATCATGGAAGGAAATATATTCTAGTAACAAAAGGTGGAGTTAGTGTATTTGTTTCCACTCAGAAAAAATAAATATAAGAGCTTTGTTCCACTGTTAAATATATGTTTTGAAAAGTTTACATTTTTTGTTGTTGTCTAATAATGACTGTTTTAAACTATACTATGCTAGTACTAGCACATTTCCCATTTAAAGCCGTGTTCAGTTTCACAGACTCCAGGAAGCATGTAATCATTGTGAAATGAAATTGATGTTAGTCTGTACATGAGTTTGAGAAAGAAGTTTTGCCTTGTATACATAACAGATGTGTTCTTAACTATAAATTTGTTAACCTGTGTTTTGTGTCCTGCAGAATATCACTTTGCTGAATGAAGTAAGGTTATCAGCCAGCCTGAATACCCACATCTTGGATCTTACTTGGAATCCAGGGATACCAAACATCTTTGCTACTTGCTTATCAGATGGAACTGTGGGTGTCTATGAATTCAAATCTACAGGAACTGATATAAAAACACTTCCTCCAGAAGCTCAGGCTGCGTAAGTTTACAGTATCGTGTATTGATGGATTACTTTTGTGCGTATGTATGTTTGCACATTTAGTTTGTTTATTATAGTAAACTGATTGTATGAATAATCTGTACAAGCAGAAAAGTTTTGACAAGAGGAAGAAGAAGTAGCAGTAGTAGTTTGATTATGATGCGTAAATTGTAACCATATTTGTGAAACTAGTGAATTAACAACTAATAATATACCTTCATATTATCAGTAACATAAGAATGCTTTCCACTGATGAATTTTCAGTCTTCACCTACTGTGCTTTATGTTCAGCATTAGTGTGGATGTACGTTGGTTTAGAGGCTTACTAATGGACAGTTCTTCCTCTGTATTTATGTTTTTTATATTAATTCTGTACAGTTCTTACTTTCTTCTTAAATGTTTCACTGGCTTAAACATTGACCTGTTGGATCAGCTGAAACATTTTCACAACTATCTCCCCCTTTTCTTTCATTATTGCGAGTTTATGGAGAATATTGCTTCACTGGTATTTGTATGCTATTCTTGAACATATTGGTGAGGGCCTTGGATGTCATTATGTGTAAGGATGTCATTATGCGTAACAGTGGTGTTACAATTTTAAGAAATAATCAACCATGTATTGTTTGATGATGCTTCAGATTGCCTGTGTAAAACAGCAAACTAACTGGACTTGATAATACAAAACTTATATTGTGACATCCTAAATGAAGTGTTATCATGTTTGTTAAGAGCTGAAGAGATAGCACTCAACCACTCAAAATTCATGGCTGGTTTTGTCCCCTCTCAACAATCCTTAGTTAAATAACAGCTATGGAGTTCAATGAGCCTGAATAAAGTAAAATTGTAATCATTTTCTTTTTTATGTTTGTGGGTGATTTTGTTATGTTTGTGAGACATCTGTTTCAGGTGCTTCAGCTGGAGTCCTCGTGGTAAACAACTTGTTGTTGGTACTCGTTATGGAGAGCTTATACAATACAAACCAGACCTCAAGCCAGTCAAAACTCTCCCAGCTCCAACACTTTCTGAGAACCCTGTCTCAGTTGTTAATGTCACTTGGATATCAAATTACCAATTTGCTGCTGTGTATCATGACAAAGTGAATGAAACCGAGAGACCAGGTGTGTAGAAATTAGCATTGTGTCCTGAATATGTGTTTAACAACTGCTTAGCTGTGAGATTTTTTGTTTTGATTAATTATTCAGTGGGAAGTTGTCAATGTCTTTGTAAAATTATGTATGGTGGATAAAAATTGGAAAACTTCTTATGTAACATTCTGCTTGCAAACAGAAATGCCAAAATATGTTATTGTTGTTTAGTTTGTGCCATTAACTGCATGTACATTCGTAATCTCTCAGTAGGTGCATTGTATACATTGATGGTGCCACTTGTGTCACCTGTTTACTTTAGGTGGTGGAATCAAAATTATGTCAATGAAGTATGTTTTACTGCAGAATACAATAGTAGAATGCCTCTAGGCTAGGGTGCTGTTGTGTGTAAAGTTGACCCGGAGAAAATTGGATGATATGAAAAAGTTCAAAACACAAATTGCTAGAATTGTGCCACGTAAAGGGTTACTATGGGCTATCCATGTGTGATGCTATTCAATTGTCTAAATGTTTGTGTCTATTTGCTCCACCAGATGGTGTATTCTGTACTCAACAATTTGATTTGTTTACACTTTGTTTGTAATTTGAGATTGCCCTCACATTAGAAACAAGTACCTACTTTTCTTGTGACTGAAAGTAAATCATAAAATTAATACATAAATGCTTATTCAAAACCAGATACTTCTCTGCCACATCAATTCCCATTATCTCTGTGACAGACACTACCAAAATATGTTTTAGGGTAAGTGTGTGTGTGTCTTTCATACACTTTTATCACTTACATTGTCCAAATTTCTCTAACATCAGTACATAATGTTAAATATCTTTTTCCAAAAACCGAGCGAGGTGGCGCAGTGGTTAGCACACTGGACTCGCATTCGGGAGGACGACGGTTCAATCCCGTCTCCGGCCATCCTGATTTAGGTTTTCCGTGATTTCCCTAAATCGCTTCAGGCAAATGCCGGGATGGTTCCTTTGAAAGGGCACGGCCGATTTCCTTCCACATCCTTCCCTCACCCGAGCTTGCGCTCCGTCTCTAATGACCTCGTTGTCGACGGGACGTTAAACACTAATCTCCTCCTCCTTTTTCCAAAATGGCTGCTGTTACACTAGAGTGCAGTGCGGGTGTTAAGTTTTGCTAAGACATCATTTCCAGAATTAGTCTTTCCCTCTGCTCCAAAGTGTATGCAGTGCTGAAACTGATCTGTTTACTGTATTGTCTGTTGCCTTTTGTGGACATGTTATTACTAACAATCATTTTTGTGCTCCTCACAGTCAGGCTCAAAATGAGGGTAGAGCTTTACTAGGTTGAAGCTTTTGGTCATAGTAAGAGAATTTTCTGTGAAACACAAGGCTTCAGGTTCTACCCACATACCATTTTCCTGTAGTCTTCCTCATTTCGTGGTCATTAAGCAGAGGGGCAATTTAGTCATTCCCTTAAGTTTCCATGTTTCATTCTCTACCTTCATTTGAGAACCAAATGCATAATGCACTTGCTATAAAGGAAAATGTGACCTCATGGCGATTCAGCAAGTGTTTTCTGTCTAGATCACATGGATAGTCTTTATTAATGACATGTTACTAACAAAACCCATCTATATAATCTGGATAGGAAACATTTATTGAACTTTGATTTACCTGCAACTGCCTAGCTGTTATTTATTTATTTTATTGATTTGTTCATCCTTTGACCATTCGGCACAAGTGTATATACTTATGTAGAACATATATTAACTAGGATAAGATTAGATGATGTCAGGGCAGGGAATTAGCCATGGTCTTGCCAAGGGAACCATCTCAACTTTCACTGTAGCCACTTAGGAAAACCATGGAAAACCCAAATTAAGATGACCAGGTGGGATATGAGGCCCACTCCTCCCGAATGTGATTCCAGTGCATTAATACTGCTGTAGTGACCTTGCTGGGTACATCTATAACTATAATGGAAATTCCTGGATGGAAAAAATATGAAAAATAAGGGAGAGGCAACAACTTACCTATAGCACACTGGTATGTGGCGCACAGAAACACGTAATAGGAAGCTGTTAACACAAGCTTTCGAGCTCTTGCCCTTTTCTAGGAGTAGTACACACATTCACACACAGGATAGATGATACATCTGTTAACAGATGGAAAAGGTACTTGACAATTTCAAGGACATAGTATTTCTGCTAGCTGACATATTCACTAACACCGTAGAAACACTTATCAAGAAGAAATGTTTTTTAACTCTACTGTGAAAGACGTTTCCTTCTCTAACCTCTTTAAGTATGGTGGCAGTGCATTATAAAGAATAACACCATAGTGGCTCTCTTGTCTTTGAGGATGAGATGTTCCAGCATGCTCAAAATTAAGGTATCAGCAGTTGTGATTGTTGGAAATATGGTAAACACTATTGGTTTGGAGGTCTCCAGGTTCAGTCCTAGTCATCGACACACATTTATTGACTTCTTTCCTGTTGGGAGTGCATTTTTTATATTGGGCAATATTTTTATGTGCATACAGTAATACTATGTCAACATTGGAGTCAGTATTCATATTAGTTGCAGTATGCAGTTTGCTACATGTTAACACATTGTTATTTATAGTGTTTGTCCCTCTTTGCAGGTCTGGTAATCGTTAATGCTCCAAAGAGTGGTGCTGTTTCTTTTGTCAACTTTGATGACATCTGTTATAGCTCTGGTGAATTGAGAAGACCACAGTTTTATTTGCATCATCAACAGACATGGTATGTTATGGTCAGAACTGCTGTTTACAATTTAACTGTTTGCAGTTTTGTGGTGGGTACTGTTAAAATATCATAATTATATTTGTCATAACATAGTTACATGAAGTTTTGTGTTATAGGAATGTGATACTTGTTGCATCTGCTAATAGTATGGAAGTTGGGGTGATTGGGCTGACTGAAGATCAAGTAAGTTGGCAGCAGTGGATGCAAGAAGATGCGTGCAGAGCAGAGCTTCCAATGTCTTCAGACAAACAGGAAACATTTCCTATTGGCTTATCACTGGATACCAGCACAACTCATGAGCTACCCTGGGGTTAGAATCATGTTAACGGTGTTTATATTTCCTTTAGTCTAATACTACACTGCTTTAAACTTTATTAATTAAAATTTGCATTTCAGTTTTAGAATAATTATTGTGTTTAATATTCATTATTGATGTCGGATATATTAAAGTGGAGTCAAAGTATTAAGGAAAATTAGCTAATGCAATTGTTTTTTTATAAAACCTGATACACATAAAAATAAGAAAATACTGGTAAAGGATTTTTTTTAATGAAATGAGCTGGATCAATCAGAGCAAAGGAATAGTAGCTATTAAACAAGAGGAACTGTAGCAGGAACATATAGGAAAAAGAAAGATATCAAAAGACTGACATTTAAATTGAATTATATTTAGCAGAAATGACGGCTAAATTTGTTTTCCACATGTATCCAAAGCATTGCAAGGAATGAAAAATGTGGCGATTGACAATAATTCCAGCACCAAATAGTTACTGAACGTTAAACCTTGGATTTTTTTTTCTGTAGCTCACCCGCTCAACCGCGTAATCATACTGATTATGACAGTGATAAGGCAATGACTTCTTTCGTTTACAGGTGGTAAAGAGATTACTCACAGTGGCATTTGTGGTATTTAAACTTATGACCAGAACAAGGAGAATGTTAATTTGAAGATATGACTGCACTGTTGGAGAGAGAAGTGGTTTAATTTTCACACAAAATTGAGGAATAATGTGAGGTTGTCGTAAGGTTAAGATACAGTGCATATGAAATTCTGTACTCATGCTTCGCAAACTTGGGATGAGAGCACTAGTTATTACATGTACTTCTGTTAAGAGGTGATGTATATTTGTTATTTTTGGGATGTAACATATTCAGTATGGAATATGTAAGGGGGTTATCTCACGCAGGGCATTTGTCGACTGCAATACAGACTTTTCAAGTTGTACCACTGTCCACTTCACAGTTGAAGAGCCACATTTAAGAAGCACACTTACGACAAGTGCAACCAGAACTGCTGGAGAACAGTGCTAATGCCAGTTGTAAATTGTGCCCTGACAGACAGTGCTGAGCAGCTGATCAGTCTATGGTATTTGCCACCTTGAATTCAAAGAAGAGCAGTTGAACAGATCTATTATATGCAGTGCACAATTGTGTGTTGTGGAATGCCACAGTGGAAAGTGTTTTATGAAAGCTAGATACATCAATACTTCCAAGAACAATATTTAGGATTAATATGCACAAATGTCTCTGTCAGTGCTCAGAGTAAAACGTCATTTTTGCAAAGCTATGGCCATGTGTGCGCAATGGTCATGAATTAATGATTTATGTAAACCAAGTGTGGTTAGTATTATGACACCTTCTCATGAACCACATTCTGTTATTTTAATAAAAACCATAAAATATACACTCAATCAGCAGCAGCAAATACCTTTCATGCATGTCTTTTTAATGGATCTAGCCTTGAAAGGCAAAGCAGGATGCAGAGCATTGTGACCACTCTCTTGATGTCAGAACATGGTGGAGGAAAAAATATCAGAAAATTGTAGAATCATTTGAAATGTTGGAAGAAATATTTAAGAATGTGCACCAGGAACTGGACCTATATAACAACCATCTAGTGCCCCCACACTAATGAGCCCAAAAAAAGATTATAGAATCATCTTGCTTCAGCATTAGCAACTAAAACTTAAATGTTTCACATGTTCAGGAGTGTTATGACTTGTGAAGAGTTACAGAACTTTGTCACCAAATCACTCAGCACTACTAGCACATTCCTGTTTGTGAAAAAGAGACCTGGGCTGAACAGTCCATGGCTTCTTCGCAAAAGACTATATGAACATGAACATGGGACAACATATTATATTTTCATTGAAAGGTAAGGTGTTCCTGGCGAAAAACAGTCGATCAATAGTAATATAGATAATGATACTGGTCAAGAAGTGGACATTCATCCAGAGGGTGCTTCAGTGACTGAAGAGGATGATGTAGATGTAGACAGTGAAAATGAGTACGGTAAAAGAGAATATGAGGTATAAAATATATTTTAAAATTCTGTGGCCTATGTAATATCAGTAACTGATAAGTCCTGCTTAACTCAGAACTTTGTTGCACAGAAATCATGGTGTTACTTTAATTTTGAAATTTATTTCGTTTTCACATTCAGGTTTTCTTTAGTAAACTTTTTTTTTCCTGCTTGGATTGTTATTGATACTGCAGAGTCATAAACAGAAAACTAAGAATCCATGTCAGAGCCATATAAATGTTTGTTCCAGGTGACAACCAGATGATTCCCCCTATGCCTGTGTTACATCTGCTGTCTCACAAAGGAGTCCTGTGCTTGTTTTATGTTATCAATGTTATTCCTGGAGCTGTTACTGTATGCTCACCACCAGAAAAAGTGGCAGATGAGAGTGTTGTTGCATTATTTTCTAGCAGGGCACCAGATGTGTCACCTGCAACAGAAATAAGTCCTACTGGAAGTAGAGTCAATCTTGCTCCGAAGTATGTATAGTAGCGTCATCTTTTTGATTATTTTTCTATTATACACGGATGGAATTAAGAGAGAAAATTGTTTTGTAATTTTATGAAGGTTACCATAAAATACATCTCTTAATTGTTGCAGGTTTGAAAACGCCAGTGTTCCAAAGCCAATGGCCCCCGTTCAGAGTATACCATTACAGAAAGAAGCCTCTAGTCCCACCCTTCAGACAAATGTGTCAGAACCTGGAATTGGGATTCTGAATTCAGGATTTTCATCTCCATTCTTCAGTGTGAAAGCTTCTGTGGCCAGTGCTACTGAAAAACCCCAACCAACAATGAGTTTTATAAATTCATTACAAAGTGGAGCTGGTGGAAACATTTCAGGTTTTTCTACAGGAAAATCGTCAGGTGCAAATTTGACACAGGCTCCATCACCGATAAGCTCTCAGAGCAACCAGGCACCATCATTAACTTCCTCTTTTATTAGTCAGGTGCCATCAGTGATGAGCTCTCAAAGTAACCTGACACCATCAGTGATGAGCTCTCAAAGTAACCTGACACCATCAGTGATGAGCTCTCAAAGTAACCTGACACCATCAGTGATGAGCTCTCAAAGTAACATGACCCCGTCAGTGATGAGCTCTCAAAGTAACATGACCCCGTCAGTGATGAGCTCTCAAAGTAACATGACACCATCAGTGATGAGCTCTCAAAACATCCTGACACCATCAGGCATGAGCTCTCAAAGTAACCTGACACCATCATTGATGAACTCTCAGAGCAGCCTGACACAATCAGTGGTGGGCTCTCAAAGCAGCCTGGCACCATCAGTGATGAGCTCTCAAAATAAAGTGGCACCATCAATGACGAGCTCTCAAAGTAACATTATGTTTCCTGCTTCGTCCGTTAGTGTAGCTTCCGTAAGTAACAAATCACATAGCAAAAAAGTTAATTTTTCAGTAGCTAATTAGGAGAAGCCTTTCTGTAGTTAGATAAATTTAATTTTGTTTTTGCAGGGTGACGGTAGGACTGATTCTACTCCAGTGAAAGTTGATAACATTGTGCAGCCTAATATTGATTCGTTATCATCAACAGAGAGCAATGAGATAACAGCAAATGTTATAAGAGCTGCAATCGCAGAAGAAATTCAGTTATTTGAAAGAGAGCTTGCAGATCTTCGCAAGAGAGTTAACAGTGTAAATACACATGTGAGTGACAATTTCTCTTTCATTATTTGTACAGATTTGTGAACTGTAATATAGTACTATAGTCATATTGATCATAAAAACTCGGGGAGTAATAGATATAAAAAATAAAAATTTTCGAGATACATACAGTTATAATGTGTATGTAAGGGGAGCCACTTTCACTTGGCAGTAATGTTGTTAAATTGTAAACTGTGGGTGCGTCCATACAGGAGGAAACATATTGATTTTCACATCAAACACAATAACCAGCTTTTTGTGCTTAGATTTTGGATTAGCTTCACCACTAGCATTTTTTATCCCTGCACAATTTATTTCGTCATGTTTTATTCCTTTTGAAAATCAGCTAGATGCTTTACATTACCAGATTACTTCCTGTTTTCTGCATGCTTGTTGTTCGTTGTGTTAACCTTTACTGTTTAATTCCATGATAATTACTGGGTAGTATAAGAAAACATTGTGAGAGATAAAAATGGGAATCTGTTATTAACATAGGGAATGTGACAGATAGAAAGAGTATATTGAAGATTTGTACAGTGGAGCTGAATGAAATTGGAAGTTTAGATGAGTATATTGAAGATGAAAAACTAATTGATGAACAAAACAAGGGACCACCAATAATAAAAGAAGAGTTCTTCCTTGCACTGAACCTGTTAAAATCAAATAAAGCAATGGGTACAAATGACTTTTCTGCAGAGCTCCTTTAGTTATACTGAAAAAATCAAAAGTAAATTATTTACTATGGCATCTAAATAATATGAATTATATGATTCATAAAAAGTAGAACTACTGCATTACCCAAGAGGGCAATTGGTGGAAAGGCCTTTATAAATTATAAAACTCTAGCCCTTCTGTCAGTGTCTCAAAACTGTTGATGTCAGTATTTAGAGAGAGAAGTGCGAAGAAAATAGATTGGAACTTAGTCAGTGATCAATTTGGCTTCAGAACATGGAAAGGAACAAGAGAAGCAATGTTGGCACTACGTCAGATTTAAAGAGGAAATTGGAATTAAACAAAATAGAAAAATTTACATAATTTGTTGAATTAGAAAAGGCATTGGATTTGGTTGATTAGAAGTTATTGATCAAAGCAATGTGCAAAATAGTGCTTAACTGAGAGGAAGGCGATTAATTTTGAGTATATACAAAAGTTCAAAGTACTGAAATGGATATTAATGGTAACAAGAAAGAAGCAGCAGGAGTGATGAGACAGGGATACCCTCTGTCACTGTACAAAATATGTTCTTTGAGGAGGCAACAACAACATGAAAGAAAAAAGTGACAGAAATCAAAATGAATGGTATTCATATTCACTGCATCAGATTTACCCTGGACATTTCAGTTGTGGCAGGCTCAGAGGAATAACTAATTAAAATGCTTGAGGTCTTAACTCGGAAGACAACAAACTAAAAATAAATACCAAGAAAACATGTCACAGTTGTACACAAGAAAGGAGGTGGAGTTAAGATTGACATAAAAATAGGCAGTGAGCAACTCAATAAAGTGACTGAATTTCACTGTTTTGGTAACTTTGTGGAGGAAAAATATATTTTTCAAGGGAATTGAGAGAAGAACACTGGCCTCCCAAAATAAGAAGAACCTTCTATTTCATAATTGTTTTGTTCCAGTCTGGACTTTCCATTGTTTGAACAACCTTCAATTGAACATATTAAGAAAATATTTGTAAGACCTGCATGCGGAATGTCCTGAGATATGGATGTGAAACCTGGACACTAGGGAAGTGCGAGAAAGCTCACCTTGAACCTGCAGAAATGTGGTGCTGAAGGAGAATTACAAGGACTAGCAGGGCTGACAGAAAAATGAATGATAGTCCTACAAGAAATAGGAGGGAAGGAAAGACTACTGAATGTTGTAGGCCAATGCAAAACAGAACTCAATGGACACTTAATTAGACATGACATTCTTCAAAAAACATTTCTGAAGGCAAGATCGTAGGGACAATAGTCTTTTGAAAGAAGAAGAACAAGTAGAGGGAGATAAGGTAGATATGCTTGTGTAAGAGAGAAAGTGGTTTAGCTGCAGAAGACCAAGACACTGGTGGACATCGATTGGACTATATTGTCAGACATAGTTGTAGAATCTAGGTGTAGAGTAGTAAAGCATACTGTGGTGCAGTTATGATCTCCAATTGCAATTGTGTAAGTGTAGACTGAAGTTCTAAAAATAAACTTTAAATATGAGCATTTTAGGTTAGACTTGACTGTAACTTCTAGGAATATTAGTTGAAAGTATGAATTACTGTTAGCAGTCGCAATGGAAAGTAAATAAAAGCAACACTACTGATGTGAGGTGAGAGTTTTAACAAATTAAGAGCTTGTGAGATGAATTTCCAGTTACTAGAAGTGGTGGCATTTGGATTAAACCATTAGACTGAGTTCAAGCAAAGAGATTAAACAAGAAATTAAGATAGAAGAAACCACCATTAGTATAATAAAGGTTTTCAAAAGTGGCATTGATAACTGATGAAACTGTGTTAGTTATGCATGGAAAAAAAGCATTAATAAATGAACAGTGTGTGAAGGCAGTGAAGAGCATAAGTAATTTACAAACAATGTAAAAAAGAACATACAAAATAAAGATCTTTTAAGTGTAACCACGGGAAGCTGTTTAGCAATAATTTTAGGATTGACTTATGATACATGCAAGAAGATTAATCGCAATTTCAGGCAAGAGGTGAAACTGTTAATATGAGAAATGCACATAGGAAACCAATATCAAGTGCTAAGCACAGAGCATATAAACTGAAAGAATATATTAGTGTAAATGTGCTGAGGAAGTGTCTAGTACCATGATAGAAGAGGAGGAATGATGCTGGAGAAATGGATGATAGTACTGTGGTGCAAGTTCGATGGAGCTCTGGGAGATTTCTATTCTTCCAAGGCAGAAATAGTTAATAAAATCTGTAGGGATATGTGGGATTTATAAAGTTATTCATTATAGTAACTGGAATCCATGAAAGATTACTAACATATTTACAGAAATACTTTATTGGGGAAAGTATAAGTAAGTATCCATACATCAGCCTGAGATCATGAAAGAAACTATCGAAAAGTAATTTTAACCTCAAGCTTAAACAACTTCATGTCATTTTTCATTTGGTAGGACACTCGTAGATGACACTCGTAGACAGATTAGTAATTTACATCCATAAAAATTTAAACAAAACGGAAGTGGAAAATATGAAATCTCAATGGAAAATCCAACACACACACACGGACATGCGTGCGCGAATGTAACTCACATACATAAGATCGCAGTCTCTGGCAACTGAAGCCACTCTGCAAGCAGCAGCACCAGTGCATGATGGGAGTGGTGACTGGGTAAGGGTGAGGAGGAGGCTGGGCTGAGAGGGGGGGGGGGGGCAGTGAAGTGTTGCTGGGGAGCACACAGGGATGAGGTGGAGAGAGGGTAGAGGGCAGCTGTGTGCAGTCAGAAGGTTAGACGGAGGGTAGGAAGAGGTGGGGGGCGGGGGGGGGGGGGGTAGCAGAAAAGGAGAGAAGTTAAAAGACTGGGTGTGATAGTGGAATGAGGGCTGTGTAGTGCTGGAATGGGAACAGGGAAGGGGCTGGATGGGTGAGGAGAATGACTAACAAAGGTTGAGACAAGGAGAGTTACCGGAACGTAGGATATATTGCAGGAAAGTTCCTACCTGCGCAATTCAGATAGTCTGGTGTTGGTGGGACGGATCCTTATGGCACAGGCTGTGAAGCAGTCATTGAAATGAAGGATGTCGTGTTGGGCAGCTTTCTCAATAACAGGATGATCCACTTGCTTCTTGGCCACAGTTTGTCAGTGGCCATTCATGCGGGCAGACAGCTTGTTGGGTGTTGTGCCCATGCAGAATTCAGCACAGTGGTTGCAGCTCAGCTTGTAGATCACATGAGTGGTTTTTCATATATCCCTGCCTTTGATGGGATAGGTGATTTTGTGACTGTACTGGAGTATGTGGTGGTGGGATGATGTAGGGGACACGTCTTGCATCTAGGTCTGTTACGGGGATATGAGACGTGAGGTAAAGGGTTTGGGAGCAGGGGTTGTGTAAGGATGGACGAGTGTATTTTGTAGGTTCAGTGGATGGCAGAATACCATTGTGGGAGGGCTGGGAAGGATAGTGGGCAGGACATTTCTCATTTCGGGACATGAGAAGAGGTAGTTGATACTCTGATGGAAAATGTAGTTCAGTTGCTCCAGTCCTGGGTGGTACTGAGTTATGAGAGAATGCTCCTCTGTGACTGGACGGTGAGACTTTGGGAGGTGGTGAGAGAATGGAAATATAAGGCATGGGAGATTTGTTTTTGTACAAAGTTGGAAGGCTAATTACAGTGAAGGCTTCAGTGATACTCTCGGTATATTTTGAGAGGGACAACTCGTCACTGCAAGTAGCTAGGCTGTATGGAAGGAACATCTTGGTGTGGAATGGGTGGCAGCTGTCAAAGTGGAGTTATTGCTGGTGGTTAGTAAGTTTGATATTGAGAGAGGTACTGATTCAGCCATCTTTGAGGTGGAGGTCATCATCTATGAAGGTGGCTTGTTGGGTTGAGTAGGACCAGGTGATGCAAATTGGGGAGAAGCTGTTGACATTCTGGAGGTTCCTTTTCATTATATTGTTTCATTCATCAATCTTCTGTGCTGTATGACATTCCTTTAACTCATTACCTCTTGTTTGCAACACCATTACTTTCCTACCTGGTTCACATTGCATTGCTGTGTTTCTTTCTGGAATTATGTACAACCTCAAAATAAAATTCACTCAATCATACTGCCCATGATGTCAACCTACTAGACAGATTCTTCAACATCAACTACTATTGCAATGCTGCATGATCCTCTATTACTCAAATCATCTTTCCATGGAGATAACACTTCAAATGAGGTGATTCCATAGATATGGCTCAACATTTCCTTGTCCATCATGTGGTAATTCTTCTCCACTGACTTCGTCTGCCTTGATGCGTAGGCAACCAGATGTTTCACTCTCTCAGCCTCCTGACTTGGCATGCAACTGAGTGCATGATTGGGCACATCACATGATAGAATGAATTCCTTATTGAAATTCAGAGACACTAAGACTGGACTCACTACCAAAGCTTCTTTCAGTTTCTGAAAAGTGTACCAACAATTCTCCTACCATAAAAACTTCGAACCTTTCCTCATCAAATGTGTTAATGGTCTGGCAGTACTTGCAAAGCCTTTTATGGACCTTCTATAATAACACACGACACCAATGAACTATTGCAGTACATTTACCGAGTCAGGTACAGCAAAAACATATACGGCTTTAATTACTATCAGGCCTGTCTTATGCCCAACCTTACTAATTATGTGACCTTTTTTAACGCAAAATTATACTTCTCTGTACATAGCATTAAATTTGCCCTCAACCTCAAGAATACCTTCCTTAGGCATTGTATGTGCTGCTCCATGTCACTCACAAAGATGATTATATCATCAATATACACCAGGCATTGACGTGGTTTTAAACCTCTGAGAACCTCATCCAATAATCCCTGAAACATTTCAGACGCATTTTTCAGTCCAAAACGTTTCCTCCTCATGACAAAGAAAATGCTGTTTTTGGTCAGTCCTCTGCAGCCATTTCCAGCCAATGTTAGCCACTTTTCAAGTCCGTTGTTGAAAAATACTTGCACTGGCCTAAGTAGTTATGGTTTCCATGATGTTCAGGAAAGGGTTGGCATCCAGGTGTTGATAATCGCAAGAAAACCTGTATTTTTGTGATCCATCTGCTGATTGTTGGGCACAATGATAATTACATCCCCACCCCCCACCCGTCCCCCAGGGGCTATTACTTTGCTCCATGATCCCATCCTTCAGCTGCTGATCTATGAATTTCTCCAGAATTGGCTGCACTCTCGGTACTCTGTATGGTTTGTGGTAAACCAGTGATTCATTTCTCATCAGTATTAGGTGCAGTGTAATATGTGTTGATGACAATGGCTCCTTTGGAAAGAAAGAAGCTCTTAAATTCCAACACTAATTCTTCCATCTGTTCCTTATCACTCCCTCGTAATTCAGTTTCAGTGATGTTTGGTGATCTTGTCCCTCTCTTCCTCCTTCAGGATATCCAGGTTATCAGTTAACAACACGCTTATTAATCTTAAATCCTTGGCTGGCTCAATGCTTCACTTACTTCCAACAGGTCTACCACACACAACATCCCTGCTGGTGAGTTAAACTTAACACTAACCCAAAGCGATTTTCCAGTACCCTTTAGTACATCATTGTGTGGATCGAACCTTAGTGTGATTGTTCACAGTTTAACTGATTTGTTGCGCTCTATAGACTTCTCTCATGACATCACTTCATTGGCAACAGTTTTGCTCAGCTGAAACACTTTTCTGTCAGACTCCACCATGTGATGCCGAAGGTCGATTTGGCACAATGCCGATGCAAAAAATCCATCTTCAGAATCATGTATAGCCCTCACTTATGTGTAGCACAATTTCACACATTGAACTGAACTCTACCCAGGCAAAAATCAATGTCCACCAATCCCAACAGTGTGACATCTTTATCTCCTACTCCTTGCAGTCTATACCATGGTGGTTTCCACTGCTTATGTTGCACCAGAACCCCACTGGCAATCAACACAAGCACCCCTATGTCCAACGTCATCCTGTAATTCTTTTTCCCCACTGCCCCTTCCACCCCATATTCCATTTCTGCATACGACTTCATAGCACTTAATTTTACTGGGAATGCCTGTAGGTGGACCTCCAATTCCCTTTGGTATTTAACATGTGCTTCTTCCCTGGTCCCCCTCTGAAATGACCACTACACCATGCTGACTACCACCGTTATTGCCACTGTTTTGTGGCTGACGTATCCTGCCTTAACTTGTACATACAACTATGGATCTTCCCTAACTTATCTGCAAGTTCTTCTCCTGATTGTCCATGCATCTTTGTTACCAGGCTCAATTGTTTTCTAAAATGTCTGGCACTGTTCTGCTTCCTATGCATTTGAAGTAAGCTCTTTTTGAATTCAAATGTTTCAGCTCCATTGAAAGCCTCTGTATAACCCACATAAGCTATTGGTTCTGCAGTTAGTCTTAATTTTGCTACCTTCAAAAGTTTCATGTCAAGCCATCCTTCCATCTCTGCCAAATTCCTGAGATCCTCCAGAAAAGCTTGCACATCCTCAGTTGATTTCCTGGAGAAAGGAGCAACTAAATTCGCAGCTGACAAATCTGTATCTCACCATGGCAATTGGACTCATAATAGACTGTACAACTCCCTACCAGCTGCTGTTTATTGTTATACCCTTTCCAACAATCCAACAATATATGCACTGCATGTGGTTCTGACACTCCTTGTGTCCCTGACTCTCCCAAAGCCTTGCCCGTGTCATTACTCATTTTGGAACACCAACAATTAAAAGACACACAAAATTAGACATATCAACTTAACTCTTACATCTAATCATCAGCCATTTTGATTCCCAGCAATGGTCTAGTCATGTCAGTTATGCTTACATATGAAACACACTACTGCTACCAATGCTGTACATGGTGCTGAATGACGGAAGCTACTCTGCATACATCTGACAGGCACTAGCCAATTGTGTCCCATGTTACCTCTAAATTGTGACAGATTCACTGGCTCCTTACCTTTATAAACACTCACCTTGCAAAATGCGTGGAAGTCAACCTTCTTCACCACGACAAAGACTCTTTGACAGCAACAGTTCAATTTCTCGCCTCACTGTACCGTAGGCCATAGGTTCAGATATTATGTTAAAAAGACAACACCAGTACTCTGACACCAGTTGTAAGTGGTGTGGTAGAGGTGGGTTGGGAGACTGCCCTTCAGATCCAGTTGAACAGCCTGTACTTCTAAATGCTTTATTATGGCACCCTGCCATAGATCAGTACAGAAGGCAGCCACTTGACAGTGGCATTCGGTGTCCTTGTGTATCTTTTCATCCTCCAAATGCTAACAGCACAGCATCAGCTGGTGCAACTGCTTCTGTCACCAACAACTCCAGCTGCAAGCAACGGTGGCTAACTGTGACTGCATGCGTTGAGATATGGCTCGCACACCCTGCTCTGTCCATAAGATGGTCAGCCAGTAACATAATGGCTATATCCCACTCCCCCGAGTCGATGGCTGGTGAGCTGCTAGCCAGGGCCGGTGCTGGCTGTTGTTGTGCCGGCTCCAGCTCCTGCAGTCTCAGGACGAACTGCTCTGGCACACAGTCAAACTATGGTCTACGAACACGTTCCAGACAGCTGTCAAACGACACAGCTCTGTGGTGGCAGGGGGTGTGATACTAACAGAAGAGACTTTAGTATAAATGGCTGCACTTGTTTGGGATCATAAAGCTGTCTTCAAATCGAGTATTGGTTTGAGCCCTGCAGTTGTTTCCAAGCCATGGTACTCTTCCTGCCTTCATCCAATGTTCGAACATACTTAACTGACCACCTGTAGGGAGTGGAATGCTGACCATAGGTGAGGTTTGCTACTGATGTGGATCAGTTATTCTTCATTTTATAAATCCTATGGCAAAGGAAAATTTTCAGGGACATAAATCAAGCCAAGATACAAAAGAAAGAAATAATGAGTAAAACAAATTATGTAGGTGGTAATAATAATCAACTTTTGAATCTGTACAGGCATGACAATGCCACAAAACTGTCATTGTAGGCACAAAATATTGTTATATTAGCTGACAGTGGCTCAACTTCAAGACCAGGTATCTGGACCTGAGAAGAGGGATGAAATTAGATGTGCAGTCCAATCTGTGGGCGAACAGAGTGTCTGAACACGATGTAAAGATGAATGTGGAGCAAACATAACACACCATCATGAGCATCAGAATAAGCTAAATACACAGAAAACAGAACATGGCGCAAGGTGAAGGTGAGGTCTGAGGTAGCTGATGCCCATGTAAGAACTGCTAGATGAGACCTATTTTCATCAGCAGGTGAACACGTGGGTCAGTGGCTCTGCCCATGCAACACTTCACACTCGCCCTCTGTTCAGTGGTGTACTTTGGTACAATACCAATGCCAGCTCTTCTGCATCTATCTTGATATCTACTGGCAGGGTTACTAAATCCTTTGCCCCTGAAAACATCACGTTGGGCCAAAAATGGCCAGGTTGTGCTGCAACCTCCAGAGCAAAATCAGGAAAGGCCTGAGATTTTTAGAAATGGGTCGACTACAAAAGGTAAAAGTACCAATGAAGCTGTCTCTGTCAGAGGAGCAGAAGGTTGTGGAGGCTGGAATAACTGTTGGTTCACCAGCATACCTCAGCCACTGGTGAGTGGAGGTGGAGGAGGAGGAGGAGGAGGAGGGGGGGGGGGGGGGAGGAGGAGGAAGACAGGCATCAATTCAAATTCTGTGGGCTCTGCAGTGGCCTCCCACCTGAACAACACTGTGACCAACCCCATTGCCCGCTTGATTTGGTGCTGGCTTGTACCTATGCTGCAATGGTCATGTGCGCAACTGACTGGAATGACAGATCTGCTACTCCTGTCCAACCTCCACCACAAAAAAATGAAGACCTTTATGGTCTGTCAGGATGCCTGGTGGCCACCCTTGCTGACATCCTATAGCCGGCCTAAGTGGCAGCCCTGCGAGAAAAATGTAGTGGACTGTAACAATCCTGGACATAAGACTCGGGGTGCAACAGATCCAAAAGACACTGTGGCTGGTGCCCACACAAATGTTCTGCCAGACTGCACCTGTCATTGCCCAATGTGTGACAAGAAAACTAGACAGTGTGTCATTGTGAGACATTGCAGAAAAGGGTTTCTTGTTTTGGGTTTTAAATGTTCGCACAAATTGCTCCACTTCACAGTTAGAAGCCAGGTGAAATGGGGCTGTAGCCAGATACTGAACACTATTGAAAAGCAAAAATCTGCAAACTCTTGTGACTGACCATTATCAGAGTCAAGGCTCCCGGGATTGCTCTTGATAGCAAAAGTGACAAACAACAAGTGATTGGTTGCAGTCAACATCATGGAGGACAGTTTCGGTATGTGTAACAAATATGACAATGCATCGACCACCAGCCACCATGTGCTTCCCAAAAAAGGGCAATTCAATCTCAATGTAGACAAGTGTAATGTGCTGCGAATACATAGAAAGAAAGATCCTTTATCATTTAGCTACAATATAGCAGGTCAGCAACTGGAAGCAGTTAATTCCGTAAATTATCTGGGAGTAGGCATTAGGAGTGATTTAAAATGGAATGACCATATAAAATTAATTGTCGGTAAAGCAGATAGCAGACTGAGATTCATTGGAAGAATCCTAAGGAAATGTAGTCGAAAAACAAAGTAAGTAGGTTACAGTACACTTGTTCGCCCACTGCTTGAGTACTGCTCACCGGTGTGGGATCCGTACCAGGTAGGGTTGATAGAAGAGATAGAGAAGATCCAACAGAGAGCAGTGCGCTTCGTTACAGGATCATTTAGTAATCGCAAAAGCGTTACGGAGATGATAAATAAACTCTAGTGGAAGACTCTGCAAGAGAGACACTCAGTAGCTCGGTACGGAACTTTGTTGAAGTTTCGAGAACATACATTCACCTAGGAGTCAAGCAGTATATTGCTGCCTCCTACGTATATCTCGCGAAGAGACCATGAGGATAAGATCAGAGAGATTAGAGCCCACACAGAGGCATGCAGACAATCTTTCTTTCCACGAACAATATGAGACTGGAATAGAAGGGAGAACCGATAGAGGTACTCTAGGTACACCGTCAGGTGGCTTGCGGAGTATGGATGTAAATGTAGATGTAGAAAGAGCTTGGAAAGTTGACATGCTCCTTGTCCTAATCACACTCTGGGACTGACCAAGCAGGAAACTGATGTGCTGGCACAGCCGTGTTCTGTGGACAGTCCGTGCAGTGCGACTCAAGATGTTAAATATCAGAACCGATCACTGGCCAATTGAGATGTCGGTGCGCCATATGGGACATAGTCCAGAGTGACACATGTAGCAGGTGGAGTATGCAAGGATGCTTTGCCAGAGGGATGACCACTCAACAGCTTTGCTTTCCGTCATCAGGATGAGTAACCCCTGGACAGTGTCGAACTGATGCCACAACAGAGAAAAACGTATGCCATGTTGGATCTGCTCTAGAAGGAGCAGGCTCAGATCATCCCATTGGGACTGCCGAAATGATTTTCCAGAAAAGAGGGTTGATGGCTTTGGCAGCCGTGACCTCCTGTGTT
Organism: Schistocerca piceifrons; assembly: GCF_021461385.2. Lineage (NCBI taxonomy): Eukaryota > Metazoa > Arthropoda > Insecta > Orthoptera > Acrididae > Schistocerca > Schistocerca piceifrons. The sequence continues at coordinate 384,670,282 of NC_060139.1, forward strand.
GTCAAAGGAAAATCTGGTGATGTCTGCTGCAAGGTATCACCCAATGCAAAAACTAGAACCTCCTGTTGATCAAACTCCAGATCGGGTCCTACTGGCAACTGCAATAGCACATCTGCATTAGTATGCTGCACGGTTGGACCCAAAACAGATGTTGTAGCAGTAAGTACTGAGAAATAGGGGCAACTTCTGCAACCATTGGGTAATCCAATATGGTAACTTAAGAGTGAGGGCTTAATAGGGAAACCAGAGACTTGTGGTCACTAATAAGACAGAACTTTGCTAAATAAAAAAAAAACACCAGAAATGGTACCCAGTGTCTTCTTTTCCACCTGTGATTAATTACATTGCACTGTGAAAAGTGTTTTCAATGCGTAAGTGATGAACTATTCGGTTCTGTCTGGACTGCGATGCAACAGAACTGCAGCAATGCCTTACTGCAATGTGTTGGTGGCCAGAGTTAACTGTTTATCCAGCATTAAGGAAGCAAAATGGGGAGAGCAGCACAAACACAACGTGAGAGACTGAAAAACCCATTTACAGTCCTCAGACCAGAAGAATTTTGACACTATTTTGATAAAGCTGGTTAAGAGAATGGCAGACATGTGGGGCGTGGGTAATCAACTTAGCCTAATAAGAAATCTTGCATAAAAAAGACTGGAGCTCCTTCATGTTCTGGGGTGCCAGGTTGATGATAAGTGTGATGTGCTCATTCTTAGGGATAAGGTCATCTTTGCTAAGAACATGTCCCAAAAGTCCACATTTGGGGAAGGGGAGGTATCTACATTTTTACAGTTTGCAGTGAAGACATTCATCAGAAGTCATTGGCACCTTTAGATTTAGTAAATGCTCTTCTCATGTGGAGCCAGTATCCAAGATGTCATTGAGATAGTTTACACAACAGGGAATATCCCGAGTCAACTGCTCCAGATATAATTTGTAAATTCCTGGCAGAGACAAAATTCTAAAGGCAAATGATTAAACTAGTAGAGCCCATAGGGGTTGTTGAGCACTAAGAAATTCAGAGAAGCAGCATCTAACAACTACTGCAAGTGCACATTCCGCAAGTTGAAGCAGAAGAAATACAGGTCCCCTGGCATTTTGCTGCAGGTGGGTGCTTGCAGGCTGGAAGGCAGGATGGCAGCCACTGGTGACACCGACACTTGAACTGGATCCAAGGATGTGCCCGGAGGCAGGAAGTGGCTGCAGCAGAGACGGTGCTAGCTATCCATGTGGCACCTTCAGCTGCTGTGTATGGCCATCTGCACCTGGGGCCTGATGAACTCATGGAGGGCTGGTAACAAAAATGGCAGCTTCAGCTGCTGTGTATGGCCATCTGCACCTGGGGCCTGATGAACTCATGGAGGGCTGGTAACAAAAATGGAGGAGGGTGAGCAAGGCCTAATATCATATGGGGGCATAATTGGCAGAATGGCCAGAGAGGTCAGAGGTGAAGTAGGAGAACCAGATGCAGGAAGAAAGGATGATGTCATAGGCATGTGAGGAGGCGGAGGTGGCCAGGCCTCCCTGACAGAATCCAACACTCGCAGCGACCAAACCCGCAACTGCAGACAACCATCCCAAGTGTGTAGCACATGGTCGTAGGTGCCTTGAGAGGTCTTGGTGTAGAGTCCAGTAGATTCAGCAATGTGCATGGCTGGCAGTCCTTCAGTGGCTCTGCTAGGCTTTTCTCACTGATGGGCATGGTCCTATAGTAACTAAGGAAACGTGTGAGAGCCTCTATTGCAGGGGCATTAGCAATATAATTCTACATTTGCATGTTAAAATTTCGGACTAGGTGTTCTGCCTCCTTGTGCACGCGAGGGCGGAAAAGGGGTGCATAAACATGATGAATACCATGGTATGCACAAAAATTATGAAAACACTGAGAGACAGAAGTGTGGATTGTTGTCAGTTACCAGCATGTGGGAAAGGCCTTCAATGGAGAATATTAGAGTGAGAGCCCCCGCTGCATTGAATAACGTGGCCAGGGATTGGCCTGGTGACATTCACATTTAGAACAAGGAGTGATTATGCATGAGATGCCAAAATGATTCTGATGTAGTATATGAAGAATGTCGTGCCTGAGAGATACTTCAATGATCACCCTTGTAACAACACATTCTGTGGACAAGAATATGATGCCATCGATGAGCATGAGTCTGTGCTGAACAGCGAATAATTGCAGATGTTATCTGATGCATGAGCCAAAGGTCACTTGGACCCTCCATGCTGATTGTTTTGTTGCTTGTGATAGGGAACAGGGTAGGGGCTGGGGCTTGAACAACGTGAGAACTGATAATAGTGAATCCATCCACTGTCTGCCAAGCTTCCTTGTCGAGGCAAAAACAAAGTACTCCCTCTCGATTGAAACCAGGAGCAAGGTACTGTTGATAAATGCAAAAGAGCTTCTGCATTTGAATGCTGAGCCATAGGTCAGAAATGAATCTCATAATTATATCTACTAAGGAACATGGCCCACTTTTAAAGTCTATGGGCTGCCTTGTCCAGTAAGTGTACCGTAGGGCTAAACAGAGGCAGTAACAGCTTGTGGTAAGTCACCAAAGGAAACATAATGCTGTAAAGACACACACAAAACTTCTTGATAGTCTAAATAATAGCAACAGCCTCCTTCTCTATCTGAGAATAATTCTCCTGTGCGTCATTCAGTGTCTTGACACAAAAGCAATGAGCTGCTTTGAACCATCCACATAATGTTGTCAACAAAGCCCCCCACATCATATTGTGATGTGTCCATTACAACCACAAGCTCTAGTCTCAGTTGATAGGTGGCCGAGAACGGGGCAGAATGCATGGTTGCAGGCAGGGATCCAAGCAAATGCTGCACCTTTCTTAAGCAGTTGATTGAGAAGGTAGGAAATCGAAGCTGCCTGTGGAAGGAACTGTTGGTAATATGTGTCTTTGCGTAGGAATACCTGAAGCTCCTTCACATTCTTAGGAGGTGGAAGGGCTGTTGTGTGAGTATCGATTTGCTGAGTCCCCCCATGAGAAATAACATGTCTCAAGTATTTTTTAGAAGGTTGCAAGAAATGGGACATCTGCAAATTACACTTGACACCTTCGTCATGCAAGGTGTGAAACAAAAGACAGAGGTTGCGAAGGTGGCCCTTTTTGGTGGGAATGGTAACAACAATGTCGCTGATGTAATTGATACTACAGGGAATTCGTTGGGTAAGCTGCTCCAAATAGCGTTGACAAATTGGTTGGCGCAGTTGCAATGCCAACACCAATTAGTTGTACCTGTAGAGGCCATACAGCGTATTAACAATAAGAAGCTGATTTGATTCTTCATCAGTTGGCAGCTGTAAATACGCTTTCAACAAATCTAGTTTTTAAAAATATTGTACACCCATCAGCTTCGTCATAAGTTCATCCAGGCGAGGAATGGGATATGTGTTGACCAAGAGCTGTGATTAACCATCACCCTAAAGTCACCACAAAGACTGAGGTTGTCTGTCGGCTTGTTGGTAACAGTGTAGTCCATTGAGTGGACAACATGGGTTCTGATGTCTAAAGCTGTAGATCTGTCCAATTCTTCCTTCACTTGAATGTGAAGTGAGTGGTACAGACCTGGCATGGAAAAAAATTGGCTTGTTTTGTATATTTGAGAGTGATATGCACCATATAATCAGTAGTGTTGCTGGGTCCTGATGAAAAAAGGGATAGAATATTACTTCCACAAGTCATCCAACTCTTGATAAGTCACAAGATCTGATATTAAATAAATGGGATTGGAGATTGTAAATCCAGAAGCCCGGAAAGTCTCCAAATCAAACAGATTTCTATAAGTTCACTGTCATTAGCCAGAAATGTCACTGACTGAATCACCAAATTGTACATTGTTTCCACAGTAAATTGGCTCAAAATAGGAATCTGCCATGTATTGTAACTGACAATACAGTGTGAAGTAGCCAGCATTGGAAGAGAACCAAGACGGATATAAGTATCCACTTGGAGGTGTGTTGGGGTGCTGTTAATATGCACATTGTTGAACAGTTTGTTAGAAACAGTTGCAGTATCTTCAAATACATCACTAACAGTGTTATTGTCCATAGATTGAGGTATGAGAGGCACAGTGGAAGCTGACCGAGTGTTGCATACAGGTGCAGTGTGATCTTCCTTATGTCACAGATGGTACAAGACAGGGAATGTTGTGACCAGGCTAGTTGGCCGTGTTTAACAAAATGATGAGGGCAGAGCTTGTGGAAATTTTTCCACCATGGCCATAATTGTGTGTAGCTTGGGGACAAGGCACGCAGCACTACCATGACATCTGCTTCCAAAGGCTTACTGGAACGTGTATGCCTGTTGCTGTCTAAGTTTACAGTGCCCATGTCAGCCCAAGAATCTAATTGACAGCTTCAAATACTTGCACGACCTTTAGTACTTCTTTTAAAGAGGGATCTTCAAGCTGCAGTGCCCTTTGGTGAAATTTCGTGTTGGGGGCTGCCAATATGGTAGCTTCTCTAACCATAGTATTGGTGTATGATTTCTGAGATTTAGCAATAATGAAACTACACTTGTGTCTTAATGCCTGCAGTACCACAGCCCAAGTGTATTAGGATTGGTGGGGTTGCTTTCTGTCCTGTTAAAACTCCACTCTTGTGTAAATCACTTGAGTGTGCTTGCCATGATAGGAACTCAGCAAACAACACACTTTGTCAAATGACAGGGATACAGGATCCTGAAGGGGAGATAGCTTCCATAGAAAGCTGTACATTTGTGGGGAGATCCATGACAAAAAAAGCTTTAATGGAGTTGGCATCTGGTCTGTTACCTTGAAGGCTGCAAAGTGTTGCCACAGGTGTTTTTTCATATGATTCTCACTCTTTGTCAGCTTCGTTGTAGGTGCGGAATGGAGGTGGGGTGGCCAGTAAAGATTAGAATCTTGTTAACAGACCCATAAACATCCTGTCCAGCATGGCTGTGTGTTCCTGTTGCTGAATTTCTAAGTGCCACTGGTTTTCCAATTACTACTGTAGTAAAATCTGCAGAATTGACTTCAAAGTATGTACATCTTGACATCATCAGGTTTTCGTGTGAATCACGTGAAGAATGAACCTTTTTGTTGCCATTTGTGTAGCAATGAACACAACTGAGAATGCCAATAAAAATATAATGACTTCAGTGCCAGAACCATGAACACTTTCTATACATTTTCCTTGTACATAGCTGGATTGGTACCTGTTTGACATACAATTATATGTGAGCAGAATGAAGTTTACAAGAGTATAAACTGTTACAGCGTGAGACAGAAGCCACTTCGCTCTGGGTTTAAATAGAATGACATAGTATCTATCAGAGATGTATCTCTCTATTTTGTTACAGCATTGTTTGGTGTTACAAATTGGAGGAACCATTAGTGAACTAACTTAAATAACACATCTTTGGAATAAGATGAACCAGCATCTAACATATCAGCTATAGTTGTCATTGCTCATTAACCCTCAGTCATGCTTTTTTCCCACTCTTTTAATTCACCCTTTCCTATTTCCAGCCTTTCAGTACTAGAGTGTACTTTTTTCCTCTGTTTCTCATTCGACTGTCCCCCCACTGCCATTTGTGCAATATTTGGGTACATTCGTATGTCATGAGGTTGGATTCCATTGGAACCATTGCACGCAGTGACTGTGATCTAATTCAAACAGGAAGTAAGTCAACAACCAGTTATGATTCAGTCTGTACTTTATTGCAGAGCCAGATTTCAACTACAGTATAGCTATCATCATTGCATATGAAGTGAGTATCGTAGACTCGACAGGCTTGGAAATGCAACCCTTAGCATGCACATAGCTTAATTCAAATTCAGCTGAAATCTAGATCTCCAATAGAGTACAAATTGAATTGTGACTCGTTGCTGACTTACTTCCTGTTTAGACATTTGTATGAGCTATATTTTGGGATGCATTGCGAGTGATTTATATGACATGTTTTGTTGTCATTGTCAGTATCATCTTCATGATTATTTATCATATTCATTGATTATGTGCTAACTTCAAAAATAATTTTACAATAATGAAAATTCCGGATGGGATCAATCTACCGTATTTACTCGAATCTAAGCCGCACTCGAATCTAAGCCGCACCTGAAAAATGAAACTTGAAATCAAGGAAAAAAAATTTCCCGAATCTAAGCTGCACCTGAATTTTGAGACTCGAAATTCAAGGGAAGAGAGAAGTTTTAGGCCGCACCTCCAAATCGAAACAAAGTTGGTCCATTGTAATATGAGACACAATTTAGGTCGAATGAATGACGATACAGCTACAGTAGTTTGGTTCGAGTCGTAAGCTTAGCAGTTAAGCTTTACCAGGTAGCCATTGCTATGCGTCAGGCTCTCCGTCCGCATTTATACAGGTACCCTTCCTTTTTCACGCGCTTCGTCTGGTTTGAATTGATTGCTTATTTTTCTTTGATCTGATAAGTGCCGTTCTCTTTGTTATAAGTGTTTATGTCACTCTAAGCTGAAAATGCATTACTGTACTGTGTCCTGCATTGTTTGTCGCATTCTGATAATGAGTGTTTATGGCCTATCGCCGCTCGCGGCATGGCTTGCTTTTGTGTGCGCGCTACCGCCGCGAGAGAGAGAGAGAGAGAGAGAGAGAGAGAATCGTCACATTAGCGAAACAATAGCAAGAGACTGCTATTTGTTGTTAGTTACACTGCTGCTTTCTATTATAATGATCAACAAGAACCAAATAATAGACTGCGTATGACAGATGGTGTTCTGAACGAGAGTTTAGCGAAAATTTTTCTCCGTTTGAAAATCTTTGCAGATGCCTCTTTAGTACATTACATTCTGCATAGAAATTAGAGTCATCTTAGATTTAAAAATCTAGTCAAGTGCCGTGCTTCATTTCTGACTGTATCACTATTAGGACTAAGAATAATACGAATATAAACATGACATGGTATGTATATTCTTCCGCGTTTGCTGTTGTCTCACACTAGTTTCGTAGTTTATTAGGCAGACAGGATTTAAATGACATAGCAGCAAACACGAAAGAATACATGGCAAAATGTTTATATTCGTATTAATCTTATGGTGAAGAGAATACTGCATGTGATTCACAATTCATAAAAGTTCCTATTAGCAACCATCTCTTCTCACAGGTAGGAAAAAATTCAGAATGTAGAGTTGGCCATATTGACAAACATCCCAGTCTTGCCAGTCGGATTTTCGTAGCCCATTGAAATGCTGTTACATTCAAAGATGAACAATACGGAATTTGTATTTACTTCGTTGGATAATGTATGAAAATGCAGTGGTCGAAACTCGGGGGGGGAGAAAAAAGCTCGTCTTCCACCGTTTTTTAATTTATTTACTGACGCAGAGGTTTTGGCGCCAGTATTTATCTTTGTGCTAGCAAAGCATGCCTGTGTAGCGCTACATATATTCGACGGCAGAAGTTAGTTCTGGCGGCACTTACCAACATTTTTCAGAACTTCCGCTTACTTTGCACTAGATTCTAAGCCGCAGGCGGTTTTTTGGATTACAAAAACCGGAAATAAAGTGGGGCTTAGATTAGAGTAAATACAGTATTTATCTGAAGCTTATTGTTGTGTGTGCAGGGAGACTTGTAACAGAGAAGGAAAGGTATCATGTCTCTCATTACCTCACCCCCCTCCCCCTCCTTCTTTGCCTCCAGTTACTGACATGGTCCCCTCCCCCCACTTCTGTGAGTCTGATCAACCACTCGTAAATCATCATTGTTGCTGCGGCTGTGGAAGGGTGCATTTGGATGTCATTGCGATTGTGATTCCACCTAAACTGGAAAAACAGCATTAGCTCAAAAGCTAGTAGTGACTGTACTGTTACATGTGCCTATCGGCAACTTTCCATACAGATTCATTCAAGTGGTTGCCTTTCTTACGAATATAATGTAACAATTAGTCATGCCGACATTCTTTGTTTCTACCAGATATCTATTTGTTATGTACTTCGGCTTGACCTACATCCCTGAAAATTTTCCTTTATGAAAGAATTTACAGAGTGCTGAGTGACTAAATTTTGTCTCCTATTTATTTATTGATTTAATTAGTGCAGACTGATGATATTCACTGTTTAAATTTCTCAGAATCTATTCTTGCTGTTGCCTTATGCTTTCATTAATTTGATTCCTTTGATTGATAATGTTGTTAATGTTACTGAAATCGCATCGCTTCATTATTTTTAAGGTTGGAATACAGGAAGAAAGAACATTATTGCAGAAAAAAGTAGAAAATATGGAGGAATTTTGTCGTGAGCTTGAAGAGACAACACGAGCTCAAACAACTGAGGTGCAATCCCTGAGAGGCTTGATGATGGAGACATTTGTTTGGGTAGAGGATGCCAGATCCCGCCGACGGAAAATTACCAAACCACCTGAGTAACTACACAAACTACTATATACGGTTTTTGCTGCTATAAATAATTTATAAGGATACCGTATTTTATGTGTATTTATGTGACTGAATGACAAATTTAGTGAAGAGAAATGGTTAATACACTCATCAAAAGAAGTTTTGCATCATCCCGGTTCCCAGAACTTCTGAAGATAGACGTGGACCGTGGATATTGTATCACAGGCACAGTCGCTTTGACTGTTCATAGATGTCACTAAACCTGCCCAAAGATGTAAACAACCATGCATGAGCAGTGACTATTAGATGGAGGGGGTCCAACAGCCAATCAGTTCATCATTCCACCAGGAAGGAGGTACACGGCTGGTGTTGTCTTTAGTTCAACCATGCCTAGACGGTCAATACTGTGGTTCGATTGCGCCCACATTGTTACTTTGTGCCAGGAAGGGCTCTCAACAAGGGAAGTGTTCCAGTTGTCTCAGAGTGAACCAAAGCAACGTTGTTTGGACATGGAGGAGATACGGAGAGACAGGAACTGTCGATGACATGCCTTGCTAAGGCCACCCAAGGGCTACTATGGCAGTGGATGGCCGCTACCTATGGATAATGGCACAGAGGAACTCTGACAGCAACGCCAACATGTTGAATAATGCTCTTCATGCAGCCATAGGACGCTGTATTACGACTCAAACTGTGCGCAGTAGGCTGCATGATGAGCAACTTCACTCCCGACGTTCATGGCAAGGTCCATCTTTGCGACTGCAACACCATGCAGCCCGGTACAGATAGGCCCAACAACATGCTGAATGGACCACTCAGGATTGGCATCACGTTCTCTTCGCCAATGAGTATCGCATATGCCTTCAACCAGACAATCATTGGAGATGTGTTTGGAGGCAACCCGATCAGGCTGAACGCCTTAGAGACACTGTCCAGCGAGTGCAGCAAGATGGAGGTTCCCTGCTTTTTTGGGGTGGCATTATGTGGGACCTACGTACGCCCCTGGTGGTCATGGAAGGCACCGTAACGGCTGTGCGAAATGTGAATGCCATCCTCCGACTGATAGTTCAACCATATCGGCGAGGCATTTTTGTCTTCATGGATGACAATTCACACCCCCAACATGTACATCTTGTGAATGACTTCCTTCAGGATAACGACATCACTTGACTAGAGTAGCCAGCATGTTCTCCAGACATGAACCCTATTGAACATGCCTGTGATAGATTGAAAAGGGCTGTTTATGGACGACATGACCCACCAACCACTCGGAGGAGTCTATGCCGAATCACCATTGAAGAGTGGGACCATCGGGACCAACAGTGCCTTGATGAACTTGTAAATAGTATGTCACAACGAATACAGTCGTGCACCAATGCAAGAGGACATGCTGCTGGGTATTCGAGGTACCAGTGTGTACAGCAGTCTGGAGCACCACATCCGAAGGTCTCACGGTATGGTGGTACAACATTTACTGTGTGGTTTTCATGAAAAGTAAAAGGGTGGAAGTGATGTTTATGTTGATCTCTATTCCAGTTTTCTGTACAGGTTCCAATACTATAGGAACTGAGGTGATTCAAAACTTTTTTTGATGTGTGTATTTCACCTGTCAGTGTGCAACAAGTTTTAAGATGATCATGAAGCTGTGAACTTACGAGTCTCCTCCGTGTGCTTTTGCTTAGTGTTCACGTTATTGTTTACTTTGCTTGAAGCTCAGGTAGTTAACATTTTAATTTCTTCTGTTTCAACATGTAGCATGCTTGCTTTAGTAGCGTAAGAGAAAAGATACCTTTTATATCCCACTTGTATTTTTCATCCAAAAATGCATTTCAGAAACAAACTACAGGTAGTGTGTTTGTAAACTGTTGTAGTGGGTCATATGTTGACATCTTTATCACATGTAACTAATAAGTGTAAAAGTTACTACCTGAAATAAAAAATTAAAGGTACAATGAATGCTTCATCATTCTCTTATATGCAAGAGAAGCAGGATGAGTTTTGCTGACAAAAACATTTGTTGTTAAATTTAGTAGTTGGACCTTACTCTAGAGACAGATTTTGATAATTCTTTGCTGTTAAATTTTTGGCTGACCCAGAACAGTTGTTGTTTTTCTCATTTGTAATCGCAGAAGACCCCTATAAATTTTTGCACTGGGTGATTCAAAAAGAAAGAACAGATTTCATTTGTTTATTGTGACCAACTACAAAATGTAGAAACACATTGCACATGTCATTGGTTAGGAGAAGGTTGAAAGTTTTGACACAGCTGCACTGTTGTTTGTTTGTAGCAACATGGTGACTACAGCACAGAGAAATCATTTTGTATATTGGAATTTGTGTGAAGTCAAACCATTGTTTTGAGTGCAATGTGCATGTTGCTGTTGAATCAGCAAGAAACCGCCTCTGGACAAGGAGCTTTAGGCGGCGCGGTTTCTTTCGTCTATTACCTGTAGCTACCTGTGAACTCGTTGCAGCAGATCGCCGGTAGAACAGCCGAGCAGAAACCTACCGTACTGCAACTCACACCAGGCTGCATATAACGTAACTATTCCAAGAATCGGGAAAAGGTCTTAATTCTGAATGAAAGGTGGGAGTACTGGAAAAACTTCGGTATATTCTGAACCTTGATAATGTACACGTTTACTGCCAAGCCTGTGCTAATCTTAACACAGTCACACACAAACCCTTTCTTTCACATTACCAAGTTTATGGTCGCGTATTTCCTGAAATCTGAACAGCTGCTAAGCATAGATTGCTCATAAATAAAAATGCTTGCCATACTATTAAGTTTTTCGGTGTCTAATGCACTCAAGGCTTTAGTCACTGATCTGGTCAATATGCCATGTGGAATTACTGCCTTTTCTCATACACAAAATCACTTAAAAAATCTGTACTTTCTGAAAGACGTGCCAGAATAAATATATCTTCACTTTAAAACACTTTAGAAGCATGCAGCACAACTAAAACCAGCAAATTATAACATCCTGTGGAGCTCATACTACACATGACCGGACCATTGAAAGGCTGAGCTCCGACCACTTTGACTGCTGTAAGCATTCTATATCTCCAAGAGAAAAGACACGCATTCTGCTTTGTCAATTTTCTTTAAGACCAATAGAAAAACGTTATTCTCCCACATTAGTTCGCGCTCTTCATGACTAACCAATCAACACATAACACACTTTCGAACTGTACTTTTTCCCCGAAGTAAATATTTAGGATTCTGGTATTTTGTTTATACTTCACGTTTTTCACTATTTTTATTTTCACTCAAATTAGCTTTCCTTTTACCATAAATTTACTTAACACGTGATACAAAATTCCCCGTTATTTGCATTCACATTGTCTTAAAACTTTTTCTCACGAATTTGTGCAGCATTCATCATACAGCAGTTACCTACATTTTTTCTTTAGACCACATTCATACCGCTAAAAGCATATACAAAACTGTACAAACGTTAATAAACAAAATGGCCCTCAAGAAATGAACAGAACAGTTCACAAAAACATTCTCTTGACCTGTTTCTTGAATGTCTTTGCGCATTACTGTCCTTTAGCAGATGAAAATTAGAACTCTGTACTGGACTGAACCCGCTTCAGACCAGCTGTCACTGTGCACAAATGAGTCATTCTCCCGATACACAGACTGTAGACAAGAGCGATAGAAGGCCTCACACACCCTGTGATTATAAATTTTCTTTTTTCTCCCAAAAATTTTAGAATTATACAAATCATCAGTCCTGGCTTCAAATTTTAAATCTTTCAAAAAATTCTCATTCTTATAAACTAAAATCTTATAAACTTGGCAATCTACAACTAGCCTAGCCTAATCTTTAATTTCTGTATAAAAAATTGTTTCTTACGTGACAAAATTGATGCAAATGTTCAAAACAAATTTTCAATGTTTTAAAAGCTCTTTCAACATTTTTTAAATTCATGTTTCATGAAAGTCTTTTGAAGTTAACTACTTGTTCACTTTTTCATTTAAAGGCACTTCAGTTTGTGTCCTTCTATTTGATAATGGTATTTTATCCTACCTCAGCATCAGCACATCACTATCGTATTTTCGTCACATACATTTCCCTGGTTTTTGATTATGGCACCTTGACAGTGGAGCGTCCATAACATTCCTCCATTCTGCACATATCTGTCCTACCAGGGTTTACATGCAATGTTGTCCTTGAAACCGTACTTTTGTCAAAGACAACTTTCTTTACGCTCATCCTAATACACAACCTCTTCTTATTACAAGAATTTACAATGTTAAATGAAATATAACTTGACTTTAAATGAAAGTAAATTAACAGAGTGTTGCTTCTTTATTTTACTTTAATCAGCAAGATCAAATCTACTAGAAATTTTTTTTCAAGAATTTATTTCCTTTGGAAGAGTTAATGAGTTTCTTTTAGAGAAAACTAGTTGCTATTGAAAGCAAAACTTAAACTTTTTCTTTACTTTAACTCAACTTGAGAATATTTAATAGTGAAACACACATTTCACACAAAGCAATTATTTACAAACATTTTACAAAAACATAGTTACCACTTTTGCGCAGTGCCTCTTCTTCTTCATATATTTTTTTATTTACCAATATTAAACAGATATCAAACTTTTTTAATTTACGATATATATAATCTCCCACATTCATTCATACTCCTTTCATAATAAATGTTCTTCAGCTTTATACAGGTATATTTTTCGTATATTTGTTAAACTTCCTTTAACTATGTGGCCATTGTATATCCGTTTTCATCATTACAATATGCCTTTTTCTGACCCCTACACCTAAGTGTTCATCATCAAAATCTCCCTTATTTACTACACTTTTCACATCCGGTTACTTTCATTTCCCTATATTTCACTCATCTCCGGTAATTCTTCAGCTTCTGTACTTTCTCCTTTCCCAGAACATGACTCTACTTCAACTTGGTTGGTAAACACTTTCTGGCAATCAGGTTCTATCACATTTTCCGCTAATACATCACCCCTTTTGTCTGCAACAGAGTGCTTATTTTGTTTATCTCTGTCCAAAAAATCCCCTAAACCTCCGTTAAATGTACAGCTCTTTATGTAGCTCGTTTCGTCTGTTGTTACTACCTTCTTTTGCTCCTCACTTATATCCCCATCTGTTTAGTGCTAACACATACAAAGGGTTTTGCTAGCAGGTTCAGATACTACTTCCTGTCTTGTAAATGCTAGCCCTTTCACAGACAGCATTTAGTTTAATGGATTCTGGGATTCTGTACCATTTCTTACATTTACCCCCATTTGCTGTTGACTTGGCGCAACATCTTCCTCTCGCACTGGAGAATATGTTCGATAATTGTGCATCTGCTCCCCATTATTTTGCTGGATAGTGCCACCTCCTAGCACCTCTGCTCCTGCTATTTCCACAGTACACGCCAATTCTGTTAACGTTTGCATTCTGACGTGGTTCTGCATTATTTGGTGGTCTGACATTACGATTTGTGTGGTGCTCCTCAAGCAACAACTCTCCAAATAACTAATGAATTTATGAACGTCATCCCTCGGAGCTGCAATAATTTTGTTTCGCCAGTTCACGGGCACTTTACCTTCCAGATCCATAATAATTTGTTCTGGCTCAACTTTATTGTTTAAATATGACAGATTTGCCATCCACTTTCACATGAACTTTCTTACGCTTTCCTTTCAGGGATTAAACTTTCCCCCAGCCCAGAAGCTATTTAGCAACACCATTTGTTTTTGCTTGCCCCAATATTCTTCAAAAAAGCGTCTTTAAATTTAACTAGAGTATTGTACTGTTGAGTAGCAATAACCCCCCAAGTTCTAGACTCTCCCAAGAATTTAGATGTAATAAACCGTATTTTTTGTCTGACTGACCACCAACTAGGTAAAACACCTCCATAGTCATTCCATAATTCTTTTGGATGTACATTTCCTGTTGGATCAAAAGCGTGAAAACTGCCTGTTGGTGATATATAATATTTCCGATGATTCTACTACAAAATGATACCCACTACTGTTAGTTCCATGTCTGAGGTTAGTTTCAACCTGGCACAATCTACTGCTATGCTCATCCAACTTATTTTCAACCTCTTCTACACTTTTTACTTAATTCATATGTTTGACATATTCAGAACTGATTTTACTGTCTAACAATTTGTGATCATTTACACATACATACTCTACCGCCTCTAGTTTGACCTCTACTTTCCGCACACTTTCTTTTATCAAATCTACCCCCTGTTTGTTGTCAATAGCAAATTTTTTTAAGGCCTCTGTTAATTCACTTTTACAGTTTTAATGAATTGTTGGCAGTTATTCTCAACTTCAGAAATTTTGCCACCCACTTTACTTTCTAATGACTTCAAATCATTTTTCCACATTTCTTATAAAACAGCAGTCTGCTCTTAGTTTTTTACCAAGTTTACTAATTTTCTGACCAATTATTTCAGCCAAATTAGTATGTTGTTTGTTTCCATCTTTTATAGAACCCATTAATACACCATACATTTCTTGCATACTTCCAGGTTCTATTTTCGGCATTACTGTGTCCTTTTTACCTTGTTCCACCAGTACTGTACCTAATTTGGTATCCACATTTGACACATTTGATTCAGTAACACTACTGACATTGTCATCACACAATTGGTTGTTACTGATTTCATGCATAATGTCACTTTCAGGATTTACATTACGCCCACTAGTTACATTAACTGACACCCTTGAAACAGATTCCACTCCACTGTTTGTAAATAACATAGAAATATTATCAAAAACCTCCTCTTTTAGTTTAACATCTACTCCTTCCCTCTGTTCAGGTGTGCTAGTTTGTGAACCACTTTCACCGAATGAGAGTTCTTCGTCTTTTATCATATTTACAAAATCTTTATCATTTACCATGTTACTCAGTCTTTCAGCGCGCGCGCGCGCACACACACACACACACACACACACACACACACACACACACACACACACACACACAGATGTAACAAATTTAACTTATCTTTCACTGAACGCTACAGCCTTGGCGTTCTGAATCTGACCTGACCTGCTCCGTCTGCCGTACCAGTTTCAGAATCCCCATTTGTCATGTAAGTTGGCAGCACTGCCCTGCCGTACTGCTGCTCGTTGATATCGGTTTGATGCTGTCTTGGACTTCAATGCGCTCTTGTTGTTATTGTAACAGTTTAACATCATCTTCTTTCTCGTAAGTCTCTCTGGTGACTCGAAACGGGTTCCGTTCAAAATTCTGCTTGTACCGATTTACAAAATTTTTCGTTATTGTTCACTATATGGTCTTTCACAAAATTTATCTCAACCACAGATTCAATGTACTACAGCTTTTTAACTATTTTCTCGACACAGATGCACCATGTGCGGCAGCACAGTTTCTTTTGTCCATTACCTGCAGCTACCTGTGGACTCGTTGCAGCAGATCGCAGGTAGGAAAGCCGAGCAGAAACCTACTCTACTGCAACTCACATCAGGTTGCATACAATGTAACTATTCCAAAAATTGGGAAAAGGTCTTAATTTTGAATCGAAAGGTGGAAGTATTGGCAAAACTTCAGTATATTCAGAACCTTGACAGTGTACACGTTCACTGCCAAGCCCGTGCTAATCTTAACGCAGTCATGCACAAATGCTTTCATTCTCGTTAGCAAGTTTATGGTAGCTTATTTCCCAAAATCTGAACAGCTACTAAGCACAGATTGCTCTTAAATGAAAATGCTTGCCATGCTATTGAGTTTATCAGTGTCTAATGCACTCAAGGTTTTAGTCACCAATCTGTTCAGTATGCCATGCAGAATTGCTGTCTTTTCTCATACACAAAAATCACTTAAAAAATCCATAACATCTAAAAAAAAAAAAAAAAAAAAAAAAACCACTTTAAAAGCATGTAGAACAACTAAAACCAGCAAATTATAACTTCCAACAGTGGAAAATCCAGGATGGAGTGTAACAATATTATGAGGAGGAAAGTTGCCACTCACTGTATAACAGGGATGCCGAGCCGCAGAGAGGCGCAACAAAAAGATTTTCACACTTAAAGCTTTCGACCAGTGGGCTTTGTCAACAGTAGACGTGCGCGCACACACACACACACACACACACACACACACACACACACACACGACTGCAGTCTCAGGCAACTGGAACCACACTGCAACATCTCCGCTATATGGTGAGTGGCAACTTTCCTTCTCATAATATTGTTACAAATTATAACTTCCTTCAGAGCTCACACTACACGCGACCATACCATTGAAAGGCTGGGCTGCAATCATTTAGACTGCTGAAAGCATTCTGTATTTCCAAGAGAAAAAACATGTGAAGAATACTTCGTTCTTATTGGTCAGTTTTCTTTAAGGCCAATAGAAAAACATTATTCTCCCACATTAGTCCGCATCTTTCATGACTAACCAATTAACAGATAACACACTTTCGAACTGTACTTTTTCTCGAAATAAATATTTAACATTCTGATATTTTGTTGACACTTTACATTATTAAATATTATCATTTTCACTCAAATTAGCTTTCCTTTTACCATAAACTTACTGAACTCTTGATACAAAATTCCCTGTTGTCTGCTTTCACACAGTCGTAAAACTTTCTCTCAATGCAGTAGAACTCCTCTAATCCGTCACCTTCGGGACCGGGACCATGGTCGGAACAAAAAAAGGTCATGTTATCCAAAAAATCTAATATTTATTGCAAAAAATATAAAAAGACATTTAGTACAAAAAATTAAATGATTTAAGAACTAAAAGATGTCTGCACACACTATAATATGTATTGGTTTTAAAAGGAAAAAATGACAAATTACAGACTGTACTGTACTGTACTTAATAACGTATAAATGATATATACTGTAAACTAAAAACTGTTTATAGCACTTTTTTGTGCAAAACTATCGCTTTTTCTTTGAGGATTGGTTCAGATATTGGTGTTCCTTTCCTTCTTTCTTGACAAAACCATATCCACAATGCGTTATTATCAAGCAGTTCAAGTTTAGGCTTTTTTAATGTTTAGCGATTCTTCAGAGTGTTTTCACCATCAATCGTAACTGTATAGGATTCAATGTCTTTCCGATTCTTCCTCCAATCCTTAATTGTCATAACACCTACATTCAGTTCCTTTGCAATTTTTTGGAGCGATTCTCCTTCGCCCAGTCTCAAAGCCCTGCTAAATTTTCATTTAGTGAAAGAGTTACATGTTTACGTTTGAATCCAGACATGCTGAAAAACAGACAACTGTACACACAAGGAATCTACAGTAATAAGTACTGTAGAGAACACGGAATAAAGCAAACGACGATGTTTTTTAATCCCAGCAAAGGATAAAACTGCACAATAACATACAGTATAACAATATGCATAGCGATAGACACCGCAACAATGGCCCGACAGGCGTCCAGTCAGTGACAAGTCGGCACAGGCTCGCGAACCTGAGCATGGTCGGACTAGCCGGAATGACTGACCATCCAAGATTGAATAAGAGGGGTTCTACAGTAGTTCGTACGGCATTCATCAGTAGAACAATGATCTACATTTTTACTTTAGACCACATTCACGCATCATTCACACTGTTAAAAGCATGTACAAAATTGTACAAACATAAATAAACCAAAAAAGCCTTCAAGAAATAGACAGAACAATTCACAAAAACATTCTCTTGGCCTGCTTTTTGAATGTCTCTGTACACAATTGTCCTCTAGCAGATGAAAATTGTAACGCTGTACTCGAATGAACCCGCTTCAGACCATGTGTCACAGTGCATGCACGAGTTATTCTTCCATAACACAGTTTCTAGACAGGAGCGATAGAAGCCTCAAGTGGCATGCAAAATTCTTGGAAGTTCGATGCATATGCAAAGCGATAAGCACTGGTTGGTTAGGAATGTCTGATGAAAATGTCAAGCGTATCGGAGATGCGTTACCATTGAGCCCTTGGAATCCTAAAGACAAGCAGACCAAGAACATTTACTTCCTCAAACAACAGTGTGGTGTGTTCTGGAATTTCACCTGCATATGAAGCCTTACAAATTGCAGTTACTGCAGCAACTGCGTTCCGGTGATGGTAAAAGAATGTAAGAATTTGGCTTTACTGTTCTCTGGGATAAGACAGAGGACACTTATTCCGACCGCTCATCTTATTGGATGAATCGATGTTTCGTGTGTTTGGTGAAGTAAACCAAAATGATGTAAGAATTTGGGGGTCACAAAATCCTGATGTTGTCATCGAACATGAAAGAGACTCGCTGAACTGAATGTGTTTTGTGCTCTTTCTGTTCACAAAGTTTCTTTTTTGCGGAGGAAGCTGTAACAGGAATATCTGGACATGCTGCAAAATTCGTTGTTTCCTCAACTTCACAAAGATTCCAGAGCTTTCAATTTTGTTGTAACACCGTCCCACATCGTTGGATTGGAAGAGGTGGACAACAAAATCTTGTTCATTGCTTTTGGCCTCACAGGTCACCAGGCCTCGCAACTAGCAGTTGTCGTTGTTGTTGTTGTTATTATTATTATTATTATTATTATTTATTATTATTTTTATTGTATTATTTATTTATTTATTTATTTATTTATTTATTGAGGGATGCATAAAAGTCAAGAGTATTTGTCCCACCTATGGCAGTCATTCAAGAGCTGAGAAATCAAATAGTTGAAGCTGTTGATTCAGTAAACAGGGACCTATTGATTTGTTTGTAGAAGTGGACCACATATTTATGTGGTCCATATTTTGAGCAAATCATGGTGCTCATGCTGGGTATATGGTATAATGTTTGTGTGAACATGGAACTTTGAACCTTCCTCTTTCCAGTGAATGTGCAATGTGTTTGTATCTTTCATAGTGTGTTTTTAATAAATAACTAAAGCCTGTGCTTTCTTTTTGTATCATCCAGTATCTAACATGGGCGCAATAAATAAATAATTAAAAAAATGTAATAAAGACCCATGTGAACCATCATCAACAGAAAACTTTAAAATAAAAATGAAATTTTTTAAAGAAGTACCTGTTACTTTGGTGGTTAATGTTTTTTCACAGAATTATAGGACCCTACTTTTTTTGCAGTTTTTTTGAGTAATGTTGTGATGTTGGCAGGCTTGAAGAACTTCCGTTACTGCAAGACCTGGATCCTGTTATTTTGCACTACTGGACAAGCATCCAACAGTCAATGTTTTACGTGGAGAATCAGCTGAAACAACTTAATGATACCCTTGATCTTGATTGGCAGCAGTTTCAGAATGCCTGCAAAAAGAATTCAGGGTATGTAAACTTCTCTGTTTCCTCTGTTAGTTTTGACATAGACAAAATTATGTTTATATTCATTGTAATGTATTTAATTTTGACGAGATCCTTTGTTACTTATTGCTCTTATAATTCTGTTTGTGCAGAAGGGTACTGTTCAGGTCATAGGGGAAGTCAAGGGAGTGGCATCAGCAGGGATAGTTTCAAATGAGAACACATGAATTAGATAGGTAGATAGACATTTGTATTTCAATGTGTGGGATGCAAGAGACACCTAGGGGAGTGAACAGATCACTAGCTGCTTGAAGAAGCCATCAGTGCTGAGGTATGGTGAACCAAAGTGTGGAGTGAAGGAAGGCGTCTGATGCTTGTAGTGTGTGTCTAGCCAGCAGTTTCTACCCGCTGAGAACTATGTGTGGCATGAAAAATAGGCGAGTTCTGATGTACAAGTTGTGGGAATGGTCCAGCAAATTGATAAGAACTTGGAGTGTGAAGAAAAAAATGTTTTATATAAGTGAATATCTTTAATGAAATACTACCTAATTCTTCCAAGCAGATGGCCACCTGCACAATAACATTGAAGGAAATCATTTACCAGTTGTGCATCCATTCTAAAATTATTCTTGGATTACAACTGTCAGTAGGCCACAATAGATACCTTGACAACTACTTTAAGTGAAAAGGGAAAAAGAACATTTAATTACTCCGACAGTGAATATAGGAAGTATGTGGGGTATCAGCTGAAATGATGTATGAAATGCTAATTCTAAATTCAATTTAATTTCTCTGTTTGTTTCCTAGTGAAAACTGTAGAATGTACAAATCAGGCATCATAGATGATGTGGGTAGCAAAAGGTGATGAATATTGTTTTACGAGAAGGGGAACTGTACAAAATGTCCAGGCTTGATTGAATGTACAACTCTCAAAATAGTTCTGGGAAGATTTATATATAAAAAAAATGAACAATTTTCCATATTATATCGAAAATTAATAACTCTGAGAAAAATTTAAAATAATATAGCTTATTTTCAAAAGTAACAGGATGATTTAAAAAAGCAAAACACACAACACATCTAGCAAATATTATTAATAATCAATATGTAAACTCGTTAGAGAAAACTCGTGCAGGCAGCACAAAAGAGAAACTAAGAACATGTGAAGAGGGCTATCATAAACAATCAAGCAGTATGAAACTCTTTGGGATTTAATCTGTTTCCTCAAAAGTATACATCTTATTGGGCTTATAATGTTTCAGGTAAAATATTGAGACCTTAATATTATCTATGTTGTGGACAGCAGTCTTGCATCTAGTTTAATGGAAAGGAAAAACTGTGTGTGTGTTTTGGGGGGGGTGGAGGGGGGAGGGCTTCCCCCTGACAGTCTGTATCTCAGAATAACCACCATTCAAGCTGTACATTGGTTTCATTTTGTATACAGGATGGTTATAATTAAACTTTTGCTACTCGAGTCAGTGTAAACAGAAAACTGTTTGCCATATGGGTACCCAACTTTATAGGAATGATGTTCAGTATGTTTACTGCAGAATTTGTTTTTTTGTTAATGTTAGTGTCATGACTTGCCATTAGATGCCAATACTGGTATGGCAATGGAGGGTTGAAACACAGGCATCAATGTGCATTACAGTTGCAGACAGTTGACATGGTTGTGGACAAGGTGGGGAGGGCTTTACTTGTAAAGCTGTTTAATCAAAACTACAGCAATAGTGCTGCTGCTCTTTGTGAGTATCAACACATTAAAGGAATATGGAGAGAGTTTCCCTTTGTGCATTGGAGTTGGGAAACATGATCTCTAAGTCCAGATTAACTGGTGATTTGGGAATTGCTAGGAAAGGCCGACGGACAATTGCACCACAATTTATTGGGGAAGTCACTGTTGCCATGGGGTTGAGAATACTGGACGTAATGCGCAACCTTCAAGCAGGGCGTGAGCTGTGTCACAACAGCTAAACATTCCATGATCCATTGTTTGAAAAGTGCTATGAACAGTTATGAAATTGTATCTGTAGTGTGATTCCAGGCTGTTGTGAATGCAGTTGGTCATCACATTGAACAATGTTTGTAACCTGCCACTTAAACATGGTACACAATTAACAAATGTTACCCCTCTCATGTGAGAAGCAAAATTTTGTTCTTTCAGTGGTTTATTTATGTTACTTCTCTTCTAGATGTGCTTACAAATGTTTCCACAAAGTTTCATTGTCCTGTGACCATTTGTTATTCATGGGGGTGCTCCAAGTAGCAAAAGTTTAATTAACCACCCTGTATTTTGCTGAGTATCCCATCAGTGTAGTGGAGTTTAAAAGGATATGATCGTTTCACATGTAGTTGTTAGCAATAAAGTTCCATGGCTCATGTACTGTATTAAAAATATATTTGTGATACCTGCAAATTCCTTTGGTGATTGCTCTTTTCTGGTTGGAAGGCAGCACACATGAAGTAGCCATTTTGTGTTACAGAAATAATTTTTTTAATGCGATAAGTGTACTGACTAAAAACCCTGAAAAGTGTGGTCTTTTGTAAAATTAGTACACCCATTCCAGAATGAAATTTTAAGTCTGCAGCGGAGTACTCACGTTGCTTAGTGGCCATACAGCAGAGAAACGGTTGAAAGACCGAATTTGGTCTACAGAAACTATTTCTCCACAGAAGACCTCTGGTACTGAGTGATGCAGGTTTCGAATCTGCGCCAGATGGCATGGAACTCGATGACCACTAGAGATCTCTGCAGCAGTCATGCCATAAGCCGTGGCTGTGCGTGCTCCTGGCCCCGAGTCCAACGTGAGGGCGCCACTATGGAGCATGTGGTCCCAGTGGCCAATAGCGACATACCCTGTTGTGTATTTGGGCGGCTGCCTCTCACACAGCGAGTCAGTCTGGTATTCAGGTTGGGTTGGTTGATATCTCACTTAAAGACATCGTGTTTACTTTGCGTGTGCTTACTTCCCGTTTACGAGTGGATGTTGTTTTGATTTCATGGGGTTGTCTCTTGTGGCCCCGTTGCTTAATACTTTGTTGTTGATCTTGGGGTGTTGCTCGGTTGTCTGTCATCATGCTTGTCCTTCCATTCCCGTTCATCAGTCACGGGCCGCTCCCGGTTGGTCCTGCTGTGTTTTCATTAGCGGCAACCCTGCGACCATTCCTGTCACAGTTACAACAAGACCATAATACAGTTCTTCCTTTCAATCATCAAACAAATGCTGAAATGGCAGATATTGAGATAAGTAATCATGGAATAAAAACGAAGCTATAATTCATTTAATAGTAGAAAGGCTTGTGTACAAGATGAGGTACCTGTGAGATTCTGTGGAGATAACACAAAAGAACTTGCTCCCCTTCTAGCAGTGGGTTATTGCAGGTCTCTTGAACAATGAAAGATACATAGCAATTGGAAAAAAAGTGCAGGTCATTCCTGTTTTCAAGAAGGGTTGTACAGTAGAGGCAAATAATATGTTGACATCACTGATGTGACTCTCATGTAGAATTATGCAGCATGTTTGTATGTGTATTATAATGTTTTTGGAAAACAAAAATCTACTCTATAAAAAACATGGAGTCTCCAAACAGAGATATCGTGAATCTCTGCTCAGCTCGGTTTGCCCATGAGATCCAGAGTGCTGTAGACTTTGCCGTGTACGTTGACTTCAGGAAGGCACTTGATACAGTTCCATACTGTCATTTTGTAAACAAAATGTGATGATTATTGGAACATATTTGTGATTAAGTTTGAGACTGACATGTAGATAGAACTCAGCATACCACTCTTAAAAGAATAAAATGGCAGATGATAAGGTAATTTCAGGAGTATCCCAAGGAAGTGTTGTTGGTCCATTACTATTTACATTATACATAAATGACATAGCGAATAATGTCAAAAGCTGCAGGAGGGTTGTCAGCAGATGTAGTGGTAGTAGTCTGTAAGAAGACAGCAATGTCAAAAGGCTGTAGTGAATTTCAGAAAGACCTGCACAGGATCAGTAATTGATACAGGAAATGTTTGTTCAATCTGAATGAAAATAATTGTATGATTACAGTGTTGGCCACAAATCAGTGGAAACAGTGACACCAAAAATATCTAGAAGTAACCGTCCAGAGCAACCTGAATGAAATAAGCCTGCCCAATAAATTTTAGGAAAAGCAGAAGTCAGGCTGAGACTCATTGGAAGAGTTTTGAGGAAATATATTTAATCCACAACTGAAGTGACTTACAAACTACTTATTTGACTGATTCTTAATTACTGCAAATCAGTCTGAGTTCCTTACCAGGTTTGCTATTGAAATTATGATAGCTTATGGTCCATGAAAAATTGGGCAACATATTATTCTCTCCCACATACATATTGCGAAGTGACCACAAGAAAATTTGAGTAACTGGAGCTAATACAGAGAATTGCCACCAAGCATTCTTCCCACATGCCATTCGTAACTGGAACAGGGGAAAGGGAGAGGGATTTATTTGTGTATTTATTTATTTGCTCCAGGAAATCGTTTTTAGTACATTGTACATGTGATTTAGGACAAGCGGTAAACATAATTAAGTTATGACTTTAGTAGTCATTGTGACTACATGAAACGCAATCAAAGTACATAATAAATTGATATACTACATTTCTTGTACATATGATAGCAGTAGTTAATTAATTGAGACTACTTGATCAACACAATCAAAATAAACTGTAGTATAAAGTTACATAATTAACAATATTTGATAATGAGTTTTACTTATTGTGATGTTCCAAAAATTCAGAGGCAGAGTAGAAGCAGTGATCAAGCGAAAACTGTTTCAGTTATACCTTAGAAGTATTTAATGTCAGTACACATTTTAAGAAAGAAGGTTTATGGTTACATAACATAACTCCAGTATGGTGTATTCCCCTATGTATAGGTTTGTACTTGCTGTGTTTGCATGTAGATTAAGCTTCTGGCTAGGTTAATATGTGTGGAAATCATAGTTCGGCCATAGATATGTTTTCTTTTTTTTAGGATGCTTTCTTTTATAAAAACGAGGATTTCATATTTACACAAACAAAGCAAAGGCGGCATTTTCAGACTGTTAAAAAATGGTCTGCTGAAATCCCTGCATTTAACTTTCTTCATCCCCTTGATGTTGTATTACAGTAGCAGAAGTACCATCTGTCTCACACCATATAGTATCTTTTGGAGTATAAATGTAGATTTATAAAAAATATATATATGTATTGATACTGAAGGATTAAATTTTTATGTTATTGCTGTTGTACGCAATATGACACTGCTTTACAAAAGATGGTGCGTGACTTCTGATGCATTATTCTGTAATGTATTTCTCAATGTAAATGTGACTTTATTCATATCTGAATGTCAATGTTTAAGAGAACAGGAAAGAGAACTTTGTTGTTTTAAAATGCTTTCATTTATATGACATTAATCCTGGCTCCAAGTGTTCATAAAAATTTTGTATTAATTATTTCTTATGGGCTAATAACTATATCATACAACGCACATATACACTCCTGCTCATAAATTAAGGATAATTGCAGAATGTGTTGCCACACAATGTGGCACTACACAAAGCTGGCACTAATAGCGTAGGCACATAGGGAATGCACACAACACAGATCTGTTAAGTCCACGGTATTGGTGATAAGTTGAGAAAACCATCCCAAAACACGTGCTACAAAACGCCGCTGTTTCCTGCGCATGTACCCTGACATAAATATGGGATATGATCACTATGCACATATACACAGGTCACACAATGGATTGGCATACTCTGGATCAGGTGGTTGAGCAGCTGCTGGGGTATAGCCTCCCATTCTTGCGCCAGTGCCTATTGGAGCTCCTGAAGTGTCCTAGGAGTTTGAGAAGACGTGCAACAATACGTCGACCGAGAGCATCCCAGATGTGCTCGATGGGGTTTAGGTCTGGAGAACAGGCAGGCTACTCCATTTGCCTGATATCTTCTGTACTCCTTCATGATGGCAGCTCGGTGGGGCCATGCATTATCATCCAGCAGGAGGAAGGTGGGACCCACTGCACCCCTGAAAAGGCGGACATACTGGTGCAAAATGACGTTCCGATACACCTGACCTGTTACAGTTCCTCTGTCAAAGACATGCAGGGGTGTACGTGCTCCACTCATAATCCCACCCCACACCATCAAACCACGACCTCCATACAGGTCCCTTTTAAGGACATTAAGGAGTTGGTATCTGGTTCCTGGTTCATTCCAGATGAAAACCCGGCGAGAATCACTATTCAGACTATACCTGGACTCGTCCGTGAACATAACCTGGGACCACTGTTCCAATGACCATGTACTGTGTTCTCCACACCAGGCTTTATGGGCTCTCCTGTGACCAGGGGTCAGTGGAATGCACCTTGTAGGTCTGTGGGTGAATAAACCATGTGTGTTCATTCGTCTGTAGACTGTGTGTCTGGAGGCAACTGTTCCAGTGGCTGCGGTAAGGTCCCGAGCAAGGCTACCTGCAGTACTCCATGACAGTCTGCGGGCACTGATGGTGAGATATTGGTCTTGTGGTATTGTACACTGTGGACATCTCGTACTGTAGTGCCTGGACACATTTCCTGTCTGCTGGAATCGTTGCCATAATCTTGAGATGACACTTTGTGGCACACGGAGGGCCCATGCTATGACCCCCTGTGTTTGACCAGCCTCCAGTCGCCCTAGTATTCTACCCCTCACAACATCATCAATATGTGTTCTTTGAGCCATTTTCGACGCACAGTCACCATTAGAACTTATTCGCTGCACCGTTCTCTGATATGCACCAACACACCTCTGCGTATGTGGACTGGTACCAGCACCACCATGTGATGACTGCAGGTCAAATGCACCGCATGGTCATACCCCGAGGTGATTGAAACTTGCAATCTGCCCACCAGAGCATTGTTTCACTGTGTATCACCATTATTCCTAATTTATGAGCATTGAGAGTATATCGGTTTTCATTGATCATGAAGATTGTGTCCTGGCCTTACATCATTCCTCTGTAGATAGCAGTCTTGTGCACTTTGGATTCAGTTCTCATGGACATACTATTGCTGAAGGTCCTTCTGCAGTTCATCCTCAACTCACTTCTGTAGCCTTCCAATTGGATGAGTTTCATCAGCTTTTCCCTGGCCTTCTGGCAGAGCTCTGCCAGGCTTATTCTCCATTCTTTCATTTTCTGCACAATGTTCAGTTGTTTGATTAGGCCATACAGTTCCTAGTGCTTGGTTCTTTCTATGTCTGCATGTGTTCCCTTTGCATGTTGGTCCAAAGATCTTTCTCATGGTTTTTTTTGTTCAGAGATCAGCAGGTTCTCTTCATGTTTTTTGTGATGCTTAACATTTTTGTCCGATGTAAAAACACTGCATTGTGGGCTTTAAGTTTGGTCTTAACTGACAGATTTTTTGATGATGTTATCTGCTTCAGATTGATGTCAGTTTTAGACCCATTGATTGTACATTGATTAATTTGTTGTGTTAGGTAATTATGGTTGTCGAACCAGGTGGCAAGGTATTGAAAATTTCCAACTCTGATTATTTTCCATATTATTGGGAGCTTCTCTGGATACTTCTCTCATTTCAGTCGTCTCCATATTAATCCTCAGTGCAGTCCTACTGGCATTCTTTGCAAAGTTCTCTACAGTTTCTGCCATCTCTTCCTCTGACTCTGCTATGGCTGCAATATCGTCTGCTTATCCCAGTAGTTGTGTCCTTCCATTTAGCTTCACCCTTTTACCCCTTTTCATTTCCCAAATTCGTTTCTCCAGGACCCAATTAAAAAGCAATGGCATCACCTTGCTTCACACATGTTCTGATGTTGAATTCCTTGGATAGCTCCCACTGGTATTTTCCCTTGGGTTTTACCTCTACTGTACACACTTTCACCAAGTTAATTAACTTCCTTGGCATTCCAACTCCCTCAGGATGTTGTGCGTACTTAATGTTTGTAAACTATCACATGCCTCTGAGAAATATATAAATATTACCACAAACTGATGGTTGAATTCCCAGCAATTCTCCCAGATTTGTCTCATATTGCAAATTTGATCCATGGTTGAGCTTGCTGCCTGAAAATCTAAACCTGCCTAGTACCCTCCAGCAGTATCTTCAGCAATAGGCTTCAGCTTTACAAAAATTATTAGTGATAACACTTTGTATGGTACTCTTAGTAGAGAAATATCTCTATAATTACTACAGTTCCTTTTATTGTTCTTTTTGTAGAGTGGACTTCCACTCTTTTGGGATCTCCTCCTTTCTTTATATTACTTATGAGACTGTGTATCTCTTTCTGAACTGTTCAAAGTCCTGCCTTCAACTTCTCTATGATTATCCTATCTTTTCCTCGGGGTCTTACTATTCTCAATTTATTAATTGCTCTATCTACATCTTGTTGAGTTACTTCAGTTTCTTCTTCCTCTACACTTTATGAAGTTTTTTCTTCTGGGAATACATTTTCATGATTTTCAGCATTCAGCAACTGCTCAGAATATTCCCTCTACCTGTCCAGAAATGTTTGCTTGTCCAGTATCATATTTCTATTCTTATCATTAATAACTAGCACATCATTTCTTTTACTGTTCCTCATATGTTTCAACACATGGAACATTTTTCTGCTGTCACGTATTTCATTAATCATGTTGGGCATTAACTTTCTTTTCTCTGTCCTCAGAATCCTATTTGTTTCTCTTTTTATGTTTGTGACTACTTCCTGCTTTCTTGCAAGATTTCTATGCAGTGGGAGTGTTTCCCTAGCTCTCTTGCTGGCCTTCACAGCTTGTTCACGTATATAACTGAATGAGAGCTGGCCTTCACAGCTTGTTCACACATATAATTGAACCATTTCTGATTGGTTGTTCGCTTTTTTTTCCTTTACTGCATCATTTACAGCAGTCTTTATATCTTCTCATTGCTCATTAACACTTCTTTCATCATTGTGATTTGATACCAGGACTTCAGATTTGTTATGCACTCTGATATATTACTGGTGGCCCAGCTCTGGATCCAAACTCTCTCTTGACCATATTGTTTATCTTTCTTTTATAACACAGCTGTAGTTGTAGTTTGCTGATCACTGTGAAATTTCACACAGAAAAAAAGCAAAAATTTTATTTCTTTCCAGATATGTACAACAATCTTCAAACTTTATTTAATCACAAACTACATACAGTATGTGTCTCTTGAAGTTTTTATGGCAGATAAAATATTCCTTTGTCTTTTGGTTATGCATCTCTTCTTCAGAGATTTCAGACGATAACCTTCCCGCTATCCTGCAGGTGAGTTGGTGACAGAATTAAAACCACTTGACACAATACTGAGGAGTAAATTTTCCTGATCCCAGATGCACACGCAAAAGATGATGGAATAATACATGCAAAATATTTATTCCTTTAGTACATATACCTTGCTATTGTGTCTGGGAGCAACACATCTGATTTGAAACCAATGTGTGCTTTAAGACGGAGGCTCTTCTTTAAAGTTAAGTAAAACTACTTCCTGACTTGGACTTGCCTTTGAGGTAGAGCACTCTCTGAAATAAATTAAGGCAACTTAGTGCTCAGCAGGGCAAGTTGGATGCTGTGCAGCTAATTGACTTTGTTTGAATAGCAAGATAACACCCATTACTAACGGGAATGTATTATGGACATGAATCACAAAGTTAACAAAGTGTCCAACCCAAATAGTCGCTAGACTGCAACTTGTCTGATGGGATGAATACTGCCAACATACAACAAGGGACAAGTCTGTGGCACTGATGAGGTTCAAGGGCAGACCATCAGCTGGATACTTCACCAGCTTTCAGAAGTTAATGTGAATAGAAAGAAATGGTGACAAGATTTCCTGAACCCAGTAAAATATTCCACAGGATAAAAATATCAGTGGAGATCACCAAGAGGATTCCAAGAAGAGGTTTAAGGTGCCCAATTCCTGATCGTATTGTGAAGAGTAGAGTCGGTAGGCAACCCAAAAGAGACTTGTAAAACATTTTACCACAAACGTTGCTACAACTACTCTGGGTCCAGCCTTTGAAAACACTGAATGATCACTAAGAAGAATTGTTGGGTCTTGAGCTCGACAGCTTTCAACTGCTTCTCCTCCTTGTTTCAGCTAGACTCACCATTGGCTTAGGTCAGGGACACAGTAGCTATTCAAAACAAAATCTATTACAGTATCTTTTGATATCACAATAGAAAATTAGTTTAATCTGGAAGGCTTGTGGAAGAATTCAATTTTAATCTTTTTTAAATAGAAATTTGGTAAGTATGTTACCACCTTATCAACAGCAGCAGCCTTGTCTGGATTGCTTTCACTGCTAGTTAGAGAGATACCATACTACTATTGATGTCCTGCCATTGCTAGAGGTGAGCATACAGCAGGTCTTCCTGCATTGAGATCTCGTAATGTGTCTTATTCTCTTGTCACGACTTGGAGAAAACTTATGGTACTGCTTGGAGATGTTATCCTTATACCAACATTGTTTCAATTATTAATTGGAGATACCCTTTCCGACTGCTCTTTCCATGTGAATGGTAACCTGAAGGTAGTGAAGCAGGACAAGGGGGGAAAAATATATTTGTGCATATGTATGCAAGTAAACAACTCTTTCAAGCTCAAATGAAATTTATTATGAGTGAGATGACATGATCATAAGTTTAAAAATTAATTGAAAACAGCATAGAGAGCAACTAAAGTTATTCATCAAAGTGCATAGCATCTATTACAAAAGAAAAATGTATAAAAATGGTAAAAGTGTAGGAAATTTAGCAGAAAATTTAAAACATATTTTAGGCATTTTTCTGAGAAAATGTTAAATAACACTGTGATATTAATCTGTAGATAGTCTTGGAATCTGTGAGCAGATTTGTGATTTATCAGACATGTGGCATGACTAGTTGGTGTACTATTAGGCATGGTAGTATTATCAGAACACTGTTACTAAATGGACCAGTGAAGTTTCGTAACAAGTGGCCACTATTGGTCGTCCCCAAAATTCTGGTATCACTGTTCATAGTAACAGTGCAGGAAGAGAGGTATGGTACTGAACTCCTCGTTGATTGTATCCTGCACACCAGTGTTGAATTGTGCCACTTGCAGCAGAAGTGGACAAAATGAAATTGGCTGGGCTACCAAATGTGAGGCACTGCTAGTGCCTGTGTTCAGCAAGGTGGATGCAGCATGTTGCATGGATGGCAGATCAAATTCCGTTGAAGGGGGGGGGGGGGGGAACTGTAACACTGAGAAGAAGTTGTGAAACATAAACAAAAGTTGGTAGGCATGTTTCTACATCTGAACGGTGATCTCTATTCAGATTCCGCACCAGTTGCATAAGAGTGGCACTAATAGCCTTAAATGTGCTTTGTAATTGTTGTGAGCATTGTTACCTTTGAGATTGGATGTGGTGCATTGCTGTAAGTGAAGAATGCCTGTAAGGCGACGAAGACACCATTATCAGCACCTCACTGAGTGTGAATGAGGCCATGTAATAGGGCTACAAGAAGCGGGACATTCCTTCTGCAATATTACAGAAAGAGTTGGCAGGAATGTAGCCATTGTAATGATTGCTGGCGGCTGTGGTCACGAGAATATACGGTCACAAGAAGACCGGGCTCCAGACAGCCCCATGGCACTACCATGTGGGAAGACTGTGTGGCTCTGGCACATCATACTGCATCTGCAGCAGCAGTTTGAGCAGCATTTGACACCACAGTGACATAAAGAACTGTTACAAATTGGTTACTTAAACTCCAGTTTCAAGCCAGACACCTGACAGCATGCACTCCACAGACTCCAAACCACTGTCATTTGCAACTTCAGTCGTGTCGAGTGAGAGCTCATGGGAGGACAGGGTGGAGGTCTGTTGCATTTCCTGATGAAAGCTGGCTCTGCCTTGGTGCCAGTGAAAGCTGTGTGTTGGCTAGGAGGAGGCCAATTGAGGGTCTGCAATGAACATGTCTGTGTGCTACACACACTAGGCCTACACATAGGGTTAGGTGTGGGATGTGTTTTCGTATGACAGCAGGCGCACTCTTGTGGTTATCCCATGTGCCCTGACTGCAAATTTGTAGGTCATTCTGATGATTCAATCTTTTGTTTCACCATTCACAACCAGCATTCCAGGTTTTTTTTTCCAACAGGATAATAGCCACACATGCTGTTGTAACTCAACATGCTCCACAGGTTGTCGATATGTTGCTGTAACTTGCACTATTACCGGATCTTTCTTAAGTGGGACATCAGCGGATGACAACTTCAGCAACATCTACAAACAGCATTAACTGTCCCAGTATTGATCGACCAGTTGCAACAGGCATGGCACTCCATCCCACAAACTGACATCCGGCACCTGTGTGCAACACATTGCATGCACATTTGCATGCTTGCATTCAGCATTTCGACATTTACACTGGTTGTTGATGTACCAGCATTTCACATTTGCAATGGCTTGTCTTCCGCTTACATTAAGCTGTGAACTTGCAATGTTAATCACTTAAATATATTACCTAGACAAATTAATTGGTGAAATTTTATTACTTGCTCAAATTTTTTTATTTTTTGGTGTTGCGATTGTTTTTTTTATGAGTGTATTTCTCTATTCACAACCATTTCTGCTCTGTGGAGGCTTTCTATTGCTGCTGTGACTTGTATGGGGTCACAGATTGTATTAATATGCTGTGGTGTGTGTGTGTGTGTGTGTGTGTGTGTGTGTGTGTGTGTGTGTGTGTGTGTGGTCAGAGATGGTATGGACCTAGAGGAGGTGGAGGGATTGGGGGGCAGCTGTGGTTTCTGGGGTATCTTGGTCCCTGAGTTTCATGGGTGGAGGCAATTTATTTGCTGGCTCTTGTGGCTAAAACGGATTTCTTTGATGACTCGTCTTGTGTGGTCACTATATCAAAAGTTGATGCCCCCTGTTCCTCCCTGAGCCCAGATGTGGAAGTCTGACTCAAAGCTCATTGTGTTGCGAACAGAAGGTCAAACTGTGTAATGGGGCTGCATTTGTGGTTAATTTTGGTTACACTATGCCCGTTCACAAGGGTTGAGTGGCATGTGGCAAGAAATCTGGCTAATGCTTCCTCAGTTGTTAATGACAGCATAGTTTTCTGTGTTTTTACACCATAATATCCTCTCTAGATGTTCCACCCTGGAATACAGTGCTGGTTGAAAGGGGGCTATTGTCAGGCATACCATGCTATTTCATTGAGAGAAGAGCTTAAATACGGAGGCTACAAATTGAATACCACTACAGGACATTATGTTGTGCAGAATATTCTTGAACATGGAAATGGCAGCCGTGGCAGAATGATGGCCACTAATAACCAGATAGTTCCCTGGAATGGGCTAGCAAAAGTGATATGTTAGGGTACTCAGGTTTTAACCAGGTGGAGGAATGTTGTGCTGTAATTGACTGGTGCAAGTATGTATGGTAGGCCTGGACAACACATTCAGTCACAGGGTACTTCGTAACCCAGTAAGCATAGTGTCATCTAGTGCTTTCACTCTGGTCATATACCAGTGCAATGTGGGGAGCATCTGCAGGATCTGGGGGCAGAGTGTGGATGGAGTCCCAACATGACAATTTTCTGACTGTATAAATAATTGCTAGCTAACACCTTTCTTTTTATTTGCTTGTAGTTATAATGGGTTTCTGTGATAATTTTCAGCATGAACACTATTAGCTGCTCTGTGCTATCTGTGTCTTTATGTGGTGGGAGGGCTGCTGTCCCTTCCTGTGATGTCAGTTACTAAACATGTAATGCTTGTCAGGTGTGAATGTCACTAGGCACAGAGCAAATCATAGACACTTTCTTAGTTGCAGTAATGGCTTGCTCTTATACATCAGAACACACGAGTGGTATCCTTTTTCAGCAGAGCTGGTTTAGAGGATGCACTATCTGAGCTACAGGCTTGTGAATTTGTTGTACAAATTTGTATTATATGGAAAGAACTTTACTTATTTTAGATTTCTCAACACTGGAAGTTGGTTGATGGTGTTTACATGCTCCACCATGGATTTGAGCCTATTCTCACTTAAAATGGGTCCCATATTTGTTTTGTTGTTGGGCTCAAAGAAGCTACTCGTACTCAGCTGGTAGTGCACCTCCATTTTCTTGCAAGTGGGTAAGCAATGTTTGATGACATGCCTTGTTCTGAAGTAGGTCCCATTGTAATAATGTCTGAAAGATAATTTGTGCAATTCAGAACATCTTGAGCTACTGTTCAAAACATATTTGAAACATTGCAGAAGCGCTAACCACTCAGAGCAACTGCTTTTTATACCCACACATCCTTAATTGGAGTGTGCAACATACGATGATTTTTAGATTAATGTCTGTGGGAAGCTGCAAGTGTGCATCAACAAGGTCTGCTTTTGAAAAATTCGGACTCCAGCCATAATGTGAGTTAGCAGCATAAATAATTTAGACAGCATATGACGAACTAAAGAAAACTGTAAAATGACTAGAATCAGTCATTGGCTGTAACTTTTGGACTTATCTGTGGTGTTTATCACTTGCCTTGGAATAATGGAGGAAACTATGCAGATAGACTTCCCAAGTTTCCACCATTTTGTCAAAATTGGCGAAAGCCAAATATAACTGTGGTGGAGCCTTTGCTTTTGGCTGTTTTTATTTTTATCTGCAGAAGTCATTTCAGTAACTGTAAATGATGTTATTCTTGTTGCTGCTGTAGTGCTACTCGTTGCAGAAACTCTGTTGCTGTTGACGTAACAACTATATGCACAGACTCAGAACAGTGAATCTGTGTTGGCAATGTCACCGTGCTGTGGGAACTTTCTTCGTCACAAATGTGATGTGGTTTAATATGAGCTGTATTCTCAGGCCAGTGTTACTGAGTGGCCCAACAAAGCTTCATATTGGGTGGCCCATGTTGGTAGTGGTGAAAATGATAAGGACATGTTCATTATAGCAGCGATGTATTAGAAATGTTAACTGACATGTATATCAAAAACTTATCAGTGACTGAGATGAACCCAAAGTCATTGCAAGCCATAATCCACGATACAAATTTGCAGGTCTGTGAACATGATTAGTTAGTGTTCCAGGTCTTCATGCAGGTAAAAGGAGGTTGAATTTATGTTGGGTGTGAACAGTCTAAGAGCACGCAGCATGGATTGTGAGTAAACTGGTGAAAGATGAAAGTAATGAGGAATATCATTAATGAGGTTGGTGGTAAACTTGATGTCAAAAATGGAGACCGTATGGTAGACAAAGTTGAGGAATTCTGCAACCTTGGGCCCAAATAACACAATGAATGAAGCAAAGAGGATGTAAAAAGCAGACTAGCACAAAGAGGGCATTTCTGGTTAAAAGAAGGCTAGAAGTATCAAACATAGGCCTTAAATTGAGGACTCAATCCTTGAGAAAGTACATTTGGAGCTCAGCATTGTATGGTAGTGAAACAAAGACTGTGGGAAAACTGAAAAAGAGGAGAATTGAATAGTTTGGGATGTTGTGCTTCAAAAGGATGCCGAAAATTTGGTGCATTGATAAAGTGAGATGTTTTCTGACCAACTGGCAAGGAGAGAAACATCTGGAAAACATCGACAAGGAGAAGGGACAGAATGGTAGATGTGTTAAGACACTGAAGAATACCTTCTATGGTATTTGAGTAGAGGGCAGAAATTGTTGAACAACGATATTGGAATATGTACAACAAATAATTGAGGATGTTGCATGCAAGTGCCACTCAGAGATGAAGAGACTGACACAGGTGAGGAATTTGTGGTGGACTTCATCAAACCAGTCAGAAGACATGACACCA
Organism: Schistocerca piceifrons; assembly: GCF_021461385.2. NCBI lineage: Eukaryota > Metazoa > Arthropoda > Insecta > Orthoptera > Acrididae > Schistocerca > Schistocerca piceifrons. The sequence goes on from NC_060139.1 coordinate 384,705,666, forward strand.
CTGTGTCCCCTCCCAAAAAAGGTTAATTCAGTACATTGCAGTTAGTATCAGTGAGCTAAACCTGATTGTTTGTCAGATATGATCATTTTGCTTGTATAGCACACTTTGTATAGATGAGCTCAGAAGAAACTGACACTGATACAGTTAATGTGTTTGCCTTGTCATCACAGTTGCATTGTACTAAATATGCAACATGGGATTGTGTCACAATAAGTTGTACACAAGGTGGTGTTAATAGGGATTGAGATAAATCAGCAGGTCTACAACCAAAGAAAAATATGAAGAAAGATAATATACTAAAATTGGGTGCTGAAAACAATGCTAAATTACCGTACCTTACCCTCAGTTCAGTGGAAAGAAAATTTCCAGGAAATTGCTTTCAGTTATGATTGGAGATGAAAACACTTCTGTCAGCAATTACCAAAATACTGATTGAACTGTGGCACTGACTTATTTCTATATTAATATGATTTGTCGGGCCTCAGCCGACAGAGATGACAGTGACCATGTGTGCGTGATTTGTTATAAAAGTGTGTGTGTTTTTCTAAATCTGGTGAATAACTTTGTCTGGTAGTTTAGTCTACTTTTAAATGTATCTGTCTTCCACTCAGTGCCTCTTATGGTGAGTGTCAATCTATCCTAATTAATGTTGTTTATTTGTTAATAAGTTATGATCATTTCTGGAGGCTTGTTTGGGAACAGTGATTCTTTTTACAGCATCCTTTAGATCTCTGTTGTCTTCAGTTACTTTGTGGTCGAAGCCATGAATTTTTTATTTATTTATTTATTTTTGCTTTGGAGAAGAATTTTTTTATTTTAATGTTAGTTCACTGCAGAGGGCAATTAACATTTTATTATTTCATATGAAACTACTGATTAAAGTGAGAAAAGAAGAGACCATGATGGATACAACAATACAAATATTTCACTTGATCTGTGCGTTACAAATTTTCAGTGACGTTAATTTTCATAGAAGTTCCTTTCTGTTTTGCTTATTCTCTTGTTTTTTTGTTTGTGTCTAATGATTTTTAAAAAAAATTCTAAGTTTCTTTGTGTGTGTGCAGAAATACATTACAGGTTCCTACACTTGAAGCTATATACAAAGTGTTAACACTGGAAAATAGCATTCTTTTAAAAAAACGAGCCGATGTGGAGAAAATAATTAAACAAGTGGATCAGTACAGAAAGAGACAAGGAAAACGGACATCATTGCTTGCAGCATTGAACTCTTCAAAACGTCAACCATTTGATAAAGGGTAAGGACATCACTAAAATTTGTGTGTGTGCGTGTGTGTGTGGGGGGGGGGGGGGGGGGGGGCACCTCATTTTGAGAGAAGTTAACTGCAACTTAACTGCATTCATAAATCCATGTGTAAAATGAAAACATTAAAAATTTAAACCTAAGTTGAATAAAGGAGGACTTGCTATACAAATGGTTTTACATCAGAAGCCCATACTGTACACAGTTTCAACAAACTTTCTTCCTCAGAATTCTCCACGCTAACATATAACAATATAGAAAGGATAGATTGCTACTCCCCATGTACATAATATTTTAGTCACAAAAAAGCACAATGAAAAGAACACTACAAATATTTAAGCTTTTGAGCAAAGTCCTTCCTCAGAAGTAGAATTCATACAAGCAAGTGCACATGCCACCCCCCCCCCCCCCCCCCCACACACAGTACTTTTTCTGCCTGTTGTTGGGCACTAGTGGCTGAAGACAGCAGCAATGGGTATGAGAGTTATGAGAGTTGTTTTGCAAATGTGTGAGAGTTCTACTTGTGGAAAAGGGCTTTGTCTGAAAGCTTAAATATTTCTAGTTCCCCCCCCCCCCCCCCCCACCCCCCCATTGTGCCTGTCTGTGACTCACTGCCTTCGCTATGTGGTGAAGGCAAGCTATCGTTTCCATATCAGTGTCTATTTTGGACTTTCCATTGATTGATCATGCAAACATAGGAAATTCTTTCACTCCCAGATCTAGTGTGGTACCTCTTACTTTACTTGTGCAGCATTGGCAGTAAGAGATCTCTGTTTGTTTCCTGTACTGAGTGTAAACTATGTTAAGATTGAGGTAGATGTCAAAAGAGTCTGTACATTGTTATGGAACTGAAGTTGAGATGGCTTTATGAATTGACATTGCACAATGCAAAAAGTAATGTTGCTCAATGGCTGCGAGGAAAAGGGATAGATGACAAATACAGAGATTTGGAGTCTGAACCCTGACTGGGTTTCAGACTACTTTCTGTCATTTTTTCTGCTCTTGCAATGCATCCGGAAAATGCCAAGTTTCACAGTGGTTCGGATTCCACACTAAATTGTCTGCCTTTAACTGACTGGGTAAGTCAATTCACAGTTGGAGGAAGACAAGGCCATGTCACTTCCTAAAGTAGCATGTCTAGTGATGCACGATGGTATTGAAACCAACCTTCACATTGAGGAAGGCTTTACTGTACTTAATACAATATAAACAAACCAGAGGATAATATTTGCACACAGCACTCTTACAATGTTCACAAACCATCACTATACTTTAAGACCTCTGATATCTTTCCGCAAGACTTTGATCTGGTTAATTGTGTTCAGGAGTAATGACTTCTTTATGCAGGCAATAGATGTGCACATATCCAGCTATTAAGTAGGAAAGTACCCACAATTTAGATAAAGGGAGAGTAGGCTAGAATTAGTGAAAAATCATCAGTGCTCAAAATTTACTCCGTGCGTTACATGCCATAGTTGATTTCCCCCTCATTTTTACCCTATTCTGACCCTTTTGGTTTCAAGTCCTTTTTCGTTAAAAATGTGTTTAGGCTCAGCATTGAATTCATTTGTGTTCAGATGCAGTTGCTTTGATTCCATGTAAACTAAACAGATCTCTCTCTCTCTCTCTCTCTCTCTCTCTCTCTCTCTCTCTCTCTCTCTCTCTCTATATATATATATATATATATATATATATATAGCAGGTCGATAGACACACAAACAAACACAAACATACACACAAAATTCTAGCTTTCGCAACCAATGGTTGCCTCGTCAGGAAAGAGGGAAGGAGAAGGAAAGACAAAAGGATATGGGTTTTAAGGGAGAGGGTAAGGAGTCATTCCAATCCCGGGAGCGGAAAGACTTACCTTAGGGGGAAAAAAGGACAGGTATACACTCGCGCACACACACACATATCCATATGTGTGTGTGTGCGCGAGTGTATACCTGTCCTTTTTTCCCCCTAAGGTAAGTCTTTCCGCTCCCGGGATTGGAATGACTCCTTACCCTCTCCCTTAAAACCCATATCCTTTTGTCTTTCCTTCTCCTTCCCTCTTTCCTGACGAGGCAACCATTGGTTGCGAAAGCTAGAATTTTGTGTGTATGTTTGTGTTTGTTTGTGTGTCTATCGACCTGCCAGCGCTTTTGTTTGGTAAGTTTCATCATCTTTTTTTTTAGATATATTTTTCCCACGTGGAATGTTTCCCTCTATTATATTTTTATATATATATATATATATATATATATATATATATATATATATATATATATATATAAAAAAAACAAAGATGATGTGACTTACCAAACGAAAGCACTGGCACGTCGATACACACACAAACATACACACAAAATTCAAGCTTTCGCAACAAACTGTTGCCTCATCAGGAAAGAGGGAAGGAGAGGGGAAGACGAAAGGAAGTGGGTTTCAAGGGAGAGGGCAAGGAGTCATTCCAATCCCGGGAGCGGAAAGACGTACCTCAGGGGGAAAAAAGGACGGGTACACACTCTATTAATTCATATATATATAACAACACCTTCAATAGATCAACACCTTCAACCCATTACATGCAGTCTCCCATCCTTCATCAAGGACACCAACCACTTTCTCGAACGCCTGGAATCCTTACCCAATCTGTTACCCCCAGAAACCATCCTTGTAACCATTGATGCCACTTCCTTATACACAAATGTCCCGCACGTCCAGGGCCTCGCTGCGATGGAGCACTTCCTTTCATGCCGATCACCTGCCACCCTACCTAAAACCTCTTTCCTCATTACCTTAGCCAGCTTCATCCTGACCCACAACTTCTTCACTTTTGAAGGCCAAACATACCAAAAATTAAAGGGAACAGCCATGGGTGCCAGGATGGCCCCCTCGTACGCCAACCTATTCATGGGTCGCTTAGAGGAAGCCTTCTTGGTTACCCAGGCCTGCCAACCCAAAGTTTGGTACAGATTTATTGATGACATCTTCATGATCTGGACTCACAGTGAAGAAGAACTCCAGAATTTCCTCTCCAACCTCAACTCCTTTGGTTCCATCAGATTCATCTGGTCCTACTCCAAATCCCATGCCACTTTCCTTGATGTTGACCTCCACCTGTCCAATGGCCAGCTTCACACGTCCGTCCACATCAAACCCACCAACAAGCAACAGTACCTCCATTATGACAGCTGCCACCCATTCCACATCAAACGGTCCCTTCCCTACAGCCTAGGTCTTCATGGCAAACGAATCTGCTCCAGTCCGGAATCCCTGAACCATTACACCAACAACCTGACAACAGCTTTCGCATCCTGCAACTACCCTCCCGACCTGGTACAGAAGCAAATAACCAGAGCCACTTCCTCATCCTCTCAAACCCAGAACCTCCCACAGAAGAACCACAAAAGTGCCCCACTTGTGACAGGATACTTTCCGGGACTGGATCAGACTCTGAATGTGGCTCTCCAGCAGGGATACAGCTTCCTCAAATCCTGCCCTGAAATGAGATCCATCCTTCATGAAATCCTCCCCACTCCACCAAGAGTGTCTTTCCGCCGTCCACCTAACCTTCGTAACCTCTTAGTTCATCCCTATGAAATCCCCAAACCACCTTCCTTACCCTCTGGCTCCTACCCTTGTAACCGCCCCCGGCGTAAAACCTGTCCCATGCACCCTCCCACCACCACCTACTCCAGTCCTGTAACCCGGAAGGTGTACACGATCAAAGGCAGAGCCACGTGTGAAAGCACCCACGTGATTTACCAACTGACCTGCCTACACTGTGACACATTCTATGTGGGAATGACCAGCAACAAACTGTCCATTCGCATGAATGGACACAGGCAGACAGTGTTTGTTGGTAATGAGGATCATCCTGTGGCTAAACATGCCTTGGTGCACGGCCAGCACATCTTGGCACAGTGTTACACCGTCCGGGTTATCTGGATACTTCCCACTAACACCAACCTATCCGAACTCCGGAGATGGGAACTTGCCCTTCGATATATCCTCTCTTCCCGTTATCCACCAGGCCTCAATCTCCGCTAATTTCAAGTTGCCGCCACTCATATCTCACCTGTCATTCAACATCATCTTTGCCTCTGCACTTCTGCCTCGAATGACATCTCTGCCCAAACTCTTTGCCTCTGTATATGTCTGCTTGTGTCTGTATATGTGTGGATGGATATGTGTGTGTGTGCGAGTGTATACCCGTCCTATTTTCCCCCTAAGGTAAGTCTTTCCGCTCCCGGGATTGGAATGACTCCTTACCCTCTCCCTTAAAACCCACATCCTTTCGTCTTTCCCTCTCCTTCCCTCTTTCCTGACGAAGCAACCGTTTGTTGCGAAAGCTTGAATTTTGTGTGTATGTTTGTGTTTGTTTGTGTGTCTATCGACCTGCCAGCGCTTTTGTTTGGTAAGTCTCATCATCTTTGTTTTTAGATATATTTTTCCCACGTGGAATGTTTATATAAACAAAGATGATGAGACTTACCAAACAAAAGCACTGGCAGGTCGATAGACACACAAACAAACACAAACATACACACAAAATTCAAGCTTTCGCAACAAACGGTTGCTTCGTCAGGAAAGAGGGAAGGAGAGGGAAAGACGAAAGGATGTGGGTTTTAAGGGAGAGGGTAAGGAGTCATTCCAATCTCGGGAGCGGAAAGACTTACCTTAGGGGGGAAAAAAGGACAGGTATACACTCGCGCGCGCGCACACACACACGCGCACACACACACACACACACACACACACACACACATATCCATCCACATATACACAGACACAAGCCTAATGAAAATGAAAATAAATATAAAAATATGTGGGGAGACATAAAGGTGAACTAGAAAGCAAATGGAGATCTGGTGTGAAAAAAGGCGAAAAAGTGTTGGTTAGAGCTGGGCTATGTTGATCCTGTGGTGAACTTGTGTAGGTAGACAACGATGTGCATAAAGGTTAGGTGGTGGTGTTGCCGCCAAAACACGTTAAAGGGTGGAGAAATTCGGGAAAATTTCGAAAAAACTACGTGTAGATGTATTAAAAGGAGTGGTTTGGTGGTGGCAGATTATCGAAATAAGGCTAACAATTGTCCGATGAAGAAATAATGACGTTAAAACCTGTGGGAAGCGGCTAAAAATGATCGGTGATGTGAGAATAACGGAAATGGAAATCAAGCAATAATCAAACAGCGCGCGCCCACACACACACACACACACACACACACACACACACACACACACACACACACACACACACACACACACCGTCCCCCAAAGAGATTCAACATCAGTTTTCTTTTTCCTGATAAGATCAGTCATAATAAATTTTATGCACTGCAAACTAATGTCTTGCTGTCTTGTAACTGAATAACAGGACATTTTAAAATGTTGCTACTGGTTTCATTGGTTTATTTTTGCCTTCAGTAACACTATTGCTGTTGTTATTACTGTTAAAAATCATTTAAAACTCAGTATTGCAGATAAAATAAACAGCGGCTCCAGCAAATATTAAGATAATTCTTTTCAGTAGCCACCTCTCTCCCTGCATACATAATGCTCTTGTTTTACAGCTTAAACCTGTGACTGTCCCAAATGAATAATTTGTCCCATGGACTCTGAAATCACTCTTTATAGACCACTGGAAAATAAGCAACACTTTATTAAATAGAAATGCATTTGTTAGGTGATCCACCAGATGATGGTGTCACTGTTGAACATTGTGTGCCATCATTCCTGGAATGTCTGTGAATGCAAGGGACACAGTCAATACTGGCAGGGGTCTCAATGTCCATTGTACTAGGTACGGGCAGAAGTAAAACCGTGAGGACGGAAGTTCTTGGTTAGTTCAGTCGATAGAGAATTTGTCCGCAAAAGACAAAGGTCCCAAGTTTGAGTCTCAGTCCAACACACAGTTTTAATCTGCCAGAAAGTTTCATTTCAGTGCACACGCCACTGCAGTACAAAAATTTCATTTCCATTTGAAAGATAAATACAACCATCTGAGAAAACCTATGCAGAACCAAAGAACAACATTATGAAATGGCTTGTAGGAAAATATGTACTTTTTCTCCTTACTAACAAGAGACCTACAATTCAAGAATACCTCCAGTATATTGCAAAAGAGTGCTATGTCACAAAGAAAAAGCTGAACTACAAGAAACAGCTCCAAAACTTTCTCCATCTTAACCTGTCCTAACTGATTGGTTCGACAGAATTTGTGTTGTGTTATGTTCACTTTGTGTGTCAGCTTCATCGTGACAATCTATCCTTCTATGTACATCTTTCAGTAGACATGTAATATACGAGAGTTGGAACTCAAATAGTGGCAACTGACATGAAAGAGTTACATGTTTCCACCTGTTACTGTCCTTCAAAGTAGCCACCAGTGTTGTGTAGAACCCGTTGGCAGTGATGTGGGAGGCATAGTATACCGTTAGCAGAGCCTGTTCTGATGTTGCTGTGAATGGAGCTGTCTACTGCTTGTCAAATCTCGGGAACAGTTCTGAAGTGAAAGCCACGAAGTGGTTCCTTCATCTTCGGAATCAAATCAAACCAACAAGGACTTAAATCCGGGGAGTATAGTAGATGGTACAGTAATTTCCAGTCCCATTGACCGAACAGAACAGCCACAGCTTGCGCTGTATATGCCTGCGCATTGTCAAGCAAAATGATGGGTGGGTTGCGCAGAAAGTGTTGCTGCTTCTTTCGCGAAACTGGTTGCAGGTACAGGTCCAAGGTCATGAATTGTATGGCGTCAGTCACTGTCCACTAACATGGCAACTTCTTCAGAGATGCTAGGATGACCTGCCTGATGCACGTCTGCCACAGTTTGCCGACCTTTGTTGAAGGTTTTTACCCAACGTGCCACTGTTCTGTACGGCAATGCTGATTCCCCGCATGCCTCTTGAAGACCTTGATGACACTGTCATTATGTACGACCTCTGGCACTTTCAATCTTGAACCAACTCTGTTGTTCCTGTTTCAAAAACATAGAGGCACCGTTACATTAGACCGCTCGCCCACAAGTGACTGTACTTTCCTCGATTGTGCACATGCCGGTGACATGGGGCGGACAAGTCCATTTGCTCGGAGGTAAGGCAGGTATGTCAACAACTTGTGCTATCAGCAACAATGGTAGATTCCATTGCATAGTGTCTCCACAGCAGTGTTGCCACTGTTTAAGTTCCAATCTATGTATTATGATGTGAAAAAATGTTTACTGTCAGTATATTTTTTTCTTTTCATTGTTTGGCTCACCTTTCTTTTTTTAGGTTTTAGAAATGCAGTATCTTATTATTTGTACCATCATGTTTGATAAAAGTTCATCATTGGGAAAAAAAGATACTTTCCTGATGTGTGGAAGATTGTGGGGTTGAATCCAGAAATTTTTTATTTGTATATCTTTAGCATTTTGATCATTATTTTTTTCAATTAATTTATTTAAATACATTTTTTAATCCTAATCTTTTTCTGTGTCTTCTCATCGTCATATAGAGTTTTTTATTTGCTCTCATTTCTTCTTCCTATCTATCTTTTTTCATTTGGAATCTTTGTGCATGTGATTTTAATTATTTTCATTTATCTACCAGTTAAAAACGAAAGAAAAAATAATCTATTCGTATTGATGTGCAGTGGTGTGGAAAATATATTTTTTGTTACGAAATTAACATTTTTTGTGTGATGATTATCAAATAAATATTTAAAACATAAATGTTTGTGCTCTATGGACAAAATAACACAGATGAAGATATGAAGAAAAGAAAGAATTGTGAAAAAAATGAAGAAAAGAAGCTATGTGTCCAACAATGTGGTAAAAATATCAAATGATAAAACAGAAGAAACTAAATCAAAGTTAATACACAGAAATAGTTAAAATCACATGGACAAAGATGTCAAATGAAAAAAGAATATTAGGAAAAAAATTAGTGCAAATTAAAAAGTTTAAATGATTAAAATGACAGGAGAAATGATTAGAAGTAAAAACGTGCATTTAACCCAGTTAATTGAATAAAATAATGACCAAAGGTATTTAGATTATTTATAATAAAAAGTGTGATTTGAAACCACAACCTTCTCCATGTTAGGAATGAATCTTAACCAGTACACTAGACTACTGCTCCGCATAACTCTGCTATTTTGAAGACTCTACAGCAGCGTTATCAAACTGTGGCCTGTGGACCATGTCTGCCCTGAATCATTTATTTGTGCGGCCCATAGTTCTCAGCCGTATTTTATAACAACATTCATTCTGCAGGTAATATCAGAAGCCAAAAAACTCAACATATGAGAACCTGTAAAGTTCATGGCATCAGCTTGGTAACATTGTTACAGAGACAGTAATATTTTAAGATGGGTTTAACTGTAGTTGACATTGGTGAATTTGGTCAGCAGCTAAGTAAAATTGGCTGGCTGCTACAGGCCACAAGACCAAGTAGCACAACCACTGCAAAAGTAGAAGATTTGAGAGGGGGAATGTTGTATTCCTTGCCTTCCAGTACTGAAAATTCACGGGCATTCACGGCTCATGCTAATCAGTTGGTATGGTATAAATTTCAAACGGAAGTAGTGTGGATTCATGAATGCACATTATGGGGACAATCATGTTCAAATGTGGCACATATTTGTAGCAATGAATTCATATCCATACATATTATTAAAAAAATGTATGTATTTACAGGATGTTTCACAATTCATGTTACACACTTCTAGAGGTTGTAGAGGAGACTTAGTAGATCAAGTTTTACTTAGGAACCCATGTCCTGAAATGGTTCATTTCGATGTTACGAGGAAAACAAGATGTACAGATTTCACTCCTATTTACTGTGATGCTGTAACAGCTGTTCGATATGCTGACCACCAAGTTTGTTGCGCACAGTGTATCTGTTCAGTACGTCTGCATAAATTCTGTCCAACATGCTTGGTGTATGGTTAATCACTTCTGCTGTAGCCATAATCTGTGCAGCCGGATCTTCCTGCAGCTGGACAGGGGGCTCACAAACAAGACTCTTCATGTAGCTCCAGAAAGTCCAAAGGGGTTAAATCTGGGATCTTGGTGGTCAAACGTGGTCCACCTCGATGAATCTACCTGTCCTGTAGACAGTTCAGATGGATTAAGACAGAACCTACAAAATATAATGCCGCCCTGTCATGCTGGAACAACAATTTGTGCCAAATGTCCAGTGGCACATTTTCCAAAAGCAGTGCCAGCACTTGTTGCAGGAATATGTTCCCGGCACCCATTAGATGGGGAGGAAGGATATACAGTGCAATCACATGGCCATTGCAGAGACCTGTCCAGACATTGATGCCGAAGGTGTGCTGGAGTTTTTCTTTATCCCAAATGTGACAATTTTGAGCATTCAAAATACTCTTCCTGTTGAAATGTGCTTCGTCGGTGAACAAAATTTACCTTGGAAACAGGAAAGTCCACACTGTGGTGTAAAAACAAAGCACAGAAATTGATATGTGGCACAAAATACTCTGAGAGCATGGCATGTGCCTTCTGAGGGTATTATGGATGGAGTTTCTATTCATGCAGAACATGCCAGATGCATGAGTGAGACACAAACGAGTGACATGTAATGGCTCGAATATTCTTTGGTAGATTCTCTTCAACTTGAAGCATATCCTGTTCCAATACAATAGTGCGCTGCCTTTTTGGAGCAACATAATTTGCTCTATCGCTTATGAATTTCCCACTTTCCTGCAGCTATTGTTCTGCTGTGGCAAACGTTGGATGAGATGGAGTCACACTATTTGGAGAGTATTTGTGGTAGATATGTTGAGCTACTCATCCATTATGGAGCTTCACCGTAAATTAATAATATATTGGTTTACTCTGCGAACATGTACTCAGGCATCCTGACTGTAGTATACAGTCACCATAATGTCAACTGACGCATCACCAGGTAGCACAAAGACAAGGCAGATGGAGACAAAACTTCATGTCACCATGCCATTCGTGAATGTGGGTAGCCTACCATAACAGGCAAACTGCGTAAGAAACATATAGCGGGTGATTGAATATCTCTTGCCTTCCTTGTAACATGGAAACTAATTGTTTCCGGACATGGGTTCATATGTAAAAGTTGATCTACTAAGTCCTCTCTACAGCCTTAAGAAGCGTGTAATAAGAATTGTGAAACACCCTGTGTGTATGCATGCATGTATATTCCACATCTCCTCCTAAACCACTGGACCGATTTTAACTAAATTTGGTATACACATGAATTATTGTCTGGAAAGAATTTCTTTGGGGTTTAGAACCACATACCTATCACAGCGATAGGTGTGGTCTTGATTACCCGGAATTTATTCATCCAGTATTTGAGAATGAGAGCAATTAGTGTTGCTGTTTCAGTACTTTTCAAAACTATTTTCTTGCTGATAAGCCTTCCAAAATGATGAAAGGAAAAACGTTTATCGCTTACTACATTTTCTGTGTTCGTGCAATAAGACTACTGCATCATGTATGATGTATAACTTTATAACTTCTTTACTACTACCAGTATTTGTGACATGTTTTGCAGACTGTGTTGACATATACCAGTTAAGGTACTTATATCATTCTATGACACACAGTTTAAAAGATATGATGTCGTAAATACTGGGACGCATGTGAAACTGCTGCATCATGCATGACATTTAAATTCATTGCTTCTATGTTTCTAAATTCATTCATAACACATTTCACAGACAGCTTCTATGTACCTCCAAAATTGTATCACTGTGTCTCACATAGTTCAGGAACTTTGATGTCATAAACATTGAGCTGTGTGAAAACAAAACTGCAGGGCAAAATTGGTTAGAGATACAGGTGAAATATCTGTACGGATATGTGACATGTGCATTTGGTATAGTGGAAGTGGAAGGTTAGGGAAGGTAAACCTTCCCTAGTGGGTGTACACCATTACTAAAATGAGCAGTGAGAGCTTACCGTAAACTGAAAAAAACGCAACACTGTACTCTGCTAGGGAAAGTGTACAGTAGCATATTATCCACTAGTGAAGGTGTACCATCGCTGCTCCTGGGTTATTAACGGTGTGTCGAACTATGCTACCACGCATCAGCATGAATGTAATTGTCATCTCGTTATTATGTTGTACAGTAGTGCAGCTATGGTTGACAGTAGTGCAGCTGTGGTTGATAGTGTAATTTCCATTCACATCAGTGGAGCTATGGTTTAATCAGTGAAGTTCTACGAACATCTTAGAGTGGAATGGCAAAATCTCAGCTATAATTCTGTCTTCATAAACAGAGAAAAGTATGAGTCACTTATCAACAACGCTAAATCCTTAAAATCTGGATGAAAGAGGGGCGGCAACACCTACAAGTTTTTGAAGAGATATGAAATGCTGGAAGTGAATGGAGTAACCAAATTAATGCAACCTGTAATGGAAGAAGGTATGATTAAATACTGTGCTTATGGTGAAGAGGCAATGGCCTTGCCACAGTGGATACACTGGTTCCCATCAGATCACCAAAGTTAAGCGCTGTCGGGCGTGGCTGGCACTTGGATGGGTGACTATCTGGACCACCATGTGCTGTTGACATTTTTCGGGGTGCACTCAGCCTCGTGATGTCAATTGAGGAGCTACTTGACTGAATAGTAATGGCTCCAGTCAAAGAAAACTATCGTAATGACCGGGAAAGTGGTGTGCTGACCACACGCCCCTCCTATCCGTATCCTTAGCTGAGGATGATACGGCAGTCGGATGGTCCCGGTGGGCCACTTGTGGCCTGAAGACGGAGTGCTTATGATGAAGAACTGTATGGTATTCTGCATGACACTCATGTAATGACTGGCCACAGTGGACGAAACCAAATGAAAAAATGCTTGAAGTCAAAGTTCTGTAATATAACATACAGAAATGTCCAAATTTATCTTAGTTTGTGTGAACCTTGATTACAAAAGCAAAAAGTCAGAAAAAACTAATAGTAGCTGTTCAAGAAGCTAAATTCCAGATGTCAAGTTGATCTCATCAACTTCCAATTCCAACCAGATGGAGATTACAAATTTGTAATAGTTTATCAGGACCACCTCACTAAATTCATTGTTCTCAGGCCACTGAAGTCCGAAATAGCTGAAAAGTATGCAATAACATTATTGACATTTTTACATTATTAGGTGCGCCCTTAGTTTTGCAGTCTGACAATGGTAGAGAGTTTGTTAACAAAATAATGTGCAGCTTAACTGAACTATGGCCCAATTGTAAGATTGTCCGTGGTAGACCTAGATACAGTCAGAGCCAAGGCAGTGTAGAGCGAGCAAATCAAGACATAGAAAATATGCTAACTACAAGAATGCAGGTGCGCAACACTGTGGAGTGGAGCCGTGCCTGAAGATTTGTGCAGCTAATGAAGAATACCACTGTACATTTTGGAATTAAAAGATCTTCGTACAAAGCAAAGTGTGGCTGCCCTCCTAAACATGGTTTGTCTTCAACAAGTTTACCTCCTGAAGCATTGATGTGATGAATGTTCACTCTGAGGATGACCATGAAAATATAATTAATCAAGTGAGTGTTGGCAGTGAGACAGGTACTGAAATGTTGCAGGATAATAATCACAGTAAATCACCATTGCAAGAGGATAACATACCAACAGGAACAGAGGTTGAGAGCAGAGAGAAAGAAAGTATTCCTGACAATAATGACTACTGCCTGACTGATTTAGACGAGTCAACTTGTGCTATTAAAAAACACAGAAGCGAAGCATACAAGTGCTTAGAAGAACAAGTGCAAAGAATGCGGCAGTGTTTAGATCGCTGCTCTCCAACAGTAGAAAAGGGCTGTACCATGAAATTTCCAGTTCCCAAATTCGATAGAGGAAGAGGAGATGCCAGCTCGATCTTGGTTGTCATCCTGGAGATAACGTCTGATGGCTTCTACCGAATTGGGACGAGAGATGGTGTGGTGAGCCAGCTAGACGCACGGTAATGAATTGTTTGTTTTTAAACAATTATGGATGGGATAATATGATATGCCACTGTGATTACAGCTACAACAATTTGTTTCAGGTCCAATTCAGTATTCGCCCTTTAAGAACAATCTCATAGGAGGAAGTTCCAGCAGAGTAAACTGTTGCCTTGAGGACAGTTGCGACGTCTCAGTTGATGGGAAGCAGCCAGGGACTCTGCAAGTGCCAGCAAAAATGTCAGACTCTGATATGCTTTTGCAAAAGCAAAAATGTGTTGTGCAACTCAAAATGCCATGGTGCACGTCCTTGCTGCAGTAAATGAATTTTATATAATATGACTATGTTTTCAAACTAAATGTGATAATTGTAACTTTTGAAGTATGACTGCTCCTCTTGGCAGTGAAGGTATACATTCATTAGTGAGAGTGCACTATCCCTAGTCAATGTGTATTGGCAGACAGAACTGGAATCAGTAATCCACTTTCACTAAACAGATACTTTCCCTGAAACTCCCACTCCCACTGGATTGATTTCAACCAAACTTGATACAAAAATCACTATCTGATAAACAAATACTGTGGGGATAAGAACTACCACCTTCCTATTGGGCTGGGGGGAGGGAGATGTACAGGGCTATTACAAATGATTGAAGTGATTTCATAAATTCACTGTAGCTCCATTCATTGACATATGGTCACGACACACTACAGATACGTAGAAAAACTCATAAAGTTTTGTTCGGCTGAAGCCGCACTTCAGGTTTCTGCCGCCAGAGCGCTCGAGAGCGCAGTGAGACAAAATGGCGACAGGAGCCGAGAAAGCGTATGTCGTGCTTGAAATGCACTCACATCAGTCGGTCATAACAGTGCAACGACACTTCAGGACGAAGTTCAATAAAGATCCACCAACTGCTAACTCCATTCGGCGATGGTATGTGCAGTTTAAAGCTTCTGGACGCCTCTGTAAGGGGAAATCAATGGGTCGGCCTGCAGTGAGCGAAGAAACGGTTGAACGCGTTCGGGCAAGTTTCACGCGTAGCGCACGGAAGTCGACGAATAAAGCAAGCAGGGAGTTAAACGTACCACAGCCGACGGTTTGGAAAATCTTACGGAAAAGGCTAAAGCAGAAGCCTTACCGTTTACAATTGCTACAAGCCCTGACACCCGATGACAAAGTCAAACGCTTTGAATTTTCTGCGCGGTTGCAACAGCTCATGGAAGAGGATGCGTTCAGTGCGAAACTTGTTTTCAGTGATGAAGCAACATTTTTTTCTTAGTGGTGAAGTGAACAGACACAATGTGCAAATATGGGCGGTAGAGAATCCTCACACATTTGTGCAGCAAATTCACAATTCACCAAAAGTTAACATGTTTTATGCAATCTCACTGTTGAAAGTTTACGGCCCCTTTTTCTTCTGCGAAAAAAACGTTACAGGACACGTGTATCTGGACATGCTGGAAAATTGGCTCATGCCACAACTGGAGACCGACAGTGCCGACTTCATCTTTCAACAGGATGGTGCTCCACCGCACTTCCATCGTAATGTTCGGCATTTCTTAAACAGGAGATTGGAAAACCGATGGATCGGTCGTGGTGAAGATCATGATCAGCAATTCATGTCATGGCCTCCACGCTCTCCCGACTTAACCCCATGCGATTTCTTTCTGTGGGGTTATGTGAAAGATTCAGTGTTTAAACCTCCTCTACCAAGAAACGTGCCAGAACTGCGAGCTCGCATCAACAATGCTTTCGAACTCGTTGATGGGGACATGCTGCGCCGAGTGTGGGATGAACTTGATTGTCGGCTTGATGTCTGCCAAATCACTAAAGGGGCACATATCAAACATTTGTGAATGCCTAAAAAAACTTTTTGAGTTTTTGTATGTGTGTGCATTGCATTGTGAAAATATCTCAAATAATAAAGTTATTGTAGAGCTGTGAAATCGCTTCAATCATTTGTAATAACCCTGTATTAATGATGGACAGAGAAAGGGGGAGGAAGAGATGGACAGATAGAAGGGGGAGGAGGAACTGGACAGAGAGAGGGATGTAATGAAGAAAAGGGGGGGGGGGGGGGTCGGTGAGAGGAATAGAAAAGGGAAAGATTTAAATTTTATTTTGATGAAACAGCAGAGATTCAGGAATTTATGTGTGTAATAAATGTGACATACACATATGCGGCAAAGCTCTGAACAAAACCAAACTTGGTGCACCTATCGCTCACTATCTGAAAAAACATGCTGAGATTGTGTTGCGAAAGTAAAAGAGAGAGAGAGAGAGAGAGAGAGAGAAGAGAGATATAGTCAGATGGGGGAAAGGAGAGGGAGATATGGAGTTTGATTTTTCAGACCAATCTGATTTGTATTTTCTGTAGTTTCTTTCAATTCTTTTAATTCTATTTTATTTTTAAATCATTAGAGAGTGCCTCATAGATCTCTTCCCCATTCATATCCACCTGAACTAGTGCTTTGTTGACAGTAATTTAAAGTCAGTAATTTATTTGCATATTCTCTTGTTTCAGGTATGCTTTCCTTACCCTTATGAAAGACTTTCCAAGATCACCATTTTAACTTTTCAGGTTTTCAAATCTTGTCTCTTGCTGGTATTTTGTTACTTATTTTTACCTCACTTGATCCTACTTTAATCTAGGGCCTTGGCAGGATTTCCTGTCTCAACCTAAAAAGTGTGATTGCCTCTTTCTCTGAAAGCGTAAGGGTTCTGTACCATTTCTGTATTTCTTTATCAGCACACTTGTGCATCACAAGTAGGTGTTTTTCAGTCTTTATTTCTGTGTAATTAGTGAAGAATAAAATATACTTTGTATTTGACTAATATTTTTTCCTTTCCACAGAGAGAATGACATTTCTAGGTTGGCTGAAAAATTACTGCAGAGCAAGCTGTCAGATACGGATGATGTTGGATCAGAGAACATTAAGAAGATGGTGTCTATGAATAGAAGGGCTACACTTACTGCAAGACAGAAGAAGCTGAGTGCCAAGAAGCAGAATGTGCTTCAAGATCTTTTGATGCAACACGTTGCTTCCCACATTACTCCAATCAAAACTGTTAGGGACCGATTCACTCCTAGTTCCTCACTCCTTAACTTGGCACCCTTTACCACTTCTTCACTGAAACTTGGAGGTATTTTGTCTGGGAGGCCTGTTGCCCAGAACCAAACAGCTACAATTTCTCAATCTTCATTGCTGACAGCACCAAACATGCAGCAAAGGCTAAGTAGTACATTTTTATCAGATAATACAAGTGTTCCCCAAACATTTACCATGGCAACAAATAACAGACCTCAGCAGACAAATCCTCTAGCTTCTTTGAGCAATATGGTGGTTGGTGTAATTAATTGTAGCACTGAATCGATAAGTACCTACAATCCATCTGGTTTTACTAAAACTGGATCTGCACCATTATTTATGTTTAAAGTACCCAATGATACACAAAATGCACTCATGGCCAGACCAGGCACTATAGCAGTAAGAGATGATGTACATAATGTGGTTTCATCTGCATCAAGTTCTCTCCCCTTAACACCACCTGTTACAGGTGTGACGACCTATGATTCTAGCTTGAATAAAGGAATTTCACCTAGTTTCAATTTTGGTCAGTCCATTCAGCCTGCAGTACTTGGGAGAGACATGGGAAAGAAAGAAACTTCTGGGTCAGCTGGTGCGCAGACTGGACAGCTGCAGTCATCTACTGTCTCAATTGGCACTGTTGCAAAATCTGTAACAGATGTGCAGCAGCTGAATAATTCAAATTCACTTATCTCAAAACCAAGTGCTTCAGTGCATTCCTTGTTTGTAAATTTGAATTCTCAGAGTTTTTCATCTAATACTACACTTGCTTCTAAGTCAGAAGTGAACAGTGCTATGGCAGGCATGAACCAGCCAGTGTGTGATACAACAACTGTTACACAGCCAGCTGATCTTGTTTCAACAGCCTCATCAAGGTCACTTACTACAGGATTTGCTTTCAGTGGCAGTTCCCCTTCTGCACCAGGTTTCTCTTTTCAGAAGTCAACTCCAGCAACAGTACAATCATCACCAACTCTTTTTGGAACCAGTTTCTCAAAAGGGAACACTTCACAAGCCAGCAGCAGTAGCAGTAATTTGTCTGAACCAGCCACAGTTACTGTTACACAAGTGTCGCCATTACTTGCCAGCTCTGGTGATAAAAAGACATCTACTTCTGAATCATCTGGCAGCTTTGCATCCTCTGTATCACAGCCATTGTTTGGAAATATCCAAGGAAAGGTTTCAGCACCTGTGACAGCCTTCAGCTTCGGTCAGGTAGCAGTGTCATCAAAGTCAGACAAAGAAACAGAACTATCAAGTGCTTCTCCAACTGGGGGATCTATTTTTGGTTCGCTGCAACAGAAAGGAGTACCTTCATTCAGTTTTGGACAGTCGGCAACAACAGTATCCTCAAGTGCAGTAGAAAGCCCTAAAATGGGTTCTGTCGCTTTTTCTGCTGCTTCCGAAAGTCCATCTGCCAGCTCTAGCACAACATCTGTGGAATCTGAAGAAACTGATCTGACAAAAACTGATACAAGCATTGTGAAACCACAGGCACAAGTATCATCAGAAATTCCAGAGTCCACCTCTGCTTCATCAGTTGTGCCTCCTGAGAGCCAATTATTTTCTTTTTCTCTCTCAGATAAGGCACCTCAGTCACCTGTGCAGAATCAAGCAACTGCTAATACAATTGCTGCTGCTGCTGCTGCTGCTGCTGCTACTACTACTACTACTACTACTACTACCACCACCACCACCACCACCACCACCACTACTAATGCCACTACCACTACTAAAGCAGCGTCTTTATTCTTTGGACAACCTATTTGTAGTGTTGCACCAACTGGAAAGGGAGGAGCAAATATATTTTCCCAAGCAGCTGGTTCAAAGCAAGTGTTCGGAAATTTATCAACAACAGCTAATAGCAGTATATTTGGAACAGGTCCATCTAACACAGCAGTCACAAAAACTCTTTTTGGGTCATCAGCAACAAACACTTCATCACCACCAACAGCAGCAACAACAACATCATTGTTCACTAATGTGTCAAAAAGCACATCTCTGTTTGGTACAGCATCAACTACTATATTCTCAAATACTCCTCTCTTTGGAGGATCCTCTTCCCCTGCAGTTACCACATCAGCACCGTCTCCTCCATCAGGTGATGCACTGTCAGTCATACCTACTAGTGTTTCAGAGGTTTCAAGTACCATTGCAATAAGTACCTCACCTAGCACCACTACACAACCAGATACAGTTTCAGTAGTTAGTGTGTCATCACTTGCAACCCCTGACACATCCACAACTGCTCCATCCACATTGCCTACTCTTTTTGGTACAAATGTAACAAAAGTTTCAAGTTCTGCTTCCTCTGTGTTTGGAACATTGGCAACTCCTGCTGTTGTGTCATCATCAAACCTGTTTGCTACACCATCTACTGTTACACCTACCACGGTAGCTGCTGTATTTGGTGCATCAGCTGGTCCAACAACAGTGTCACCCACTGTCACCACAGTAGTTACTACTGCTACTACTGCTTCTTCTATAACAACAGTATCAAGTAGTAACACTGCTGCTCCTACTGCTACCACTACCACCACAACTTCATCCAGTGTATCACCCATTTTTGGAGGGTCTGCTGTACCAACCACATTGTCATCAATATTTGGTGCAATTAGCATTACAACATCAGCTCCATCATTGTTTGGTGCAGCTGTTAGCACATCAACATCGGCTCCTTCAGTGTTTGGCTCAGCTGTTGCAACATCACAATCAGGTTTTGGAGCAACTACGACAACATCAGCTCCCTCCTTATTCGGGACAAGTTTGCAGCCCTCTGCAGCACCCTCATTATTTGGTCAACCTCAAGTCAGCCAGTCCACCACACCTTCACTGTTTGGCAGTACTCCTGCAACAAGTACCCCTTCATTGTTTGGTGGTAATACAGATAAACCTTCATTATTTGGTGGTAACTCAACACAGTCTAGTACATCTATATTTGGAGGTAAGCCTGTATTTGGACAATCTCCTGTTGCAACGTCATCTTCTGCTTTTGGTCAGACTGCTAACGTATTTGGCCAGAACACAACACCAGTGTTTGGTGGAGGTACTTCAGGGGATGGATTCGGAAGTAAACCAGCATTTGGACAGACAGGGGGCTCCGTGTTTGGACAGACACCAAAGTGAGTAATAAACATTCAATGATTTATGTATTTGTTTTGATTTTTGATTCATTTGCTGATGTTGTTACAGTTACAATTTTTACTGTGAAACAGCCATGTCTAAGAAATCTTTAGTGAATAATTTGTGGCGTGTGTGTGTGTGTGTGTGTGTGTGTGTGTGTGTGGGCGCGCGCGCCTGTGCGTATGCACATGTTACTTTATCAAAAGGTATAAAATTACAGAGAGACAGAATGGCTGGCCAGTACTTTCCAACATGAAATTCCAGTGCTGCTGATTCACATTTTAAAGTGAAAAAACTGTGTAGCTTTCAGAATTATTAGTTCCTTCTTCGGGAAGGAAAGAGAGATAAGTTGGGGAAGGTTGGGAAGGAGGGGCTTGCCATTCAAACCACAGGATGACAAGGGACCACCCGTTGTGAGGTTTCCACACATTACATTATGAATCATTCAATTTGCTATTGTATATAACATACACTTTTCATGTAATTCTTTTATATGAATGATTCTTAATACTTGGAAAAGAAGTTGAAATAAAAGATACAGAAGTGCAAGTGACTGAGAAATTTGTCGTTAAAATTGAAGCAGTGCAGAGTTGTCAGACAACTAAGCTCCTACTGTTGATAGTATATTTAAAGTGGATTATATTGTATTTGTGTATTTATCATTGCGATTTTGGTGTATTATGTATTATTCGAGCTGCAGCAATAATGACGATAACGATGATGATCATAGTCTAGAATTACTGAAATGTGAGGGTAGCTATCTTCCTGTGCTTCATTTTATTAACACTATATTTTATATAGTGTTTTATTTTCCAGATTTGGGTTTGGTGGTTCAACTTTTGGAGGAGGAACATCTCTTTTTGGTGGTTCCAGCACAGCGGGGAATTCTTTTAAGCCAGGAGGTATGATATTGCCCTCTGAAAACTAGTGCACTTTTTGAAATACCTAGTGGTATTTGTGACCTGTTTCCAAAATTTTCATTGTATGGAATTGGAAAAACTTGGTTATATTGTTAGTTTTATGAGCTTTACATTTAATGTTAAATTTATTTCTACTTTTAAGCAATGTCCTCAATAATGGTTCGGCATATTTTAGTGTAGTGTTCTCATAATTATAGGTGTGCAGATTATCTGGTTTTCAAGTTAAGTGCAATATTTTTCTCTTGCTGTCAGCAATAAACAACCTGCCACCTGGCAATAAGTGGCATTTCCATCATTTAAACAACTGCCGGCTTGTTCTGTACAAATCAGAAACAAACTCATTGTTTTCTTATGTTAATTGGCATGTAAGTGTCAATGTAGCAAGTTTAGAGAAATTTATGAAAGAGATGATGCTGAAATGAAAGAATTGTGTTGACATTAAAATAAAAATTGGAATTAATTGAAATATGTGAGAATCGGAAAATTGCTAGAAAACTAACAATAAGTGTCAATTATGATATTGGAATGCAGACTGTTCAGGACATTAAAAAGAATAGGCCTAAGCAGAAAATACAGGATTTTGTGGGGAGATGAAATTCTAGTTTGGACCAACTGCATGAAAAAAAACTTGAAGAGATCTACATTTGATGTATGAGATTCTGCTCTTTTGCAATGGTTTCACCAGAAACGAGCAGAAGGTGTCATTGTTTCAGGTGTGATGTGTGCCAAAAGAGCTAATTTTTTTCATGAAGGTCTAGGGTTAGAGGGAGAATTGGATGCCTACTTAGATTCAGACAGTGTCACAGGATTCACAAACTTACAATGCAAGGAGAGCAGCTTAGTTGAGATCTTGTGGTAGATGATTCTTTCTCGGAAAAGGTCTAGAAATTTGTGGAAGAGGAGAATTTCACACCAGGCCAAATGTGTAATGGTCTGAATTGGAAAGGTCTAGCAATCAGAACCCTCGCTTTTGGAAGTGAAGTTCGTGCTTCTGAATATGAGTCATCTAAAGAACATATTACAGTTTTGTGCACCGTAATGCTTCTGGGAACCACAAAGTGAAACTACTAATGTTTGGAAAAATGAGAGAAGCCCTGAGCATTCAAGAATGTTGCAGTTAAAGATCTGCGTGTGCATTTTTACAACTAAAAAGTAACATGAATGGTTAGTTAAATTATCAAATGCTGATTCCATACACATTTTGTACCACAAGTTTGGTGGCATTCTGGAAGAAGCTGACAATTCTAAATGCCATACACAATATTTTTGATACCTGGCAAGAATTAAAGCCACATACATTAGTTTGATCGTGGAGGAAAATTCTTTCAGATGTAGAAGAAAGTGATTTTCAAGGATTTTGTGATGAAGTAGTAACAGCTGCAAAATAACAAATTTTGCAGTGAGTTTAAATGTTTTTGAACATGTCAATGAAGATAACTTGAATGATTGTCTAGAGATCGACGCATGTGAATCTGGCTTCCAGTTCATGAGTAATGTCGAAATTGTGACCACTGCTTCATAATGAAACAAAGAGGACAGTGAATGTGAAAGTGGGGGGGATGAAGACAGTAACGTTGTCGGTCACTGTGCCTTATGGTGATATGGTAATACTCTTCTGGATTTTATGGTCCAGAGGGGTTTCAGTAAAGTGACAGTATTGCTGCAAGAAAAATTCAAAATGTCGTGTGAAAAAAAGTCAGCTCGTCTCAGAAGCAGACACACATCACAAACTATTTTAAGAAATAAACAGCAGGCTTACAGTACTTATGTACAGAACATGGCTAAACATTTAAACAAAGAATACATGTTTGATAATATCTTGATGATTCATTTTTTTCAGTTATTCATGCATCATCTCCCCGACATTACCCTGAATAATCGGATGTGTACTGTATTTGTCTACCCCTATATCCCATCTTGAGTTTCTTCCAGCAGCTGGTTAATTATTGCTTCTAGTGAGGCTATTACACAGACTTTATTTCTTTTTCATTCAGTCTTGTACCCTTTTGATCTCTTACTTAATCTGTGCTCTTAATTTTTAATGGTGAACTCATCTTCATAAGAACCATTTCTTTTGCTGTTTCAATCTATCTTGCGTTTCCCTTGCTTCAGTAATTTTGGGTAACCTAGATCCATAGATTGTAGAACATATTGCCTTTTACTCTCTCCCCTTCCAAATTATTACATTTTGGTTAAACTTCTCTCAGATATTATGTTAATCAAGCTGCTCATTTCATTCAGCCTTCTATATTTTAGGTGTGTGTGTGTGTGTGTGTGTGTGTGTGTGTGTGTGTGTGTGTGTGTGTGTGTGTGACAAAAGCCTTGTTGGCCGAAAGCTCTGTTTCTGACA
The DNA here is from genome assembly GCF_021461385.2 of Schistocerca piceifrons. Classification (NCBI taxonomy): domain Eukaryota; kingdom Metazoa; phylum Arthropoda; class Insecta; order Orthoptera; family Acrididae; genus Schistocerca; species Schistocerca piceifrons. The sequence continues at coordinate 384,729,311 of NC_060139.1, forward strand.
GTCTTCACGTTGTGCCTACCTGCGACTCGACGTCTCTGCTATATGGTGAGTAGCAACTATTCTTTGCATAATATTGTTGCATTCCACCCTGGATTTTCCATTGCTTAACAGATAACCTTGTTGTTCATAAACATTGGAAAATCAGTTCCGCATTTCACACAAACTTGGTTCATAAAATGAAACTGAAGAACAGGACAGTCAGATCATTTCTTCTCTATGATCATACAACTGCTATTGTTCTTGTTTGTCTCTGGAAAGTCAGCATTGCAGCATTATTTGGCTTCTCTTGCATATCACCTGTCTTGTCAGCAGGAAAACCTTTAACTCTCCATCTGAATCCCATGGTTGGCTGCCCTGACATCCATCTGACTTTGATGATGAGTAATCACATGGCCAGGGTTGCATAAATTCAGTACATGTTCTCTGAGTCCTTGCACCCTCATGGCTATCATGTTTTGAACAGTCATATGTATCATTTTTTTAACCAGATTCCTTAACCCTTAGCTTTACTTTTGGGATGATTTAAGTTTGTTTTATTACCACAAGACTTTGTGCAAGCTTTTAATCCAAAATCAGTTGTAGATAGCACAGTTTTCATCTTGAACCTCACTGCTTTGTAGTTTAGCATCCTCTTTCATTATGTTGCATCTGACTACAAATGATTTACAGTAATAATCTCTTCTAATAAACATGCTCTGTGATGTTCAGTCTGTGAATGCAACCTAACCCCCATTGTTCAAGAGCACATATAGTTTGCTAGCATTATTTCTCTTGAGCAAGGTGCATCGAAAAATTAATAGAGAAGATTATTTAGTTATATAAAATAATTGATCTTCAGGTATTACCATTATTAGGGAGAAACAGTAATATAACAGAGATTTCACAAAGACTAAATTTGAGTTAGACGTCATTCAGGAAGCTTCACCAATAGCTCAAATGGTGCTTTGCTGATGTATCGAATTCATGTCAAGTTGGATTGATGGTGCAGTTACATATAATTTGGTAGGGCTTTGAATGCTAAGCTTAACAACAATCTGCCTTGCATTGTTTAATTCATAAATTTCGGGCATATTACAGTATTTGAGAGTTGTAGCATCATGTTTTAGTACCTGAATAGTGTAAAATCACGTAGTCTCCTTCTGCCGCCAAGTAGTGTGTCAGCAGTGCGCAAGTAGCAGCATTACTGCATTTACTAGGCAGGCTTGTATTTTAATAACTGTTTAAATTTTGTGTCTAATTGTTTGTGCTCTCTGTAGAATAGTTCAGACGTTCTTTGCACAACAGTATTTAGCATGGATAGGGAGTGCGACTGCTGTGTTCGGATGCAGGCTGAGTTGGCATCCCTTTGCTCCCAGCTTCAGACAGTGTTGGCTTTGGTCACACAGCTTGAGGCTGTTGCTAGTGGGCATCACTGTGGTGGTCCGGATGGGGGTTTGTCGGGGATGGCCAGCTCATCCCATGCATCCCCCGATCGGACTACGGCTGTGGCTGCCCAGGATACTGCCCACATTGAGGCTGACCCCTCACCAGTGGTAGAGTGGGAGGTCATGTCGAGGTGTGGCAGGGGGCGAAAGACATTCTGGAGGGCTGAACAGAAGGCCTCTCCAGTTTGTCTGATGAACTGGTTTCAGGCTCTGTCTCCGGCTGATACTGATCTTCAGCCGGATATGGCTGCTTGTCCTGTTCCAGAGGTTGCCCCTCAGTCTGCAAGATCCGGGCGGTCACAGAGGATGGGCTTACTGGTAGTTGGGAGCTCCAGTGTCAGGCGCGTAATGGGGCCCCTTAGGGATATGGCTGCAAGGCAGGAGAAGAAAACCAATGTGCACTCCGTGTGCATACCGGGAGAGTCATTCCAGATGTGGAAAGGGTCCTTCCGGATGCCATGAAGGGTACAGGGTGCACCCGTCAGCAGGTGGTCGCTCATGTCGCCACCAATGATGTGTGTCGCTATGGATCGGAGGAAATCCTCTCTGGCTTCCGGCGGCTATCTGATTTGGTGAAGACTGCCAGTCTCGCTAGAGGGATGGAAGCAGAGCTCACCATCTGCAGCATCGTCAACAGGACTGACTGTGGACCTTTGGTACAGAGCCGAGTGGAGGGTCTGAATCAGAGGCTGAGACGGTTCTGCGACCATGTGGGCTGCAGATTCCTCGACTTGCACCGTAGGGTGGTGAGGTTTCGGGTTCCGCTGGATAGGTCAGGAGTCCACTACACACAGCAAGTGGCTACACGGGTAGCACGGGTTGTGTGGCGTGGACTGGGCGGTTTTTCAGGTTAGATGGCCTCGGGCAAGTACAGAAAAGGCAATAGCCTCAAAGGGTGCGGGGCAAAGTAAGGACATGCGGAGACCAAGCAGCGATCGGTATTGTAATTGTAAACTGTCAAAGCTGCATTGGTAAAGTACCGGAACTTCAATCGCCGATAGAAAGCACCGAAGCTGAAATTGTTATAGGTATGGAAAGCTGGCTGAAGCCACAGAGAAATTCTGCTGAAATTTTTACAAAGGCACAGACGGTGGTTAGAAAGGATAGATTGCATGCAACTGGTGGTGGTGTGTTTGTCGCTGTTAGTGGTAGTTTATCCTGTAGTGAAATAGAAGTGGATACTTCCTGTTAATTATTATGGGTGGAGGTTATACTCAACAACTGAGCTAGGTTAATAATTGGCTCCTTTTACCGACCTCCCGACTCAGTAGCGTTAGTGGGAGAACAACTGAGAAAAAAATCTGGAGTACATTTCACATAAATTTCCTCAGCATGTTACAGTCTTAGGTGGAGATTTCAATTTACCAGATATAGACTGGGACACTCAGATGTTTAGGACGGGTGGTAGGGACAGAGCATCAAGTGACATTATACTGAGTGCACTATCCAAAAACTACCTCGAGCAATTAAACAGAGAACCGACTCGTGGAGATAACATCTTGGACCTACTGATAACAAACAGACCTGAACTTTTCGACTCTGTAAGTGCAGAACAAGGAATCAGTGATTATAAGGCTGTTGCAGCATCCCTGAATATGGAAGTAAATAGGAATATAAAAAAAAGGGAGGAAGGTTTATCTGTTTAGCAAGAGTAATAGGAGGCAGATTTCAGACTACCTAACAGATAAAAACGAAAATTTCTGTTCCGACACTGACAATGTTGAGTGTTTATCGAAAAAGTTCAAGGCAATCGTAAAATGTGTTTTAGACAGGTACATGCCGAGTAAAACTGTGAGGGACGGGAAAAACCCACTGTGGTTCAACAACAAAGTTAGGAAACTACTGTGAAAGCAAAGAGAGCTTCACTGCAACTTTAAATGCAGCCAAAACCTCTCAGACAAACAGAAGCTAAACAATGTCAAAGTTAGCGTAAGGAGGGCTGTGCGTGAAGTGTTCATTGAATTCGAAAGTAAAATTCTATGTACCGACTTGACAGAAAATCTTAGGCAGTTCTGGTCTTACGTTAAATCAGTAAGTGGATTGAAACAGCATATCCAGACACTCTGGGATGATGATCGCATTGAAACAGAGGGTGACACACGTAAAGCTGAAATACTAAACACCTTTTTCCAAAGCTGTTTTATAGAGGAAGACCGCACTGCAGTTCCTTCTCTAAATCCTTGCACGAACGAAAAAATGGCTGACATCGAAATAAGTGTCCAAGGATTAGAAAAGCAACTGAAATCACCCAACAGAGGAAAGTCCACTGGACCTGACAGGATACCAATTCGATTCTACACAGAGTACGCAAAAGAACTTGGCTCCCTTCTAACAGCCGTGTACCGCAAGTCTCTAGAGGAATGGAAGATTCCAAATGATCGGAAAAGTGCACAGGTAGTCACAGTTTTCAAGAAGGGTCGTCGAGCAGATGTACAAAACTATAGGCCTATATCACTGTCATTGATCTGTTGTAGAATTTTAGAACATGATTTTTGCTCGCGTATCATGTCATTTCTGGAAACACAGAATCTACTCTGTAGGAATCAACATGGATTCCAGAAACAGCGATCGTGTGAGACCCAACTTGCTTTATTTGTTCATGAGACCCAGAAAATATTAGATACAGGCTCACAGGTAGATGCTATTTTCCTTGACTTCCGGAAGGCGTTCAATACAGTTCCGCACTGTCTCCTGATAAACAAAGTAAGAGCCTAAGGAATATCAGACCAGCTGTGTGCCTGGATTGAAGAGTTTTTAGCAAACAGAACACAGCATGTTGTTCTCAATGGAGAGAGACGTCTAATGACGTTAAAGTAACCTCTGCCGTGCCACAGGGGAGTGTCATGGGACCATTGCTTTTCACAATATATATAAATGACCTAGTAGATAGTGTCAGAAGTTCCATGCGGCTTTTTGCAGATGATGTTGTAGTATACAGAGAAGTTGCAGCATTAGAAAATTGCAGCGAAATGCAGGAAGATCTGCAGCAGATAGGCACTTGGTGCAGGGAGTGGCAACTGACCCTTAACATAGACAAATGTAATGTATTGTGAATACATAGAAAGAAGGATCCTTTATTGTATGATTATATGATAGCGGAACAAACACTGGTAGCAGTTACTTCTGTAAAATATCTGGGAGTATGCGTGCAGAACAATTTGAAGTGGAATGATCATATAAAATTAATTGTTGGTAAGGCGGGTACAAGATTGAGATTCATTGGGAGAGTCCTTAGAAAATGTAGTCCATCAACAAAGGAGGTGGCTTACAAACCACTTGTTCAGCCTATACTTGAGTATTGCTCATCAATGTGGGATCCGTACCAGGTCGGGTTGACAGAGGAGTTAGAGAAGATCCAAAGAAGAGCGGCACGTTTCATCACAGCGTTATTTGGTAAGCGTGATAGCGTTACGGAGATGTTTAGCAAACTCAAGTGGCAGACTCTGCAAGTGAGGCACTCTGCATCGCAGTGTAGCTTGTTGTCCAGGTTTCGAGAGGGTGCGTTTCTGGATGAGGTATCGAATATATTGCATCTCCCTACTTATACCTCCCGAGGAGATCACGAATGTAAAATTAGAGAGATTCGAGCATGCACAGAGGCTTTCCGGCAGTCGTTCTTCCCGTGAACCATACGCGAGTGGAACAGAAAAGGGAGGTAATGACAGTGGCACGTAGGGTGCCCTCGGTCACACACCTTTGGGTGGCTTGCGGGGTATAAATGTAGATATAGATGTTTTACCAAATTCTAAATTAGAGGTGATTCTCTTGATCTGCCCACATGCTGTGGGAGTTTCGTAATTATTAAAATGTATTCAATGCTTTCTGTCCTTCAGTACTGCCTGAATTCTTAGAATGTAAAGCAAGTCCATCTATCAGTAATTACTTGGTTTTTATTCCAAAAATCAGTTTTCTGTAATTATGTATCACTAATCACTTCTGCTGATTTTGTAATCTCTACGTGGTACAATTGAGTAAAATTGATAAATGTGTCAATAAAATGTAGAATACAATTTTATCGTTTGTGAGTTGCATTGCTCCAAAGAGATCCATGTGTTAAGTATGTCATGATTCAGTCATGTTGATTTCACGTTGTGTGATATGTGAAATGATTTGAGTTTCTCTTCCATCATTTAATGTTGCAAGAATTCTGTGTCTCACTAAAAAGTTGTCTTATGGTCATTCTTTGAGGATATTTTTCATCACTGCCAAACCAGTGTCCTACCTTCAAAACAAACAGTACATTCATACTGTGAATTAATGTCTGTGTGTTTCACCCTAGTACCAGATCTGTGTAGGAATACCTTTCTTTCTAAGAACAAAGCTTATACTGCTTTTCATGGTGACTAGTTTTTCATATGGTCATTTGGAAAGCAGCACAGTCTGTTACAGTTTTGAAATGTTATATGTTTTTGATCCTGGTGTTATATTTATGAATTCACTCAATAACAGAGTGACTGTAGTGTGAGGCTGTTATTAGCATACCTAATGTTTTAAATGTTCCCTACATCAAGTTCAAGGATGGCTGCTAGGTATTGTTGTTACAGCTCTTTTCTATGCAATGAATACTTTGTGTCAACATGTGGAATTGCTCCAGGTAATTATTTAATGTAACATCATTAAGTGGAAATTAGTAAAGTAAGCTAATTTTCTAATGTTTTATCACCAAAATCACACTTACGTGGAAAACAATGTTGCTGAACTCAAATGTTTGAGAATATATCTAATATGTGAGTTCTGATTAAAGTTCTTGTTAATATGCACACCCAGGAATTTTGAACAGTTTTACATATTTCCTTTCTCCTGTACTGTACATTTATTGATGATGATATAATTTGCCTTGTACAGAAGTGAATGAACTTTGTTGTTCCTAAGTGACAGACCATTTACTGACAACCAGTCAATAATACTTTTGATTATCTAATTTATTGCTTCTTCTGTTGTTGCAGCTTTGTTGGGTTTAACTATGATATTTGCACCATTGGCAAAGAGCCCTATTTCTGCTTTGTCAATGTAGGATGGTAGGTTATTTATATGCAGAGTGTAACCAATAACTGTTTACAACATACTACACCTGTGTCAAGAAAGTTGAGCCAAACAATTTGATACAGGACACTTGTGTATCAAATGGCCTACAGGAACCACCTAAGCTACAGCATATGTGCATCACATGATATTTTCAATATTCTCTCACTCTCTTTGCACAAACTATTAGTCCTAGTGAAAAAATGAATATAACCTCATTTGTAGGAAATTTAATGCAGTTTAATTTTGTACTGAAATATGTTTTCCTCGATGCTGTGGTTTTCGATCAAATGACCGTCAAACACACTCCCATCCCCACACTAATGCCCCACAGGTCAGAATTTTTAGTATGTTGTTCACGGCACTTCCTTCTACGCACTGAGTGAGGTGGCGCAGTGGTTAGCACACTGGACTCGCATTTGGGAGGACGACGGTTCAATGCCGCGTCCGGTCATCCTGCTTTAGGTTTTTCGTGATTTCCCTAAATCGCTCCAGGCAAATGCTGGAATGGTTCCTTTGAAATGGCATGGCCGACTTCCTTCCCCGTCCTTCCCTAATCCGATGAGACCGATGACCTCACTGTTTGGTCTCTTCCCCCAAACAGTCCAGATCCAAAACTCCCTCCTACCACTGTACAACAATTTGTGACTACAAAAATTATTTCCAATAGTCAATCTCTTTTGGACTTCATTAACTGGATAATTACACTGCCAGAGAGCAGAGAGAATATTGAAAATCTCTCACAGTGAATATGTGCTGTAGCTTGGATGGCGATTGTAAGGTGTCTGCATAGAGAGAACAGGAGTGAAGGTCAGCCTTTGGGTGTTCAGAAGAACCGTTGATTCCATATGTTGACAGTATGTCGATGACTGACAGTCATGTCATCATCTTCAGGTGCTACTATATGTGATAATGTGTTTATGTGCTGCCTGGAGTCCATCTGAGTGGAGTCAAGGCAATGAGTATGCATAACAACATAACTTGCAGCACCTGATAAGGATGACTGGGTTGGTCATCAAAATATTGTGCGTAAATGGAATCTGCAACTTGGCTTAACAACCAAAACATACCATTAATATATCATGCCTAGAAAACTTGAGAGATCTAGAACAGGTGTGATCAGAGAAAAGAGTCTTTTGGAAACCCAGTACTAATTTGCCCCATTCAGAAGATTCACCTTGAGGGCTGCAAGACCTATCAAACTTGATCCTTTGTTTTCTCTTCCTCCTCCTTCTCCTTCCTCGTCTTTTCCCTTTTCTCTATGAAGTTGGCACTGTTATACGGTTTTGGTGATGCTTATATGTGGTGACAGTTGGTGGTTGGGTGCCCTTCTTAACACTACTTTTGGAACGGAATTTGTGTGCCCCCATATGTCTGCATCTGCAGTAAACCCCCATGCTCATATTTGAGAATGTTTTCTAAATATTTGTGTAGCATGTATTGGAGGTGGGTTGTGTTTATCAGACTGATATTTGCTTAGTTGGATGTGGAAAACTGTCTAAAAACTACATCCAGGCTAGTCAGCTCACCGGCTCTTGTAATTAATTTATGAGGCATATTCGATCCAGGACAGGCTTGCCTTCCCAAATTCGAGAAGTGACGCTTCAACACTCTTGGCTGTGTGGGTGGGTATTACTCTTGTTTTCTGTCTGTTAAATATGATGTGAATGACTTGCTACCTCATAAGCTGTAACCTTTAAGTTTCTCCAAAGGAATGCTGTGATTTGCACAGTCAAATGGATTAGACAGATCACAAAAAACCCCAATCGGTGAAGTCTTTCCTTCAGGTATTTTAATATATGGTGAGTGCAAGATTGTGCTTTCTGGAGTCATGGAGGTAACTTAAGTGTCAAAGGACGTACAGTGCTGATGGTGGCACAAAGTGGATGCGAAAACATGTATACATGTTGCAGATCAGTGAAAACATTTTTGTTGTTGCTGCTGGTGGTGCTGCTGCTGCTGCTAAACTGTAATCAACTTGACTTGGGAAGCAAGTAAATGAAACGATAAAGATTTTAATTGCCAAGTAGTTAAGATAGTGTGTACGTAAATTTAGTTAGTAAGTAATGTTATTACAGTATTTAGTGTATTTGTTGAAAAATGTTCTCTCTGAAAACAATTACTAAATAAAATTATAAACATATACTTACCATAAACAATAAAAATTACAGACGGCTTCAATTTATAGGTGGCAGACCTATATGTATACCAGCAAGAAATAAATGAAATATCACTTCTTTCACCTATATCACCAATTTGTAGATTAAAAATGCCAACTTGCAATGTGATTGGGAGTTCGCATTTAAATCTTGGTTCCCACTATAATTGGCTGGGTAAGGCCATTCACAGGTCAGAAGGAAAGGGCATACCATCCCAAATAGAAGCATGCCTAGTAGATCACTGTGGTGTTTGGAAACACCTGTGGATTGAGAACAGCTTTACACTTTGTTCTCATTAAATCAATGCTCTGTTCCATTGTTTTTTTTGCACACCTTTTTTTCTCTGAGATTTTTGTGTTGTGAACGTAATGCAGAAAATAGTGCTCCAATGTACAGCTGTTAATTTTATAGCCAGCCGGAGTGGCCGTGCAGTTCTAGGCGCTACAGTCTCACTGTGGTGTTCGGAAACACCTGTGGATTGAGAACAGCTTTACACTTTGTTCTCATTAAATCAATGCTCTGTTCCATTGTTTTCTTTGCCCACCTTTTTTTCTCTGAGATTTTTGTGTTGTGAACGTAATGCAGAAAATAATGCTCCAATGTAAAGCTGTTAATTTTATAGCCGGCCGGAGTGGCCGTGCAGTTCTAGGCGCTACAGTTTAGAGCCGAGCGACCGCTACGGTCGCAGATTCGAATCCTGCCTCGGGCATGGATGTGTGTGATGTCCTTAGGTTAGTTCGATTTAATTAGTTCGAAGTTCTAGGTGACTGATGACCTCAGAAGTTAAGTCACATAGTTCTCAGAGCCATTTGTTAATTTTATAACCGTACAGGAGCTTACATGAGTGTATAGTGAAATGCAGGCCTTTTTTGCCCCCCTCTCCCCACAAAACCCAGTTGCAAGGTTTTTGCAATGATTACTCTAGTAAAATGGTACCTTGTTGAGAGAATGGCTATTTGTAAATAAGGGAACAGTGCTATAAAACAAACAAAAAAAAAACACACACACACACACACACACACACACACACACACACAAAAGGATTATCCACTTAGGAAGGGGATATTTAAAAGACTGAGCAATTTGGTGGAGACTGCAAATGATGATAATTCTAATCATAATTTCAGCAGATATTCCTAATTTAATTGCTTGAAAACCAGAGGATTATAGTCACTGATCCTTCTGTTATTACTTTTTATTGTCAGGATCACTGTTTGGTGGAACCAGTACAACTACTACTCAGTCTGGTGGTACATTCAGTGCTGCTGCAGGCCAAGGAGTTGGGCAAACAGGATTGGCTCAGCCCCTGCATTTCAGAATAAGCCAGGTAAAACTGGTTGTGATTTACTCTAAAGTAGTTCGGAGTAACAGCTGTCTTTGAGAGGGTTCTAGGTGGTAGCGGAGACTTTCAGCCTTTTCATTCCAACTTTGTGAGAAATTCCACCCACCCCCCCCTCCCTCCCACCCTCCCTCCCTCCCTCCCTCCCTCCCTCCCTCCCTCCCACCCTCCCTCCCTCCCTCCCACCCCACCCTCCCTCCCACCCTCCCACCCACCCTCCCTCCCTCCCTCCCCTCCCACCCTCCCCCCTCCCTCCCACCCTCCCTCCCACCCTCCCCCCTCCCTCCCTCCCTCCCACCCACCCTCCCTCCCTCCCTCCCTCCCTCCCTCCCACCCTCCCTCCCTCCCTCCCTCCCTCCCTCCCTCCCCCCTCCCTCCCCTCCCTCCCTCCTCCCTCCCTCCCTCCCTCCCTCCCTCCCTCCCTCCCTCCCTCCCACCCTCCCTCCCTCCCTCCCTCCCTCCCTCCCTCCCTCCCTCCCTCCCTCCCTCCCTCCCTCCCTCCCTCCCTCCCTCCCTCCCTCCCTCCCTCCCTCCCTCCCTCCCTCCCTCCCTCCCTCCCTCCCTCCCTCCCTCCCTCCCTCCCTCCCTCCCTCCCTCCCTCCCTCCCTCCCTCCCTCCCTCCCTCCCTCCCTCCCTCCCTCCCTCCCTCCCTCCCTCCCTCCCTCCCTCCTCCCTCCCTCCCTCCCTCCCTCCCCTCCCTCCCTCCCTCCCCCCCCCCCTCCCCCCCTCCCCCCCTCCCCCCCTCTCCCCCCCCCCCCTCTCTCTCTCTCTCTCTCTCTCTCTCTCTCTCTCTCTCTCTCCCTCCCTCCCTCCCTCCCTCCCTCTCTCTCTCTCCCTCTCTCTCTTTCTCTCTCTCATAGCTCATTTATATACAGATAATATTGTTTCTCAGTTTAATTTTAGATTTTTGTAGCGTAAGAATATTTTGAATGTTTCTCAAGTATTCAGCCATGTGGTGTTGTCCAGAAGGTGCAATATTGTGATAAGCTGATTTCTTGCCATCTTCAGTTGTTGCTGATGACTCACCCCCATTGGGCATTGCGTCCCCCCAACTCCTCCACCTCCCCCTGTGCCCCTCCTCCCTCCTGTGGCCTCAAATCAGCTACCTCCAGGTGTGGCCTGGTACAGTGGTGGGAGAAGCACCCCACTGGGGCATGATCCAGTGTCCTCAGTCCCACTGCCACCATTGACTGACAGTTTTCTGCTTGTGGAGCGACAATGTGTCTTCCGTCTTGTCACTTGCCGTGATGGGAGCAGATTTTCACGCAGACTGCTGCCGTGCTTTGATCATGATGAGGCCTGGGTCCCAGTCCTCATTTAACTAAAAACCATTATCTTTATGTATTACTTTGTTGTATAGCTAGACCTCTACAGCCTCTTTTAGAATATTGTTGCAATAATTCTGGTGCCATCACAATTCATGACGTTTCTGTGGGAGCTTCAATTCTCTGCTACAGAGCAGAATTTGTCAGCTGTTTGTTGTCTTTGTGCTGTTTATGCTCCGTGCATCTGTCCTGTACTGTCTGGATAGTCTGATCTACATATATTTTCCAACACTGGCAGGGGATGCGATAAACTTGCAGTTTCAAGAGTCCTAGGTCATCCTGGGCTGACCCCAACAAGGCTTTCGCCTTGGCTGGTGGGCGGAACACATCTTGATGTTATTGTTCCAGAGTATTCTTCTGATTTTTGTCGATATGTTTCTGGTGTATTGGATGATTGCAACCTGACAGCCTCAGCAAGCTGTGGCATCAGCTTATTTGTTCTTATAGCATGTTGTGGTTGCTGTAAACATTTGCGAGGATCATAGTCTTTAGGTGTTTCTATTTGGCAGCCAGACTGTCTTAGTCTAAGATTTCACATGTTCTGTGCACTACTGTGCTTCGGACACCTTCTCATTGTGAAGGAGCATGACAGCTAGAGGTATACAAGTACAATCCCGTATGCACCAGTTTACGGTAGACACTGTTTGTTGTTTTGGTGCAGAGAATTGAGGTGTTGCAAGCAGTCTTGCAGATGATGTTGTTTGTGCAGCCAGATTACAAGCGCACTGTTCACATATTTAAAAAAGCACGAGGGGTTGTAGACTGCTGACTCTAGGGTTTCTTCTTCTAATACCTCCATAGATACAGGGTGTCCATAATTAAAGTTCCAGTTTCAAAGTGCTGTAGAAAGAGAATCAACAATCAGAATGACATCAGATGTGAACAGGATCATATTGGCACAGTAAGTGCATTAACACAAATAATGTCGGCTACAAGTGACAGATGAATCACAATGTGGCGGCTATGGTTTGAGTTGCTACACCATCTGTATTGTTCATTGTACATGACTGCATGTTAGTTAGGGAAGCTCATCAACCATGGCAAGGTCATACCACTTTGGGTGGGAAAAATGGGTTTTTAATTGCCCTGAGTCCAAAAACCACATGAAAAGCAAAATGACATAAGTTTTTGATTGTCCTGGAACCAAAAACCGCATAAAAAGCAAGATGACATCAGTTTCTCTTTGTTGTTAGACTGGCACAAGACATGTTCATTATATTGCCCACTGTTTTCTGCCACAAGTTGAAATTGAGAAACCACATGTTCCGTAAAGACTGCAGTGTCTTGGGGGCACATTCAGATTGTGTTACAAAATGTATGCCTTCAGTTCAGCCACATTCGTAATTTGAGCACGGAACACAATATCTTTCAGAAACCTCACAACCCGAAGTCAACGTAGATGAAGATCAGGTGATCTAGATGACTAGGCCGCAGGGAGATGATGCCTGATAATTCTATCATTTCCAAAATGCCACTGCAGCAGATGCTTCAGTGGCTGTCAGGCTGTGCAAAGTGCAGAAAAGCCCCATCTTGGGTAAAAGTTATTCTGCTCACACATCCATGCTGTTGGAGGGTTGGAATGACTTTGATTCACAAAAGACTCTCATAGCATTTACTAGTGATGTACAGGTAACAGAACCTGCAGGACTCATCTCCTCGGAAAAATATGCCCTAAGATAAATAATGCCGTAAACCCACACCTCACAGTCACCATTACTAAATAAGGTGGTACTGGTTGATGTGTGTGCAGATTTTCTGTTGCCCATATTCTGCAATTCTGCGTATTGACATGTCTTTGGAGATGGAAATGGGCTTTATCTATCCACAGAATACTCCATGGGCTTTAATTGTCTACTTTGACATGAGAAAAAAGTTCCAGAGCGAATATTTATCTTGCTGGCGAGTCGGCAGGAAGCAACTTCCAACATCTGTGATTTTGTATGGATAGCAGTGCAGGATTTTTTGTAGGATTTTATGCACCATGCTTGCAGGCATGTCCAACATCGGGGCAATTTTTCATCCACTACATGTTTGCACTCCACTGCTTCACCCCTCCTGCAGTACTATGGCCACATCTTTGACAAATGTCAGATCAACTGCTTTCCTCCCTCTGCCACGTTTCATTTCAAAAGAACCTGTCGTTTTGAATTTTGTTATCATTTTCCCCAGACACTTAGCAGACATTGGAGCAGTGCCTTTTCTCATACCCCCAAGTGTCCAGAACTTTTGCAGAGCTACTTAACCAGCAGTGTGTGATCCTTCATGGAGACAGTCACATTGGGTGTCTCAGATTCAAACTGAGGAACAGCTGTGTGCCCCACATCTGTCGGTGTGCGTGTCCTGACACTTATAACGGCACCTGTTGAGCAATATTATTATTATTATTATTATTATTATTATTATTATTATTATTATTATTATTTATTTTTTTGTTCCGTGGTGCACTTGCACATGCACTTGGCGGGTGAACTTCCCCGGATGGGGCCTCCTGGCCAACAATGCAATACACTCGTTTCTATTTTTTTCCTATGCACCAAAATGTGCTGTTCAAATTTGACATCATTCTGAGAAGTGGCTCTCTTTCTACAGTGTTTTGAAACTGGAACTTTAATTGTGGCCACTACTGGTGATACTGGGGAGTCCATCGCCACTCTTGTCTGTTTGTTGGTAGTAATTTTGATTGAACAGAAAGCAAGCTGACGTTAACATGAGCTTGAACAGTTTCAGTAGCACTGGCCCAAACTTTTTTCACACAAATCCTAGGTAGTCTATTAAGGGTAACCTTGTAAAGAGAGACACTACATTGAAGCTCATAATGAGGTCTTCTTCACTCAGTCAGAAGCTCCAGAGCTGCTGAAAGACAAGTGCTGAAAGCCTTGTTGGGGTCAGTCAAGATTGACCTTGGACTCCCTGGATCAGGAATCTACCACATCCCCCTACCAGTGCAGGAAAATATATGCAGTCTAAACTATCTATGTGGTACAGAAGAGATCACAGAGCATAAATGCCACACATACAATGAATAGCCAACAAAGGTCGCTGTAACAGGGCAATGCGTCTTCCATAGACATGTTATGATTTGCGATGGCACAAACTTGTTACACTAATCCAACAAACACCTTTTGTGGTTTTGTATACTTACTGGATGGTATGTCTCCCCTGATCTGGGGTTCTGGGTGACTTGTCCAAACTGTTCGACCTTGACTTTTCTAAATTTCACAGAAGTGCAAGCTCTTTGCGGAAAGATACTTTATGTAGTGCATAATCTAACCACATTGTGCCATGACCTTCTGCACCTATTACTAATAATAGGTGCAGAAAGTCATGGCACATAGTGGCTAGATTTATGTTCGCACCTTAAATTCAGTGTGTTAGCCAATCCATTGTGGCGAGGCGGGGAGGGCTCATCATGTGTCCTCAAGGTTGTAGTCCCATGCCAATGCGGGGATTGCATTGCTCATTCCTGAGCTGCAACCTCCCCGTTTATGCTGAGGAGTGGGTGCCTCTCCAACCTGGGATACTGGGACTATGGACAACAGCTCCAATGCCAGGTAGCCTTTGCCGTGGTTGGCTGACACCCATGGGGAGAGCCTCTGAGGAGTGAATGGCATCAGGGTGGGTGATACACAACTAAAAGGATTTGACCCTTACTTTTGTAAATTTCACAGAATTTAAAGCCGTTTAGGAAAGGATATCTTATGTGTGGCATGCTCTATCCCACCATGCACAAAGACCTTATGCACCTATTATCAGACTGGATTATGTTTGTACCCAAAATCCAGCACAGTAGCCAATCTGTTGTGGCGGGGGTGACGATTTTTGTATATCCTCACAGTTGTAGCCCCCTACCAATACAGTGATCACAATGCCAATGCCTGAGAAGTAACCCTCCTTTCCCATGTATGCCGAGGAGAAGGTGCCTCCCCAATCTGTGGACTGGAACTTCAGGCAATAACTCATATGCCCGGTTGCCTTTGCCAAGGGAGTGTGGTGCCCATGGGGAGAACCTCCTGTGGCGTGGCATCAGGTGGATAATCCACAGTGAAATAGCTCTAAGTCGCCCATACCAGTGGCCATGCCAACACAGCCATCATAGCAGACAGAAAGCAAGATTTTAATACAGAGGATTGTGACTCCATATCATTTGCATCTTTGGCTATGCTGTGGGATGAGAATCAGGCTAGGAGAAATGGAGGTGGACATTTCATCCCTTTCTTGATGTGCTCCAGAACAGAGGGAAAATTTTTTGCAACAATGAAGCCATTGCTTCTCATTGAAAATGCTGAGGGTTGGTTTGGAGAAGTGGTGCAATAGAGAAGATGAGAAATGGATCTTTGTTGACTGAAACATTAAATGCTGCACAATCACAGGCACTTCAAGTGTGCAACAAGTTTGGGGGTTTAACAGAACCATCTCTCCTCATAACAAAGTCAACAGAATTCAAGATATCATCTTCCTTCGAGATCTGATGCAGCAAACAGATGAAGAATACAGTGCTCACGTAGAGTGGTGTGGAAGAATGGTGTGGAGTCCATTTCGTTCATCACATCCAGAGATATCGTAAGACTAACAGGGTGGACAGTGTAGATTTCATTCTAGTCTTTGGTGGAAATCTTTTACCTTAGAAAGTTAATGTAATTGTGTGACGTCAGGCCATATTTTCCTGACCTTGTGAGTTGATTTAGGTCCCAAAGGTTTGAACACATGCCCTCTTGGTGCACTAATGAGGCTACTTGTGGGGTGTGTGCCAGGACAAAGCATGAGGGGAGCCCTTGTGATCAACCCCCTATGTGTGTAAACTTACCAGAATGCCATCTCCCTCATTCAGTGACAGTTTTCAAGAGGGAGAAGAAAATCCAGAAATACAGAATGCTTTACCACCTGCTTATTAGAATGCTAAAAAAAACCTTGAACAACTCCACTTGATCGATCTGATGTCTAATTTTGCAAGCAGTGTATCAAAATCCACACCTAGTGGGATGCCAAATTCTCAAATGGCAATTACTGACCCTAGATGCAAGCCAGTACCTGTTTTTCAATTGAGGGGAGGGGACAACGGCTCCCTTGACCCCTAATACCACAGCATCAGTGCTGACCACCCAGTGGTGCAACTGGAGATGCCTCTAGCATCATCAGGAAATAGAACACCAGTAAGATGCCCCTACCCAGAACAAAACAGACGTGCAGTTTACCACCAACCAGTTGGTGATAGAGCTGTAGGCTGTGGGTCACAGAGGAGAATGGTCCTCTTATATCCCAGAAGTCACAACTGGAAAATCCTTGTAGAAACTAAAACCTCACAGTGATAAGAAGGATAAATCGAAAGTTAAACTGAATTCTGCTGTTGTGGTCAGTCCGGCCCCCATTCCGTCAGAGTCCGTCCTGTGAATACCAATGAAGACTCTCACATTCAGGTGGCACATGACTCAGAAGCAACATAATTTTTACTTATGTTTCCTGTTCACTGCTTTCTCAGACACTAATCTGACATTCCTTCGGTGGAGCTGTAATGCCTACCATCACCACCTGGCCAGTTTCCACCAGTTAATGGTTACTTAATCTGCAGTTAGTGTGGCGCTTCAGGAAACACGATTCTCAGAAATCCAACTCTCTACTATTAAATACAACAGATTCTACAGTAAAAATTGCATTAACACCAAGAGGTTGCCTGGAAGGGTCTACACTTTCAGTGAGCAGGTGCCGCTAACCCCTGTATTAGAAACTATGGCTGCTTGTGTTTGCCTGTCAGGTAGGGTAACAGTCTGTAATATCTATCTACCTACCTACCTACCTACCTACCTACCTACCTACCTGCCTGACTGATTTGTACCATATCACAAGCTCTTGGAATTGGTGGAACAGCTGCCTCCATCTTTCCTTCTACTTGGGAGACTTAAATGCCCACAGTCCTCTGTGGGGAAGTGAAAACATACCTAGCAGGGGCCAAATAATGGAATAGTTAATTTCAGAACTAAGAGTCTACCTACTGTAGCTGTTCTGGAGCTGTAACAAATTTCAGTGCGGCCGATGGAACTTACTGTCTGCAGCCAAACATCTCACAATTGATCCAAAGGTCTGTCCATGACAACCTCTGCAACGATGACCACTTTCCTATCACTCTCTCTTTCTCAAATGACCAATGGAAGCAGAAGCTTCGATACCTTATTCTTCAGGCCCATGTCGCTATAAATCAGTGCTGTGGTGACCTGGCTATCAGTGTGTGCCAAAGGGCACTCCAATGACACACGTTCCACCTGTCTGTGTAACATTTAATTGCATTCTAGGGACTTCAGATGAAGAAACAATTTTAAACAGAAAAGAATGAGAAGGAGTGTTGGGAACAATATGTATCACCTATGAGAGTTCACACCCCATCGTCTCAAGTATGGACTACAGTCTGCCACATGTGCAACCACCCACCATCCACTATAGTTTCTGGAATCTCCTTCAGCGGTGATGTCTGTACTAATCTTGCAGTCATTGCTGAACGTTTTGTAGTACACTTCGCCAAAGTGTCTGCATCGTAACTTGCTGATTTGGAAGTGCCTAGCAGAGCTGAACTATATACCCTTCTGTGCACAAGGCCTGGAATCTTACAATGTTCCATTTAGTTAATGGGAGTTCCATAACACTTTTGGTGAGTGAGTGTCACGACACAGCTGCTAGGCTCCGTAAAATCCATAATCAAATGCATAAACACATTCTTTGGTTTTTCACTTGCATTTGGCAGGGATCACAGGCATCTCTAGTGCCAGTCTGTTGTGGTCTTCGATCAGCAGAATGTGTGCAATGCAACCTGGCACCATCACTTCTGTCTTCTCTGCATGAGTGTGTCTTCTGGGGCTGCTGACCCAATTATTACCCAGAATTTTGTATCCCCCAGGCCGTTTTGGGTCCAGATAGATCCAGCCCTCAATGACCAACATGTACAGGAAACTGAGATCCCTCAAAGATTGGTCTTGAGTGTAACACTCTTCGACATCACTGTCAGTGGTATCATGAATGGAGTGGAACCCACTGTCTCACTGTCACTGTATGTGGACGACCTTTACCTGTATTACAGCTTCACATCATTGTGCACTGCAGAGCACCAGTTTCTGAGGGGCCATACTGTAAGTACATAACTGGGCCCTTAATTAGGAATGTCAATTTTCTTCCGTGAAAACTCGTGTCATGAACTTTTGTAGACTTGGGACTGCGCACCCACACCCAGAACTTTACCTCGGTAACCAGTTAATTGAAGCTGTTGAAACTTTCAGATTCTGAGATCTTTTATTTGGCAGAAAGTAAACATGGTTACCTGGGGCACAGACCACATGTTTTTTCTGCAATTCACAGTGCTTTGATTTTATCCTGGCTGGACTATGGATATGTTACTTACGGGTTGGCAGCACCATCAGTACTGAGCTTGTTAGACTGCTGTCCATCATAGGAGTGTGCAGTTGGTGACCGGATCTTTCCGTATGAGCCCTGTAGACTGCCTGTTGATGGAAACCGGTACTCCAACACAGAGGACCAGATGCCAACAACTCTTTATGAGCTATGCAGTCACACTCTGTTAGATGCCTACCCATCTATGTTACTGGGCTCCATTTCACAACCAGCAGTTCAGACTGTTTACGAACCATCCAAAAATTGGTAGATCAATTGGGATACAATTGGGGGTCCTATGCGAGGACCTCCAACTGCCCCCTCTTGTGTGTGTTCATAGAGTTCCCTCCCAGCACCCCCTGTGGTATGCACACAGTCCTCTGATTTGGGTAGAACTCTTTTGTGGCCTAAGAAAAATGCTGATCTTACCATTCGCAGATGCCTGTTCCATATGGTTCTCCTTGATTACTCAGATTCAATATGCATCTACATAGATGGATCGAAAGTCAGTGAGAGGGTCACTTTTGCTTTTGCACACACGAGGCGACATGGGAAGTATTACCTGCAGACTGCATGCAGTGTATATCCTGCAGAGTTGGTCACCATTATCACAGGCTGTGTGGTACATTAAAACTCTTGCCACAAACAACTTCCTGGTTTGTAATGACTCAATGAGCTGCTTATGAGGCCTGTTCAGTGCTACCTCAAAAACTTTTTGGTTGCTTATGTCCAAGATGTATTAGTTGACCTCCACAGCTCTTGTATGATAGTAACATTCATCTGGTCACCGAGCTACATGGGTATTTCTGGGAAATGAACACACTGATAAATTAGCAACCACAGCAGACAAACTTGAAGTACCAGGCCCAGGCTTATTATTGCAACTGCAACATCACATTTTGAAAACCTAGGATGTGGAATAGCAGGCTACCACAGCTTTCAATAAGCCTAGGGCAATTAAGGGCACCAACAAGGCATGGCATACTTCTCTTCATGCCTCTTGGAAAGATGACTTAGTGACCACTTTAAGAGGACTCTCCCCTCAGTGCAATAGAGGTAGTCCTCTCATGAATGCCCATATTCTCACCGAGTGCGCCCCGATGGCTGATACAAGACAAGCAGTCAACCTGTCTACCTCATTACATTGGATATTTGTGAATGATGTGTTAGCAACTACCAGTGTCCCGTTTCCTGAAGGAAAGCATATTTTTTAACAAAATTTAACGCTTAATGCACCTCTGTGTTTGGTGTCAAGGGGGATTTTGGAGGGAGGGTGGGTGTACCTCCCACTGTGATGTGCAACCTAAGTGGTCTCAGGCTACTTTTTTCCTCAGCATGTCATGAATTTTTAAACTTTTATGTATGTATCTTATGTATCTATTTCGGTAATTTGCTGTGTAGTCTGTAAAGTCTGCATTTTCTTGCACCATTTTAGTTGTACTGACTTTGATCACCCTTCTTGGTGTATCTTTCATTGTCCAGCTAGAGTTTTTAACTGCCTGGATATTATCTCACTTTTATCTATCCTTCTAAAACTCCTGTCATGCTCATTTTCAACCATGCAGACATGGTCGCAGATCCTAGAGCGTACAATTCTCCTTTCTTATTTCATATCTTATAGAGGGTCTGATAACCAAGTAGTTTAGTCCTTTTAAACCCTGGATCATCATCATTACTCAAGTATAATCAATGTCAGTGGCTAGTACATGCCCAAGGAACAGCTCCCCTCATATTGCAAGAATTACGTCATCCCCTGTAGAAGGTGTTTTGGAACCCTGAATGTAACGTATGATTACAGCAGGAATCGTGCACAGATGCAAATGATACAGTACAAATTGTTTCGCCCCCTGCAGCCCAGGGGTTGGAATAGGCCTGAGGTCTTCCTGCTTCTTGTAAGATGCGACTAAACAGTCTTGCATATTTCGGCCTTTATGTGATGGTCCACTGTAGGGTTTGACCTCCATTTTTCAAAATATTCCTGAAGAGCGAGCCAACTGGGGAAGGGCACTTTACATGGTGCATCATGCGCTGAGACCTATCGCATCCTTCGTTGACGTGGATCGGCACTTCTGCTCATTCTCCAACTGATGGGCGAGTGGGCGAGAACACTCTCCTGGATGCGTATTTTTCCATCAACTGTGCAGTATCGTTTTCTACACTGATGATTATAATGGACTTGTTTGCATGGTAGAAACTGATATCCAGCACGGTAGCCAGTCCCTTTTGTATGTTCAAGAGCTGACAGGAAATCTTTCATGACGATGAAGCCTCAATTTTTTGTTGAGTATTTAGAGGACAAGTTTGGGGAGGTGGAGGGCTTGTCCAAACTGAGATCTGGGTCAGTCATGATCGAAATAGCATCCTTTGCCCAGTCATAGGTGTTACTCGCTTGTGACAAGCTGGGGGATGTTTCTGTAACCATCAAGCTCTGTAAGAGATTAAATATGGTCCAGGGTACCCTATTTCACAGTGACCTTCTTTTTCAGTCTGACAGTGAGCTGCATGCCAATTTAGAGTGGTGAGGTGTACATTTCGTTCTGTGTGTTCGCCAGGGTCCGAGAGACAATCAGGTTGCCACCGGTGCCTTCATCTTGGACTTCGAGGGTGATACATTACTCGAGAAGGTCAAGGTGATGGTCTACCACTGTGATGTAAAGCCCTATACCCCTCCCCCAATGCGTTGCGGTGGTTTAAATGCTGGAAGTCTGGCCATATGTCTTCTCGCTGTACTTCCAGCATCACATGTCGAGATTGCGGACACCAGTCACTTCACAAAACTCCATGTGCCCTGCCTCCCATCTGTGTCAACTGCGGAGAGCACCATTTGCCTTGCTCACCTGACTGCAGGATTCTTCAGAAAGAAGGGAAAATCATGGAGTACAAGACCCTGGACCAACTGACCTACACTGAGGCTAAGAGGAAATTTGAACGCCTACATCCTGTACATATGACATCGTCTTATGCTGCCATTACAACTACAACAGCTCCGCCAACCTAAGTCACCTCTCAGAGCCAGAAGACTCCACCTGCTCCTTGATGGTGGAGGGCACTTCCCTGCCTGTTGCTCCTGCACTCCTGCACCACCTACTTTGGGAGCAACCCCCCCCCCTCCCTTCTCCCAACCATTGGAGATATCAGTCCCCACTTCAGTGCCAGGGAAGCGTAAGTCTTCTTTGGCTCCTCTCGCTAGGAAGGAGGGATCCCTTGGATCACAACCCTTGTCAGGTTTCTGCTAGTGGGAAAGACAACACCTGCCAGTGGCTGAAGAGCCCAAAAGCAGCTGGTTGTAGGGCTTCACGCTCATCCTCAGTCCCAGAGATTGAATCAGTGAGGTCCTCCCAGCCAGGAATACCCAAGGAGCAGCGAGAGAAATCCAAAAAGAGCACCCACAAGACCAAGGGAATTGCAGTGGCACCCACACCACCACTACCTACAAGTTCTGCGTCTGTGGATCAAGTGAAGATTCTGGTGTCTGCTGAGGGCCTAGATCTTGCTGGACCCTCAGACACAATGGATATAGACTGCTCAGGCAATAAGTCGGTAGCAACAGGTGACACTGAGGCATGAAGTGCCTCATTGGATGTTCTATGCCTTCCCAGTCTCACGATGTCATCCTTCAGTGGAATCGCAGCTGTTTTTTCCACTGCCTGGCTGAGCTACGGCAACTGTTATGCTTTACACCTGCTTTCTGCATTGCCCTCCAGGAAACCTGGTTCTTGGCAATGCGGACCCTTGCCTTCCGCAGCTATAGGGGATATTACAGGAACCGTAGTGACTATAATTGAGTGTCAGGTGGAGTTTGCGTTTATGTCTGTAGTGAAACTGTGCCTCTTCAAACCCCTCTTGAAGATGTGGCTGTCAGAATGATGATGACACAGGAAATAACTGTCTGCAATGTATATCTTCCTCCAGATGGTGCAGTACCCCTGAATTTAGTAGCTGCACTGATTGATAAACACCCTAAACCTTTCCTACTTTTGGGAGATTTTAATGCCCATAACCGCTTGTGGGGTGGCACCATGCTTACTGGCCGAGGCAGTGATGTTGAAACTTTACTGTCTTAGTTTGACCTGTGGCTCTTAAATATTGGAGCCGCCACACATTTCAGTGTGGCTCATGATAGTTATTCAGCCATTGATTTGTCAATTTGCATCCCAGGACTTCTCCCATCTATCCACTAGGGAGCACATGATGACCTATATGGTAGTGACCACATCCCCATCTTCCTGTCACTGCCCTGGCATCAGGCCAGCAGATGCCAGATGGGCTTTAAACAAGGTGAACTGAGAAGCTTTCACTTCTGCTGCCATCGTTGAATCTCCCCCACAAGGGAACATCGATGTGATGCTTGAGCAGCACAAAAAACAATACCTTGCTATTTAGGGTGCCCCGGTGAAAGGCAGTCTCTTGGTGGTTGCTGGAAGTCGCTGAAGCAATTAGGAGCATTGGTGAGCCCTACAGCGGCATAAGCACATCATAGCCTTTAGACTGCTCTGTGCCCGCATTTGCCAACTTATCAAATTACAGAAGCAGGAGTGTTGGGAGACATATGTCTTGACCGTTGGGTGCCATACGTAACTGTCCCTAGTCTGGGTAAGGATCAAACATGTTTTCATGTACCAGACCCCAACAGGTGTTCCTGGTGCTAACATAAATGGCGTGTTATCTACCGGCACATTTGCGATTGCCGAGCACTTTGCTGAGAACTATGCTTGTGCTTCTGCAACGGAGGATTACCCCTCAGCCTTTCGCACTTTCAAACCATGGCTGGAAGGGAAAGTCCTCTCATTCACTACAGACCACAGTGAATCCTAAAATGCCCCATTTACAGAGTGGGAGATCCTCAGTGCCCTTGCACATTGTCCTGACACTGCTCCTGGGCTAGATGGGATCCACAGTCAGATGATTAAACATCTCTCATCTGATTACAAGTGACATCTTGTCATCTTCAACTGGGTCTGGTGCGATGGCGTCTATCCATCACAGTGGCAGGAGAGCAACATAATTCTGCTGCTCAAACCCAGTAAAAACCTGCTAGATGTGGATAGCTATCGGCCCATCAGCCTCACCAATGTTTCTAAGCTACTGGAACTGTGGTGTGTCACATGCCTTCCATCAGGGTCGCTCTACCACTGATAATCTTGTGTCCCTCGAGTCTGCCATCCGAACAGGCTTTTCCAGATGCCAACACCTGGTTGCTGTCTTTTTTTGATTTGTGAAAAGCGTATGACACAACCTGGCGACATCATATCCTTGCCACATTATACGAGTGGGGTCTCCGAGGCCCGCTCCCAATTTTTATCCAAAATTTCCTGTCTCTTCGTACTTTCCATTTCCAAGTTGGTGCCTCCCATAGTTCCCCCCATATCCAGGAGAACGGGGTCCGACAGGACTCTGAATTGAGTGTATCTCTGTTTTTAGTGGCCATTAATGGTCTAGCAGCAGCTGTAGGGCTGTCCTTCTCACCTTCTTTGTATGCAGACATCTTCTGCATTTCGTACTGCTCCACAAGTATTGGTTTGCTGAGTGGCGCCTACAAGGAGCCATCCACAAGGCGCAGTCATGGGCTCTAGCCCACGGTTTCCAGTTTTCAGCTACAAAGTCATGTGTTATGCACTTCTGATGGCATTGGACCATTCATCTGGAACCAGAACTATACCTTAATGATGATCCACTCACTGTAGTGGAGAGATATCGATTCTTAGGACTGGTTTTTGTCACCCGATTGATTTGGCTTCCTTACCTTTGTTAGCTTAAGCGGAAGTGCTGGCAGCACCTGAATGCCCTCTGCTGCCTGAGTAACACCAGCTGGGATGCAGATCACTCTATGCTGCTGCAGCTTTACAGAGCTCTTGTTCAATCCCACCTTGACTATGGGAATCTGGTTTTTGGTTTGTCAGCACCCTCAGTGTTGCCTTTACTCGACCCAGTGCACCACTGTGGTGTTCGCCTAGCGACAGGGGCTTTTAGGACGAGATCTGGTGACCAGCATCCTGGTGGAGGACGGAGTCCCTCCATTGCAGGTTAGGCATACACAACTGCTGGCCAGTTACATTGCACACGTATGTAGTTCTCCTGTGCATTCGAATTACTTTTCCCACCCACGGTGGTTCATCTCCCGCACCGGTGGCCCAGGTCAGGGCTTCCAATTGCAGTTCATGTCGGATCGCTTCTTTCTGAACTGGAGTCCTTGCCTTTACCAGCTGTACTTGAGGTCCATTCACGTACACTTCCATAGTGTTCGCCTATGCCGTGGCTTCGCCTGGACCTTTCACGTGACCCTAAGGACTCAGTTAACTCTGCAGCTCTCCACTGCCACCTCCTCTCAATTCTTGACATGTACCAAGGCCACACCAATGGCTTGATAGCTGATGATCACGTCGGCTTCGCGTATGTCCATGGAGGACATATTGAACAGCATTCCTTGCCCGATGGCTGCAGTGTTTTCACTGCCGAGCTGGTGGCTGTATCTCGTGCTCTTGGGCACATCCGTTCATGCCCTGGGGACTCGTTTCTTCTCTGTACTGACTCTCTGAGCAGCCTACAAGCTATCGACCAATGCTACCCTCCTCATTCTTTGGTAGTGACCGTCCAGGAGTCCACCTATGCCCTGGAATGTTCCAGTCATTTAGTGATGTTTGTCTGGACCCCAGGTCATGTCAGAATCCCAAGCAACGAACTTGCCGACAGGCCACATGGAAACCGCTTATTTATATCGACTTCTCTGCAACTGACCTGCGTTCAGTACAAGGTGTTTATAAATGAATATCAGGGTTTTAATGCTTTATAATATGTATTAGATTAAACTTACAGTTATAAATGATATGTCAAATGAAAGAGCAACTCAAACAGTTTTACCAAGAACCTTATTAATGTTCAATGTGAGCAAAATTTGTCACACAGCATACATCAAGTCTATAGCCAAGTTCTTCCCAAACGTTGATAACTGTGTCTTCAGTGATTGTAGCAACAGCAGCTTCAATGCAGTTTCTTAATTCAGGGAGGTCTGGTGGTAGTGGAGGCACGTACATATGATCCTTGATGAAGCCCCAAAGGAAAAAATTGCACGGCATTAGGTCCGGTGAATGTGGAGGCCATGCAAAGCAAGCCCTGTCAATGTTTGCTAAGAACTCGGCTATAGACTTGCTGTGTGCCGTGTGACGAACCGTGCTCACATTGAACATTTATAAGATTCTGGGTAAAACTATTTGAGTTGCTCTTTCATTTGACATATCATTTATAACTGTAAGTTTAATGTAATAAATATTATAAAGCGTTAAAACCCCGATATTCATTTATAAACACCCTGTACTATGCTACAAGGTTTTGCAGCTTTGGGAGACGGAATGGCATAACCTCAGTATGCACAACAAACTGTGTGCCATTAAGAAGACTAGAAATGTGTGGAAGACCTCCACGGGTGGCCTCTCGCAGAGAATCTGTGATTCTGTCTTGGCTCCACATTGGCCACACTTGGGTGACACATGGCTACCTCCTGCGCTGTGCTGACCCACCTCAGTGTCGGTGCAGCATCTGGCTGACAGTGGCCCATAACTTGGTGAGCTGTCAGTATCTGGCTGCCTTGCGATGGACTCTTCAGTTACCGGACTTGTTGCCATTAATTTTAGCTGACAATGCCTCATCGACTAATTTAGCTTTATGTTTTGTATGTGATGGTGGGTTTTATCATTCTGTATAAGTTTTTGTGCATGTCCTTTGTCCCTTTGTGTTCTCCACTCTAATGCTTTTAGGCTGGATGTTTTAATGTGTCGCAAAGTGACTGGCTTTTCCTTTTTATTCTCGTGGCTGGCCAGCCACGGTAATCTGCTGTCTTGTTTTTATCCCTTCTATCTGTTTCTTGCTTCTCTCTGTGGTTTTATTTTCCTGTTTTGTCCATAGTAGTGTTGGTTGTCCTTCTATTGTTCTTCTGGTTCTTCCATTCTCCTGTTATTGTGCTGTATGCCTCCTTTCTTTTCTTCTTTCCCATGTGTAATTATTTTACCAGGAACAAGGGACTCATGACCTTGCAGTTTGGTCCCTTCTCCCCCTCCTTTAAGCCAACCAACCAACAAATTATTTCATGCTCATTGTTCGTAGACCAGCTGCTTCCTCTGTCTTGCCACGGAACTCCACTACTGTAACTTCCTGTGATTTTTCCCCGCACTTATTTTTAGTTTTGGTCTGTGATTTCTTACATATGGAAGCATTAGGTGTTGTTGATGAACATTGTGTTTGGCACCAAACTAATGGATAATGTGGTAAAACTGTTATTGTGATTTGATTCTGCCTTCTTCCCATGAAATACAACAGAAATTTTCTGACAAACATGCTTGCACTGCAAAATAATCTAACAACTGCAGCTAATTTTATGGAACCATTTGAAAGAGGGCAAAAGTGATAAATTTGTCTGCAGATGGGACCACTATCTAATGAACTTTAAGGCATGTCAGTGCTTGTGGTGGAGAAAAGGCAATCTTAGCCACTGTTGATAGTGCTACTCATTGGGAGGAAATAGTGCTGTTAGTATTTTAAAACCAACAGATTCAGCTTCAGATGGCTGTTCACATTTAAAATTTCATTATGCCTGCTGCTTGAAGATGAACCAGTCAGTTCAAAATTGGTAATGCTGCTGTTTGTTCATAATAACACCTTATTAACAGTAGCTGGTTGCTGTTTTTAGTTAGAATTAACCTGTTTGTAAATATCCTTTTTGGAGTGGATAAGGGTGTACTCCCTATGAACTCTGATTTATTTTGATTTCCTCTGTTTGGTGCAACACTTATTGACAAACAGTAAGGAATATAGAGAAATATCTGCAACAAGCTGGGTACAGATCATCATAGCTATTATAAAATGTGGGATAACAGAATATGAAGTTTTGTGGTAATGTCTTAAATGTGACAGATAATTAAATTATTCTAAAAAACAGACAGACACTGTGGTGGCAGAAGTGTCATTCTTACCAATATGTTTACAGCAGAGGAAGTAACACAGATAATCAGATGTTTGATGTAGTTTCCTCTCCAAGCAGTAGTTTTTTCATTGTTTAATTTACTGTCATGTCTTGTGTCTTCTACCCAGCATTCTTTATCTGAAACTGAATGTGGTCTTGTTATCCTGGAGAATACTTCATGCATTAATTGTATACTTGCAGATGATTTCTTACTCTTGGGTTCAAACATTATTTGTCTATCATTATTTTAGACAACATGTGAAATGTTTGTTAGTGGTAAATGAAGGACTACTATGCAGATTTTTCATACTGTATCAGATCATACAGTGCTTTTTGAGTCAGTATTGATTTACTGCATAGGTGGCAATGCAGGTTGAATCTGATTGTTTCTCTCTATATGTTTTGAAAATGTTTACAACATAATTTTCCATCTTTATATATTGCCATTTTTTTATCAGTCTGACTTGTTTCTAGGTGGATTTGGATCTGCACCAGTTTTTGGTGCTGGAAGCCCAGCGGGCAGTACTGGCTTTGGTTCTCCACCAACATTTGGAGGTGCTCCAACCTTTGGGGGTTCACCTACATTTGGCAGTGCAAACAGAGTATTTGGTTCTCCTGCAGCAGCAAGTCCAAGTAAGTAAGTTTATGTGTGTGTGTGTGTGTGTACGGGGGAGGGGGGGCAACCTATTATAAAAAGTAATGAAACAATCATCTTTGGAAGATGAAATCAGTTTACAATAAGCAGTAATGAGATAAGAAACTTTGCTTCTGAAGAAATTTTCCAAGATTAATAATGTGTCAATAGGGTTGTTGAGAGGGGAAATTTGTTAAGCGTTCATATCTCATATTACTGATTTTAAAAGTAGGTTTAATTATTATGATTATTAAAGCAAAATTACAAGCACAGTTTTAAATGAAGTATGTTAGTGAACATCAAAGGAGGCATTGTTATTCGTTCTGTACTAAGGGTTGGTGTATCTACATGAAGCCTCCGCCACCCATGTACAATAGTTACCAATACCTGTCTGCATAAATTTAGATATTCCAGGGTGTTCAAGAATTAAATTAAAAAAGAGAAGAAAGAATCTAGAATGAATTTTAACCCTACAGCAGAGTGTGCATTTATATGAAAGTTCCTGGCAGATTAAAACTGCATTCTGGACCAAGACTTGAATGGGGGACCTTTGTCTTTTGTGGGCAGGTGCTCTACCAACTGAACTAACCAAACACAACTCATGACCTGTCTTCACAGCTCGACTTCCGCCATTACCTTATCTCGTATCTTCCAAATTTCAGCGTACGCTTTGCTGCAGAGTGAAAATTTCATCCTGGAAACATCTCCCAGGCTGTGGCTAAGCCACATCTCCACAGTATCCTTTCTTCCAGGAGTGCTATTCCTGCAAGTTCTGCGGGAGAGCTTCTGCGTTGCTTGGAAGGTAGGAGATGAGGTGAGGTACTGGTGGAAGTAGAGCTGTGCCCGCAAAAGGCAAGGATCGTGAGTTCGAGTCTCAGTCCTGCACACAGTTTTAATCTACCAGGAAGTTTCAAGAAAGTATCTGAAACTACAGCTGTTTCTGTACATAGTAATGTGCATTGTTGCAATCTCTGCACTACTTAATCATGCGCAAACCTTTTCTTCTTTGAATAATAACTGCAACCTATATTCATTTGAACCTGCTTACCGTATTCATCCATTGAGCACACTCTACAATTTTTACGACCCTACACTTCTATCCATTAGCAAACTGAATGTTCCTTGATGCCTCATGATTTGTCTTATCAACTGATCCCATCTTTTAGTCAAGTTGTTGAAAATTTCTTTTCTCTTCAGTTAGATAGAGTATCTCTTCATTAATGCCTTGATCTGCCCATCTTGTCATGAGCAGTCTTCTGTGGCACCACTTTTCAAAAGCTTCTATTCTCTTCATGTCAGGATTGGTTATCATCCATGTTTTGTATAAGGCTACACTCCAGGCAAATATATTCAGAAAAGAATTCCCAACACTTAGCTTTATGTTACTGGACAAACTCTTCTTTTTCAGGAAACCTTTTTCAGGCTATAGTGAGTCTGCATTTTATATTGTCTGTACTTAGGCCATCATCAGTTATTTTGCTGTTAAAATACTAAAACCCATCGTATCCCTTTAGTGTATCATTTCCTTATCTAATTCCTTCAGCATCATCTGATTTAATTCAAGTACATTCCATTGCCCTTGTTTCACCTTTGTTGACATTCATCTTATGTCTTTCCAAGACACTACCCATTCCATTCAGTAGCTCTTTGAAGTTCCTTGCCTTCTCTTCAGAATTACATCATTGACAAATGTGTGTTTTATTTCTACTTTCTGAACTATAATTCCCTTTCCAATTTTATTCTTGTTTCCTGTGCTGCTTGATCAATGTACAAATTGAATGTCATTGGTGATATGCTACAACTGTACCTCATTCCCTTCTCAGTCAGTGCTTCCCAGTCACTACCTTTGACTCTTAGAACTGCAGTGTGGTTTTTGTACAGGTTTTGGATAACTTTTCTCTTCTTGTGTTTTATCCCTGCCACCATCACAATTTCAAAGGGTGTTTTCCAGTCAAGTATTGCCTCATGCGTTACGACATTTCCCTGGAACCGAGTTTGGGTTCCACAAGTTTTTCAATTTTTCTGTGAATAATTAGTGTCACAATTTTCCAGCAATGGCTCAAAAACTGGTAGTTTGGTAGTATCACACCTGTTGGCACTAATTTCTTTGGATGTCTTCTTGAGTCTTATGGTATTTTGCCTGTCTCGTACATCTTATGTACCAGGTGGAATAGTTTTGTTGCGGCTGGCTTCCCCAAGGAACTTAATAATTTGGGGGGGGGGGGGGGGGATGTCATGTAAGTCCTTGGGACATATATTGCTGTATGTTTGTCAGCACTCTGACAAATTCTTCACGAAGTATTGCAGCTCCTATCTCATGTTTATGTACGTCCTCTTTCCTTTGTATTAAACTTCCTTCAAGTTTACTTTCTTTGTATAGCCAGCCTATACATCCCTTCCACCTTTCAGCTTTCCCTTCCTAGCTTAGTACTGGCTTGCTTATGTGCATATTCATTCAGCTGCTTATCTTCTAATTTTCCTGTAGGCAGTCTATATCTTTCTGATAGTTGTCCCTGCTTCTACATCCTTGCATTTATCATCTGGCCAGTCCTGCTTTGCCATTTTACACTTCTGACAATCTCATTTCGTAGACATTAGTATTTCCTTTCACCTGCTGTATTAACTGCATTCGTATATTTCCTCTTTTTGTCAATTAAATTCATTACTTGTGTGTTATCAAAAGATTTCTACTAAATGTTGTCTTAGTGTGACGTTAGTTCATTATAACAAGGCAAGGCATAATAAGAGAAGTCCCTGATATTTCGACTACCTCAAATAATGTGCAAAGAGGGAGGGGCTTTCCATTCAGCATATTGCCTTATGCAGTGGTTTATTTTACCCCTTTTTGCTCTGATTACAGAAATTCTGTTTTTGTTTACTCCTTTGTTAGCTTTTATCTGTTGAATGTAATTCATTCTTTGCTGTAACAATTGTGTTTAATCAGTTCTGTGGGATAAGTATTTACTTGTTTATTGTAGTTACTCTGGTGTATAGTGCTACACATAATTTTTACAGTTTATTATAATAAACCATATTCTTAGGACAGGTTCCTGCTGCTTGTGATGCAACATATTCAGAGGTTTACAGATATTTAACATTTTGTGTCAAAAGGATAACCACAATCACTGTGTCAGTAACAGTTTTCAAATGACATTCGGAGACTGCCAAATTTTTTGCATGTAATTGGTTTCAGGACTGATGTGCTCCTAGACATTTGGAGACTGTCTAGCTTGTGACGGAAAAAATGGTGATCTCAAACTGTTAAATATGATAGAAAGCAAAATGATGGTGCATTGTACTATTAGAATGCGAGGAAAACTATCCTGTATTTTACTGATACAAAGAGGAACTCATCTTTTTCTGTAAATCACCACAATTTTATTATATGTATTGTCTAAAGTAATCTGGATGACATAACAAAGATACATAAGGAAAATTTTATGTTTTATAAAGTCCATCTGTATATTACTCTGGCTATTTTTCTCAGCTCTAAGTGTAGTCAAATTTCTACAGTAAAGTTGTCTTACAGTAAACAAATTAGAAGTATCCTGCCACCCTGTAGATTACTACAGAGCAGAGATTTTCTGTCCTCAGTCTGGTTTTCTATTAAATGCAGCGAATTTTGTTATCTTATACTGGACAGAGGGCAAATCGTTTTTTGAGGTGGAGACATGGTGAGAGATATTTGCTTTAAAATATATTGTATAAGTGTATTTGTTATTTCTAAGTTTGTAGTCATAACCAGTTTTTAATTCCAATGAATAAAATTTAAGAGAGTGATATGTCTATTTGTGTAATACTTGTTGTGTTGTATAGCTGGAAAAAAAAGGAGCAAAACACACTGGATATTTATGATATATTAGCCAAGTCAAGAATGTCGGCATTGGTTTCTTTGCAATTTTTCTCCAGGTTTCGGAGCATCACCTACAGGACAGCAGCAGTCGAATACCTTTGAAAGCTTAGCTTCTCAGAATACATTGACATTTGGAAATTTGGCCAGTCAAAGTCCTGGATTTGGTTCTCCACAGCCATCATTATTTGGAGGGACACAGACATCTCCAAATAACCCACCAGCATTTTCCAGTAGTAGCAGTACCAGTTTTGGGTAAGTTGTTTTTGCTATTCCGTTGCAATTAATTTTTGTCTTATTGTGAGAATATTACTTGCAAACTATGCTGGTAACTGTGTTAGGTAAGGCAATACAGATACTGTATTATTTTTAGTCAGCTCAGTAATTGTTACAGATGTACAGTGCCCGTGTGTAAGGAGCCTAATGCTAATGTAATAGTGACCGACCTTTGCTGCAGTATTTGTTTGGCAATGATTAATTTGGTGGTTTTAGAATCTCTTAGGATAATGTTCTGCTAATATCAGATTTCATTTTAAATATAACATACAATTTATAAAGAAGACATATGCTACCACTTATTACCAAGCATTATAACAAATTGGGTGATTGCTTGAGCTGCAACCTTCCCAAATTGCCAATTGATCCCTCTGTCAGGTGTTTGGGAGGTGTGAACAATCACCTAAGGTGGGTGCACCCCCTTGTGTAGGGGGTCCCCAGTTGGAAGGAGCATGCCATCGGAGACGCTGGCAATCTTGGAGGATTTTCTCACAATGAGCCAATCATCTTCACAGTCAACATCTATGAAACATTAATGTAAGGAGGCTAACAATTCAAAGACACTTCCCGTTGCACCACAGTTCCCCGTGGTCTCACGTACTGAAGACGGTCAGTCATTTGCCACGGTAAATCCGTTTATTATTCAGAAAGGTGTTGATGTAGTTGCCGGCCCTGTGAAATCTTGCTCTCGTTTACAGAACGAAACTTTTGCTTTTGGAGACTACCTCTGATTCTCAAGCACAACAACTGCTTAATGCCTCGCTTCTCCGTGGCTACCCTGTTCATGTTATTTATACTAGGCTGCTCGACAGTCTAACTGAGGCTGAAATCCAGTTGTATCTCTCTGATCAGGGTGTCATTGCTGTCCATCAGGTGATGAAAAAGGTAGATACCTCCGTAGTGCCTACCGAACTCTTTTTCTTACCTTCGATGACGGTGGTTCCGTCCAACATCAAAGCAGGCTATGAAATTATCACAGTCTGGCCTGCACTGCTACCAGTGTTATTGTTTCAACCACACTAGAACGTCTTGTCAACAGCCAGCTAAATGTGCAACCTGTGGTAGGGATGCACATGAGGGCAATTGTCCTCCTCCTCCTCGCCCCCACTGTGTTAACTGCAATCGCAGCCATGGTGCCTCCTCTCAGGATTGTCCCATGCATCTTGATGAGCGGCCTGTCCAAGAGATCCAGGTAAAGGAAAAAGTGCCTTACGCAGTTGCTCACAAGTTATTGGCTAGTCGCAAATGCTGCATTCTCTCGTCTGGCACTTATAGTTCTGTTCTTGTTACCCCTTGCTCCATGAAGCACATTGCCACGCAAACATGCGACCTCAGATTCAGCTCTGAGGTTGTGAAATTGCCCAGTGTCAAGGTAGCATCACCATCCCCCCCATCCAGCTGTGTAGCAAGCCATCAAACTCTTGCCTCAAGGGGCAAAACAACCAGCTACACAACTGGTAGGCCGGAAAGGACAGAAATAGTTCTCCCGTGAAGAATTCCTACATCCTTCCAGCCAAACAACACCCGAGTCTTCCTCTACCCGGTAAGGCTCAAAGACATCTCCTTCGCCGACTCAAAGATCCTCTTCGACGGTGCTGCCACGTGATACCTTAGCCCAGTCAGCCTCTGTGTCGCCAGTGCACACCACTAAGTGTTTTTCAGCATTGTATTCCACAGACTGACAGCACAAGCAAGCCGATGCTACTATGGACCCCATGGAGCAGGATCCTCCTGCGTCTGTGCCCTGTGGCAGTGACTTCACAGGCTGTCATTCGGCAGCTGCCGAGGTGACACCCCTAAATCTCTTCCTTATCATGACTCTCCTCCTATGGAATGTTCATGGCCTTCGGTCCCACAGGGAGGATTTATGGCTGCTTTTAGCATTGCAGGCCTTCAGCAAACCAAATTTCACCCTCACGACTGCTTTGAGCTTTCACATTTCTTCCCGGTTTGTTTTGACCTTCCCCCTGAGTTCAGCATTCCATTTCATGCTGCTCATATGGGATGACATTCATAGTCAACCCATCTTCCTGACTACCCATCTTCAAGCTGTTGCAGTTCGCCTTTTTCTTCCACATCTGACCTTTTACCTCTGTGCCCATCCGTCATTCTGTGTCACCAGGGCAGACTTTCTTCAGCTTATTGGGCAGCTACCTCCCTCATTTCTGCTACTCAGTGACTTCAATGTGCATCGCCCACTTTGGGGTTCTCCCAGATCCTGTCAGAGAGGTGCCCTCTTGGCTGGTCTTCTTAACCAACTTAACCTCTTCTGCCTTAACAGTGGAGCACCCACTTTCCTTTTTGACTCCTCACACACCTATTCCCATTTTGACCTATCCTTCTGCACTGCCCAGCTAGTCCATCATCTTGAGTGGTCCATTCTCTTTCTGATACGTACTCGAGCAACCATTTTCCATGTGCTGTCAGTTTACTGACTCCTACCCCACCTGCATGCACACCTAAATGGCAGCTTACTAAGGCTGACTGGTGGCTTTACTCCTCCCTGCCGACCTTCAAAGAAT
Source organism: Schistocerca piceifrons (assembly GCF_021461385.2). NCBI lineage: Eukaryota > Metazoa > Arthropoda > Insecta > Orthoptera > Acrididae > Schistocerca > Schistocerca piceifrons. The sequence goes on from NC_060139.1 coordinate 384,764,186, forward strand.
AAGATTTCTCCAGTTGTGATGACCAGGTGGAACATCTCACAAACGTTATGCTTACTGCTGCGGAACCTTCCATTCCTCGCACTTCCTCTTTACCACGCCATGTCCCAGTCCCTTTGTTGGACTGAGGCATGCCGTGACACAATTCACACACAGAGATGTGCTCTCCATGTTTTTAACCATCATCTTATAATGGCAAACTGCATTCATTATAAACAGATGCATGCAAAGTGCTGTTGAGTTCTTCAGGATAGCAAAAAAGTTAGCTGGCTTTCATTCACTAGTTCTTTTAACAGTTCCACCCCTTCCTCTGTTGTATGGACCAACTTCCGATGGCTCTCTGGGACCAAGATCCATGTGCCTATTTCCGGCCTGACAGTAGCAGATGATGATGTCATCGTGGACCCTATTGCTATCTCCAACACCTTGGGCTAACTGTGTTGCGGAAGCTTCAAGCTCTTCCCACTATCACCCTGTCTTTCTCCATCGGAAACGAGTGGAGGAGGCTCAGGTGACACCCTTATCTTCTTAGAATCGGGAGTGCTAAATTTATTATGAGGGAACTAGATCATGCTCTCAGTTCATTCCGATCCTGCGTCCCAGAGCCAGACACTGTCCACATTTAGATGTTGCAGCACCTTTCTCTTGTGGGCGAGCACTTTCTGCTTAACACGTACAACCACATATGGGCAAAGGGCACATTTCCCGGACTTTGGCTTGAAGCCATTGTCATATCCATACCTAAGTTCGGTAAGGACAAAAACCTTCCTTCTAGCTGCTGCCCCATCTCTCTCACCAACTGCATTTGCACGGTGATGGAACGTATGATTCATGCCTGGCTGGTATGGTGGGTTGAGTCTCGCAATTTACCAATGAATGCACAGTGTGGATTTTGAGTACAGCGTTCAGAAGTTGACCATCTCATTACTTTGTCTGCCCATCTCATGAATGGTTTTCTACGGAAATCCCAGACTGTGGCAGTGTTTTTTGATTTGGAGAAGGCCTACAACACCTGCCGGAGAATTGGTATCCTCTGTACTCTTTACACGTGGGGCTTCTGTGGCCATCTGCCCTGTTTCCTTCAGGAATTTTTAAAAGACCGAATTTTCAAGGTGCTTGTGGGTTGTGCCTTGTTGGACACCTTTAACCAGGAAAACGGTGTGCCTCAGGGTTCTGTCCTGAGCGTCATCCTCTTTGCTCGCCATTAACCCTATAATGGCCTGTCTACTGCCTGGCATCTCTGGCTCCCTTTTTGTTGTCAGTTTTGCCATGTGTTGCAGTTCTCCATAGACTTGTCTCACTGAGCAGCATCTTCAGAGATGTCTTGATCCTCCTTACTCCTGGAGCATTGAGAATAGCTTTCGTTTTTCCACTGACAAAACTGTCTGTATGAATTTCTGGCGGCACAATTGGTTTCTCCCGCCATCTTTACATCTTGAGCCAGTTGTTCTTCTGTTCGTTGAAACTACAAAATTTCTGTGGCTCATGCTCAATGGGGAACACTCTTTGTCCTCTTATGTGTCTTACCTGGTAGCCCTCTGTACTGGGTTCCTCAATGTCCTATGTGTCGTCAGTGGTACTTCCTGGGGTGCCGATCGAACCACACTCTTCCATTTGTACTGGTCCCTTGTTCATTCAGAACTCTACCTTGGGTGCGTTGTTTATGCTTTTGCACATCCATCCCCCTTAAGTCGTCTCAACACTATCCACCATCATGGCATCTGTTTGGCCACTGGCACCTTTTACATTAGCCCCGTTGAGTGTCTGTATGCTGGAACTGCTAAACTACCACTGTCCTACTGCCGTGACTTTCTCTTCAGCAGTTATGCATGCTATTTGTCTGCCATGAATGGCCACCCATCCTATGCCACCTCCTTCGATGATTCCTTTGTTCGCCAGTAATGGGCACACCCTTCTTCCCTGTTATCCCCTGGAGTCCGCTTTCGGCACGTGCTACGGCGGCTTAACTTCACACTATCTGCAACTTTTCCGGTGGGTGTGAACCTTTCACCACCTTGGCTTCGTGAAGCAGCCCATGTTAATCTTGGCCTTCATTCGCTTCCTAAGGACACTACTCCAGCCTTTCTCTATTGCTTTCGGTTGGAACTTAGCTATAGTACCTTTGTGTATGCTAATGGCTCTCGGACTGACCATGGGGTTGGATGTGCCTTCGTCATTGGCGTCCAAATCTTAAGATATCAGCTTCCGGCACACTGCTCAGTATTTACAGCCGAGCTCTTTGCCCTGTATCAGGCCACGGAGTACATCGGGTGGCACAGACTTTTCGATTGTGTCCTCTGTTCAGACTCACTGTGTCCTTTAAAGTCTCTGTGCACTGTACACTGCTCATCCCTTAGTGCCGTGGGTCCAAAAAAACTGTCACTTGCTCACTCTTGGTGGAGCCACTTTGATGTTTATGTGTGATCCTGGTCATGTTGTCCCACTAGGGAATGAGGCTGCTGACACTGCTGCCAAGACTGCAGTCCTAGTACCTCAGCCCGCTAGTTCATGTATTCCCTCTGATGATCTCTGTTTTGCCATCTGTCAGGAGGTGGTGTCCCTTTAGCATCGCCATGGTCCTCCCTTCATGGGAATAAGCTCCGGCTTATTAAGCCTCTCCCAGCAGCTTGGACGTCCCCATCTCAACCCTCCCGCTGGGAGGAGATCAGTTTAACTAGGCTGTGTATTGGGCACTGCCTTTTTAGCTATTGTCATTTGACAAGTGGCGCTACCCCTACACTTTGTACACATTGCATTCAACTTTTACCTGTCCACCACTTCCTGATGGAATGTCCATTTTTTAACCTTTTACGTTCCCATTTGGGTTTGCTGTCTGAGTTATGAGCAGTTTTAGCAAATGATGCTCGGGCTGTCAACCACATTTTACTTTTTATCTGCCAAAGCAATATGGCGAAGGCCATTTAATTTGTAGTTTTGGACCTCCGTTTCAGTATGGTGTCTTTTTTAGCCCATTTTCCATGTCCCCTGTTTTTAGCTGTCTTCTCTTATGTCAGTTTTATAACTCCTCTCTGTCTTCGTATTCTATAGTTTTGAGTTGGACGCATATGACCCCAGTTGTTTTTTTTTTTTTGCACCCTAAAGCAAAACAGAACAACAAAAAAACAAAGAATTCAAATACACAAGTGTTGCAATAAAATGGCCTTATTGCTCCAGTGCACCAATCCCTTGCAGTAATGGTGCACTGACCTTTCTCCCTTCATGTGGTTGTTGTTGTTGTTGTTGTTGTTGGTGGTGGTGGTGGTGGTGGTGGTGGTGGTATTCAGACCAGAGATTGGTTTCATGCAGTTCTCCATGTTACTCTATCCTGCACAAGCTTCTTCATCTCCCAGTAACTACTACAGCCTACAATCTTCTGAATCTGCTTATTGTGTTCATCTCTTGGTCTCCCTCTATGATTTTTACCTGCCACACTGCCATCCAGCACTAAATTGGTGATCCCGTGATACTCAGAACATGTCCTACCAACCAATCCCTTCTTCTAGTCAATTCGTACCATAAATTCCTCATCTCCCCAATTCTATTCAGTACTTCCTTATTAGTTACGTGATCTACCCATCTGATCTTCAGCATTCTTCTGTAGCACCACATTTCAAAAGCTTCTATTTTATTGTCCATGTTTCACTTCAATACATGGCTACACTCCATACAAATGCTTTCAGAAAAGACTTCCTGACAGTTAAATCTATACTCAGTTTTAACAAATATCTCTTCTTCAGAAATGCTTTTCTTGCCATAGTCAGTTTACATTTTACATCCTCTCTACTTCGACCATTATCAGTTATTTTGCTTCCCAAATAGCAAAACTCGTTTACTGCTTCAAGTGTCACATTTCCTAATCAAATCCCCTCAGCATCACCTGATTTAATTACACTACATTCCATTATCCTCATTTTGCTTTTGTTGATGTTTATATTATATCCCCCTTTCAAGACACTGCCCATTCCGTTCAACTGCTCTTCCAGGTCTTTTGCTGTCTTTGAGAGAATTAAAATTCATCGGCAAATCTTGTGGGCTTAAAAATGTGGCCCTCAACTACGTACCCTCAGATTCAGAGTTGAAATATTGGTTTCATTATCTATGGGGTGGGATACATAGTTGCCGCATTACATGCCAAATACTGCTGAGTCTACAGTATACAATATGAATACGCACATGAATCAAATGGTTGAAGGTTCCTATCACTCAGCAATTGTGAATTTTGAATGTAACATTTATAAATGAAAGATTGCAATTAAATAAAATATACATGTCCTATTTTAATGATCCTATTTTAATGACCTTAAATGATGAGTGTGATAGCAGAAGTACTTTAAAGAATGCTGTTTATTTCTGCAAAACGCTTACTGGTGTCGATGGTCCAGTAATTAAATAAAATATAAGTTGAATAACAGGGCATCAATAGATTTCTACTACATGTAATTAGTAGTGAGCAAGAACATAGCTCGCGAGATATTCACTTCTAAACGCATACTACTTCTTCACTGCAGAAGCCACGAAAATCTCACAAGTGCACAAGTCGGCACTACGAAATATTTCTATCTCCTGCGACCACGCACAAACCGCTCAACAATCTCCAAGTATTTCCTGCGACCGTCCATCGTGCCTTCCCGTCAAGCACTCCCTCGTGCCCTGTGCCACCTGATGCTCCTCCCCCACTTCCATACAGTCTCTCCATTGACTTCAGTAGTCGCCTCCCATAGTAACGAGCACTGTGATTGGCTAGAGCGCTCCTGCCATGTCTCCAAGCCAACACACACTCACAAACATATTGAAACACATACAAAATACTGGATTTAATTTAAATAACTTAAAATTAATCCCGCAACTACCCTCCCGACCTGGTACAGAAGCAAATAACCAGAGCCACTTCCTCATCTCCTCAAACCCAGAACCTCCCACAGAAGAACCCCAAAAGTGCCCCACTTGTGACAGGATACTTTCCGGGACTGGATCAGACTCTGAATGTGGCTCTCCAGCAGGGATACGACTTCCTCAAATCCTGACCTGAAATGAGATCCATCCTTCATGAAATCCTCCCCACTCCACCAAGAGTGTCTTTCCGCCGTCCACCTAACCTTCGTAACCTCTTAGTTCATCCCTATGAAATCCCCAAACCGCCTTCCCTTCCCTCTGGCTCCTACCCTTGTAACCGCCCCCGGTGTAAAACCTGTCCCATGCACCCTCCCACCACCACCTACTCCAGTCCTGTAACCCGGAAGGTGTACACGATCAAAGGCAGAGCCACGTGTGAAAGCACCCACGTGATTTACCAACTGACCTGCCTACACTGTGAAGCTTTCTATGTGGGAATGACCAGCAACAAACTGTCCATTTGCATGAATGGACACAGGCAGACAGTGTTTGTTGGTAATGAGGATCACCCTGTGGCTAAACATGCCTTGGTGCACGGCCAGCACATCTTGGCACAGTGTTACACCGTCCGGGTTATCTGGATACTTCCCACTAACACCAACCTGTCAGAACTCCGGAGATGGGAACTTGCCCTTCAGTATATCCTCTCTTCTTGTTATCCACCAGGCCTCAATCTCCGCTAATTTGAATTTGCCACCGCTCATACCTCACCTGTCTTTCAACAACATCTTTGCCTCTGTACTTCCGCCTCGACTGACATAGAGGGAAACATTCCACGTGGGAAAAATATATCTAAAAACAAAGATGATGAGACTTACCAAACAAAAGCACTGGCAGATCGATAGACACACAAACAAACACAAACATACACACAAAATTCAAGCTTTTGAGGGAAAGACAAAAGGATGTGGGTTATCCTTTTGTCTTTCCCTCTCCTTCCCTCTTTCCTGATGAAGCAACCGTTTGTTGCGAAAGCTTGGATTTTTTTGTGTATGTTTGTGTTTGTTTGTTTGTGCGTGTCTATCTACCTGCCAGCACTTTTGTTTGGTAAGTCTCATCATCTTTGTATATATAGAGGGAAACATTCCACGTAGGAAATATATATCTAAAAACAAAGATGATGTGACTTACCAAATGGATGTGCTGGCTGGTCGACAGACACACAAACAAACACAAACATACACACAAAATTCAAGCTTTTGCAACAAACTGTTGCCTCATCAGGAAAGAGGGAAGGAGAGGGAAAGACGAAAGGATGTGGGTTTTAAGGGAGAGGGTAAGGAGTCATTCCAATCCCGGGAGCGGAAAGACTTACCTTAGGGGGAAAAAAAGGACGGGTATACACTCTCGAGCTCGCGCGCGCGCTCACACACACACACACACACACACACACACACACACATCCATCCACACATATACAGACACAAGCAGACATATTTAAAGACAAAGAGTTTGGGCCGAGATGTCAGTCGAGGCAGAAGTGCAGAGGCAGACATCTTTGCCTCTGCACTTCTGCCTCGACTGACATCTCTGCCCAAACTCTTTGTCTTTAAATATGTCTGCTTGTGTCTGTATATGTGTGGATGGATATGTGTGTGTGCGCGAGTGTATACCCGTCCTTTTTTCCCCCTAAGGTAAGTCTTTCCGCTCCCGGGATTGGAATGACTCCTTACCCTCTCCCTTAAAACCCACATCCTTTCGTCTTTCCCTCTCCTTCCCTCTTTCCTGATGAGGCAACAGTTTGTTGTGAAAGCTTGAATTTTGTGTGTGTGTTTGTGTTTGTTTGTGTGTCTGTCGACCTGCCAGCACTTTCATTTGGTAAGTCACTACGTCTTTGTTTTTAGATATATTTTTCCTATGTGGAATGTTTCCCTCTATTATATATATATATATATATATATATATATATCCATTTCATCTTCACCAGCATTCTCTTTCCCCTTTCCATAATATTGCCCTCAAGTACATTGCCCTTTTATAGACCCTCTACATGCTCCTCCCACCTTTCTGCTTTCCCTTCTTCGCTTAGAACTGGTTTTCCATCTGAGATCTTGATATTCTTACAAGTGGTTCTCTTTTCTCCAATTCATACTTACTCATAAATCAGCAGAGCAGTGGGTTGTGCTTATGGGAGCTTGTGAGCAGTTAAACAGGTTATTCTTCGCCCAAGCCAATATTGATTGGTTTGTTGTGTTCACACAGTCTTATTAATGTACATATTTGCAGAACAGGAGGATATCGTGCATATGCTTATACCAGCCACCGAATAAAGACGCAATGAAACTCTTGAAACTCTTCTTACAAACATGAAGCATAGAAGAAATTGTTTTGAAGAAATCTTGCCATGTTTGTTTGTGCCAAATGAGAGGAATTTTTTCTGTCTTTATGAATCGTTACATTCATAGTTCTCTCTCTCTCTCTCTCTCTCTCTCTCGCCCCCGCCCCCCCCCCCCCCTTTTTTTTTTTTTTTTTTTTTTTTTACTATGTAATTTTAGAAATGAGATTCTGATGGCAAGTTTGTCCCCATGTTGCAACAAGTTATTGTTAAGTAGTTAATTTCTTACTCATATATAGCTTCCAAAATTCCACAGGTTTATCATTCATGATCTTAGCTGCAACTTTCATGCAATAAGTTGAATGGTACTATATCAGCATGTTGTTCTAGATTATATTTTTAACTAACTGATGGTCATCATAGCCAAGCTTCGGTCTATAGACATACAATGTGTGTTTAAATGGTAATATTATTATTCTCCATGTAGGTTAAAGCTCCATCACTCATTAGTAGGTTACAAACAGTCTATACCAGGTAAATGATGTCTTTGTTTCCAAGCAATGATGGGTCTTATACGGATGTCTTGAATAGGATAATTGTATGATGAGGTCTTCGTGGGTTAGCAGCCAACTCAAGGTGATATTTTGTGGCATCATTTCAACAAGTTTTCTACTTGTCATGTTCAGGTGAAGACTTTGCTGGAAGATGACTAGTAGGAAACTTGTTGAAATGTTGCCACGGAATGTTGCCTTCCTCGGCTGATAACCTGAGAAGACTTCATCATCAAGATTCACCGAGAAAGTCTAAATTCGCATACAGGATCATTGTAATTAAACGGATGTAAATTAGGAATGGTTTCAGTTTATCTGGGAATTGAGAAGCATTGAGAGAAAGCTACAGTAGCAGGTAATGGCATGAATTTACTTATTTATTGCTTCTGTTAGAAAGACAGGTCAAGTGTTGGAGAGAAGAGCAAGTTGCTCCAAAGCATGAATTAATAGGAGCATTCCAGAAGTATTGTTGTTGAGCTGTGAAAATTCGAATTCCAGAGCTAGTAATAAAATAGTCTAGATTAGATTAAATTAGATTAGTACTTGTTCCATTGATCATGAATACGACACTTCGTAATGATGTGGAACGTGTCCGGTTAATAAAAGGTGTCTGTACAAGATATTACATAAAATCTTACATGAAACTTAATATTTTTTTTTTTTAATTTTAACCATGTAATAAAATGTAGATGATAATCTCACAGACTGTGTAACAGACATAAAATTTTCTGGAATGAATATTGACAATTAGTTGAAGTGGAATAAACACAGAAATGTACTAATAAAGACAGTGTCACCACCATGTTGTTCCATTAGAATCTTGTCATCAATGTGTGTTAGCAGTTGCCTTGTAGATATATGCTGTTTCTGGCAATACTCAGTTCTTAACTAACAAATCATTTTTTTTTTTCTAGCTCAAATGCAAAAATATGGAGTCAATTTTTAAACCATAAAAAAGGACCATAGTGTCAATTCTAAAGTAGGTGGTAATTTCACGGATTGTGGAACAAACAGAATATTGTAGGCATAAATATTTAATCTCAGTTTCAGAAAAATGAGCACACAAATAGATTAGCAAAGAAGATATCATCAGCATATCATAACCTTAACTTCCAGATATCAGTAGCAATGCCTCGTAGTTAATACATGGTCCAGTCACAAAGGTTATATTTGAACTATGAAGAAACTACATGTTGCATATCAAAACAAATTGTATAGAAGGTTGTTAAAGGAAACAAAAGACAATGGTGGAGTGGTAAAGGGAGTAAAAATAAAACTGGGAGGCAGAATTCCTATAAACTGATAAGTTAGGAAGGGTCATGTGCAGGTCAGAACTTGAGCATGTGTTTAATAGACAATTCCCATCTTTAGAGTTATAAGCCCTGGTTTAGTTTGATTGGGATCAATTCACATAATTGTACCTGGAAATGTGAAAATAAATTTTATAAGCAACAGCCCTGAAGTTTCAAAATGGAAGTGCATACTTCCCTGCTCAGATCTTACACTGTTTCCATGTGGGTCAACTCATCATACTGCAGACACTAATACCTCTGTCGATATTTTTGCAACAAAGTTTTCAATCAGAGTATAATTTATGATAGTGTCTTTTCATTCTTGCCTAGTTTCTTAAATCTTTTATTTTCATGTACAGGCTACATCCTCTCTCTGCCACTCCATCCTATCAGCCCCTTATTTGTTTTTCAAGATTTCACACAGTAGTTGCATCTCTAGTTAAAACTGCTTTCCAATTTGGCTTCACATTTGACACCTTTCCAATTCAGCCTGCTTATTTCCTAATAAATGAACTATTTTTTTTATAGCTCAAAAGTTAGATTGCTTCTAATTTTTTTCAATAAGATTCAGCCCTGTAATAATTATTTTATGGGTAATATGTAGATCAGGCTGTTCCAACCGAGCTCCAGGGAGCCGGAGCACTCCGGAGCGCTCACGGCGGCAGCTCGGAGCCCGCGTGGAGGGGGAAAGCGAACTCACTGCCCCCTGGCCGCATGCAGCCGCAACTGACACAATAATCCATGTTCAATGACAGCTATGACTAGCCGCGGGAGCCCTGTACCTCTATTGGAGGATACCTTATTCATTGAGAGGGATGGTCGTCCGCAATGTCTTGTATGTCATAAAGAATTTAATTCTGTGAAGAGGTACAATATACAACGACATTGTACACGTCTTCACGCAGTGCACTACGATCAAGTAGAAGGCGTTGCATGCAGAGAACTGGTAGCCAGGCTTTAGAACGGAGGGCATCAAAACATGCAACATAGTTCGTGGTCTGTAATGCGTTTATAATTTTCAGGTGAATGAGAGCGGAGAAAACACTACTGAATCTGCAATTCGAGCAAGCTACAGGGTCGCTCACATAATTGCGATGAGTGGCAAGCCATTTTCAGTGGGACCACTCGTAAAATCGTGCATGGTGGCAGTTGCAGAATGTTTGTTTCCAAGGGAGGTGCAGGCAATTGGTTTGCCTGTTGAAGCAAACAGTGTCTCGTTGAATCCTGGATATGGCAGCAGATTTAGAGACACAGCTCAGGAAAAAGGTGGAGAGCTTTGTTGCATTTTTGCTGGCGCTTGACGAAAGCACCGACATATCGGACTGTGCTCAGCTTGCAGTCTTTGTGCGTGGTGTCGACATGGAGCTGCAAGAAACTGAAGGACTCGTGGACGTGGTACCACTTGATTACACCCCAACAGGACGTGAAGTTTTTGAAGCTGTTTGTGAGTCAGTGGACAATATGAATTTGCCGTTGGATAAGCTCCATTCTGTAGCGACAGACGGTGCACCACAAATGATGGGGCGTCACCAAGGTTTTGCATGTCATTGGAAAAATAAACTCAGGGACGAATTCGGCAAAGACATTTTGACTCTTCATTGTTTTATTCACCAAGAGGCACTGTGTGCTGAAACAGTAGAGCTAGGTGGCGTAATGAAAGATGTCGTGAACTGTGTGAATTTTGTGTGGCGTCACGGTATGAATCACCGCCAATTCAAAGGATTCCTGAAAGATATGGGAGTGGAGTATGGGGATATACCTTACCACAGTACAGTTCGTTGACTGAGTCGAGGAAAGTTCTTGATGTTTTCTTTGCCATTCGTGAGAAAATACCACTTTTTCTCGAAAAGAAAGGGGAAGAAATGCATTCCCTGAAAGATATAAAAAGGATATCAGACCTGGCGTTCCTAGTTGACATAACTATGCATCTGAACAATTTAAATCTGTCATTGCGGGGCAAAGGGCAGCTAATCGTTGACATGCACGACCAGATCAAAGTGTTCATGGAAAAGTTAGGTTTATTTGAGAGGCAGATGAGTAATTGACATTTTTCTTCAATCGTCTTGCTTCTATAAAACTACCTGAAGGTACTACTTTTGGCGATCACCAAGCAAAGTTAAAGCAGCTCATCACGTCGTTTGAAACACGATTCCGAAACTTCACAAGTTTGGAAATGGAACTTAAGGTGTTCAGCACTCCTTTTTCAGTTTCCCCCGATGACTTGTCATCGTCACTTCAAATAGAGATTATTGATTTGCAAAATTCAACTTTGTTGAAAGAGAGGTACTACAACACATTGAATTTGTCACGATGGTATTGTTCATGACAGCGAAAAACATTTTCCGAGCTTCACAACAATACCGCTCAGATCATGTGCATCTTTGGATCTATGTATTGTTGTGAGCAGCTTTTCTCAGCAATGAAAAGAGTAAAAAGTAAGGAACAATAGTTTCTTCAAGATGCAGCAATGAAGGCCATCCTCCGCATTAACGCTGCGAACACTTTGACGCCTGATATTTCCGATCTTGTAATAAAAAGAAAATGTGAAGCTACAGAGGCCCAATAAATTTAGTATGCAATTTCTTGTAAAACAGTTGTTTCTTATTTATTTCCTGAACATCGTATTTCCTGGTGTAGTACGTCACCACGCCTTAGCAGCTAAGAGTATGAGGTTGTCGATCTTGTAAGACGCAGCTGGCACATCAAAACGCTCGCCTTGCCGCCTGCCTCAGGCAGCCGTGCCGGCCCGCTTGAATGGCCACAGCCTGGAGCAGGGAGCGCTCCGCGGCTCACAACGGAGCCGATGAGCTGGAACAGCCTGATGTAGATGATGATAATAATAATGATGATGACAATCAGTGTCATTGATTATACAGGAAATTTCAAAATATTTTATTACTAAATGGTATTATGTGGTAGTCACCTACAATATGGGTTTCTTTTGGTGCCATTTATCTACTGATTTCAATTGACGACTAGAGCAACATGATTGTGCAGATTTCTAGAACAACATTACAATGAAGCCATGTACATTTTGAATATAAGATGCTGTAAAATTACAGGTCATGGCCACCTAAGCATCAGTTTGTCAACATTGTACAGCTTTGGTATGTCAAGTGCAGGTGAAGAGGCGGAATAGTTATCTTGTATGGCATTAAGTGGCACCTAGTGGTCCTTTTGTATGTGGAAACTATTTTTTGTAGAAGTCTATGTCAATCTCTGTTTGAACCCTGCTCTGCATCAGTATTACTCTGGTTTTGTATGTTTAGCTGTAATTTTGTGCAAGTAGTAATTATTTTTCTTGTATCAAGGACTTCCTCTCAGAAACATGTATGCAGTGACATAGCATAGTAAAAACATAATTCAATCAATTACCATTTGTTTAATCTGGAATGTGGGTATTAGTATATAATTATACAGTGCAACCGTTTGTTACTAGGGCCTACTACCTGATATGCGTTGTAAAAATAGTCCGCCTCCGTAGCGTTACCGCCTACCACACAGGGGGCACAAGTACGATTCCCGGCAGGGGACTGGGTGTTGTGTGTCCTTCATCATTGACTCACAAGTCGCCGACGTGGCATCAGCTAAAGAGACTTGCAATACAGTGGCCGAACTCCCCTGAATGGGGCCTCCCAGCCAACAATGCCATATGATTATTTCATTTCATTTTGTTGTAAAATAGGAACTGTTCTTGCAGTTAGTCAAACTGGCGTGATTGCCTGATATCTATAAGAAAATATACTAATTAGATTGTATAATCTTACCAAAAGCAATATCATTGCTTAATAGTTGCTGTAATGAGGGCTCACATTTTAATGATATGAATGAACTAGAAAGAAGTGTCAAGGCTTAGAACTTGTTTTAGTTCGTAATGGGTTGTAAAAATTATGTTTATTCTGCTTTAATCCAAAAAAATTGTTTGATAGTTTCTCACTTACAAATTTATCTTTTTTTTTTTTTTTCAGTGGCAGTTCATTCTCCAGTTGGAGGTAAGGCAGGAGCCTTTACCTTGCTACTACTTTTTAAGACTGTTAGCACCTTGGGGCAAATGCAAGGTAATTTTTTAAAAAAAATGGAGACTGGAAAATGTTCTGTATTTATGTAAAATTTATTACTGTATTCTGAAGCACATAAATAAATGAATGCTGTTTTTAGTCACTTATTTTGCCTTCATTCTTCTAAATACATTCCCTGAACAATGGTGTAATCACTTTCTTCCAAATCTAATAATAATTGTAAGAATGAGGATTACCTTCTTAATTTCTTGTTGATGATGCCATTATAAACTTAGCACAAGTTCTGATTCCTTTTCAGAGGAACTATGCTGGCATTTGCTCTAAGGTATTTATGGTTGGACGGGGATTTCAACCCAGCATCTCTTGAGTGTGAATCCAGTGTCTGAACACTGAGATGCCTCACTCAATGGTAACAGATGGAGTCTTGGGGGGAGGAGGGGGGGGGGGGGGGGAGGAGGAGGAGGAGGAAGAGACAGTTCTTAGTTTTTCTATGTATGAGGTGGGACACCCTAAAGTAATGAGACTGATTTTCTTTGCAAGATGTGGCAACCCTGCAGGCTTGCATAGTCACAATATCTTTGACCTTGGTCTATAAGCTGCTTCTAGTCCAAGCGGCACATGGATGCAACAACTCAGTGATGAGTTGTGCTGTAATAAGTTAACATGTGTTTATGTCTCTCATCATGGAAATGGAACCGCATAATATTGCACAATGGTATGCCATTTATTTTTTGCGTTAAATTGGGTGAAAATGCGACAACAACTTACGGTAAGCTCCAGAAGGCTTTTGGAGAGGAGGTTATGTCAAGAGGTCAAGTTTTTCGTTGGCATAAAATGTTTACTGAAGGCAGAATGAATGAAGATGGAGACCACAATGGATGACCATCAACCTCAAGGACAGATGTCAACTTGGCCTGGATACATGAACTCGTACAATCTGATCGAAGATTATCCGTGAAAATGCTTGCAGAAGAACCGAACATCAATGGAGAAACGGTTCGTGTAATAATAACTGAAGATCTTGGTATGAGAGAGATTTGTGCAAAAATGGTCCCCAAAAATCTCGCAACACAACAGCGAGAAACACGGGAAAATGTGACAGCAGATCTGTTAGAGCAAATGGAAATCAATCCAGAATTGTTGAGCCGTGTTATCACTGGTGATGAAAGTTGATTTTTTCAGTATGATCCAGAGACAAAACACCAAAGTTCGCAATGGTGCTCAAAGGGATCACCCAGACCAAAAAAAGCTTGCATGTCAAAAGTGAAATGCATGCTTGTGTGCTTCTTTGATTCCAAGGGAATTGTTCGTAAAGAGTGGGTGCCTCCTGGACAAACAATTAACCAATATTACCACAAAGAAATTTTAGAAAGACTTCATAAAAGAGTTCTCCGTGCCCTTGCCAACATTGCTGATAATTGGATTCTGCATCACGATAATGTGCCATCCCATACTGCTCTGTCAGTACAGCAATTTTTAACCTCAAAACAAATTTCAGTACTACCGCAGCCACCTTATTCACCAGATATCGCTTCGTGCGACTTTTTTCTATTCTCAAGAGTCGAAACGGCGATCAAGGGACACCATTTTCAAACACCACAAGATGCCTGAAAAGCTGTGACGAGGGTCTTGGAGTATATTACAGAAGATGAGTTCCAGAAATGTTACCATCAATAGCAGAAGCGCTGGAAAAAGTGTGTGCAATCAGAAGGGAACTGCTTTGAAGGAGACAACACTAAACTTGACTAAAATGGTAAGCAACATCTTTTTCGCATCAGTCTCATTACTTTATTGTCACACCTCGTATATATAGCGTTGTTTAAATTGTTGTCCCCGATGCTATGGAGGGAATCTTGATATAGACTAAACTGTCTTACAACATTACATACAACAACAGAAAACATGCAGCTGTGCAAATTTGGTTTCTCCCTTAGTATAACAATGACAGAAAAAGCATTTAGTCATCAATGACTAAACAGTTAACACACACACAAGTTTGTGGAATCAAAGGTTTGTTAATTTGGATACTGAGAGGAATGTGTCTGAAAAATACCAGCTATGTCTCCTTTGTTTTGAGAAGGTATTTTCCCTCTTTGATAATTTTCCTGGCAGATTTTTGCTCTAATGTGTATGTAGTATGAGGGGAGGGAAGACAATATATCTTATGTTAAGACCTTTGACAGCTTGATATGAACGCAGGGATGAGGAATCATTTACAGATGCAAAGAAGAGTTCTATTTGGATTGGTGTACCTTACTGTATGCAAACAGAGAAAGCCATTTAAGGACTTTCATAATGAATTGAGGACTTTCAGTTTCTTCATGTGGGATGTTAGAAATTACAACGAAGTTTTCATTTCCATTATTTCCTTTTTTGCCAGTCATTATTAAATAAGCTAAGTGTCTATCCATTTTAACACTCACCTGTACCAAAATAACCAAGTGGTCAACTGTCAAGCATGTAAAGGAGACAGTGTTTTTTTGCCATAGCCTTGATGTGCTGTATCTTCCATAAGAGAACATGGCCAATCACTTTCTAAGTTTGATTCTGGAGTAAATAGTAAGGTATTATGTCACCACATGCTTTCAGATGTTTATAGTTATTTGGAGTTAGTGAAAAGAGACTACCACCAAAACACAAAATATTGCTCCAGAAGCTGGACTATTACGGAATACGGGGAGTAGCTCACAATTAGTTCACCTCTCACTTCAGCAACAGACAGCAAAAGGTCATTATTTATTATGTTGAGAATGGTTGTGATGCGGGGTCTGAGTGGGGTATGGTCAAGTGAGGGGTACCCCAGAGATCAGTGTTGGGGCCACTCCTGTTCATGTTATGATATGCCCTCTTGTATTACAGGTAACTCTAAAATATTTCTGTTTGCTGATGACACTAGCTTGGTAGTAAAGGATGTTGTGTGCAATATTGGCGCGGTTTCACATAGTGCAGTTCATGACCTAAGTTCATAACATGTAGAAAATAAACTAACACTAAGTCACAGTAAGACTCAGTTTTTTCAGTTTTAACACACATTTCAACAAAACCTGATGTTTTAATTTCACAGAATGGGCATACGATTAGTGAAACTCAACAGTTAAAATTTCTAGGTGTTCAGGTACATAGTAAACTGTCGTGGAAAACCCATGTTCAGGATCTTGTTCAAAGAATTAATGCTGCCATTTTTACTAGTCGAAAGGTATCTGAAGTGAGTGATCATTTGACACGAAAATTAGCTACTTTGCTTATTTTAATTCTCTTATGTCGGATAGTATTATATTTTGGGGTAACTCTTTCCATTCTTAAAGAATATTTTCGGCTCAGAAACAGGCAGTTCGAGCAATAAGTGGCATAAGTTTATGAAACCCTTGTCGACCCCTGTTCATGACTCTGGGTATTTTGACATTGTTCTCTCAGTGTATATACAGGGTGTTACAAAAAGGTACGGCCAAACTTTCAGGAAACATTCCTCACACACAAAGAAATAAAATATGTTATGTGGACATGTGTCCGGAAACACTTACTTTCAATGTTAGAGCTCATTTTATTACTTCTCTTCAAATCACATTAATCATGGAATGGAAACACACAGCAACAGAACGTACCAGTGTGACTTCAAACACTTTGTTACAGGAAATGTTCAAAATGTTCTCTGTTAGCGAGGATACATGCATCCACCCTCCGTCGCATGGAATCCCTGATGCGCTGATGCAACCCTGGAGAATGGCGTATTGTATCAGAACCGTCCAGAATACGAGCATGAAGAGTCTCTACATTTGGTACCGGGGTTGCGTAGGCAAGAGCTTTCAAATGCCCCCATAAATGAAAGTCAAGAGGGTTGAGGTCAGGAGAGCGTGGAGGCCATAGCATTGGTCCGCCTCTACCAATCCATCAGTCACCGAATCTGTTGTTGAGAAGCGTACGAACACTTCGACTGAAATGTGCAGGAGCTCCATCGTGCATGAACCACATGTTGTGTCGTACTTGTAGAGGCACATGTTCTAGCAGCACAGGTAGAGTATCCCGTATGAAATCATGATAACGTGCTCCATTGAGCGTTGGTGGAAGAACATGGGGCCCAATCAAGACATCACCAACAATGCCTGCCCAAACGTTCACAGAAAATCTGTGTTGATGACGTGATTGCACAATTGCGTGCGGATTCTCGTCAGCCCGCACATGTTGATCGTGAAAATTTACAATTTGATCACGTTGGAATGAAGCCTCATCCATAAAGAGAACATTTGCACTGAAATAAGGCTTGACACATTTTTGGATGAACCATTCGCAGAAGTGTACCCGTGAAGGCCAATCAGCTGCTGATAGTGCCTGCACATGCTGTACATGGTACGGAAACAAATGGTTCTCCCGTAGCACTCTCCATACAGTGACGTGGTCAACGTTACCTTGTACAGCAGCAACTTCTCTGACGCTGACATTAGGGTTATCGTCAACTGCACGAAGAATTGCCTCATCCATTGCAGGTGTCCTCATCGTTCTAGGTCTTCCCCAGTCGCGAGTCATAGGCTGGAATGTTCCGTGCTCCCTAAGACACCGATCAATTGCTTCGAACGTCTTCCTGTCGGGACACCTTTGTTCTGGAAATCTGTCTCGACACAAACGTACCGCGCCACGGTTATTGCCCCGTGCTAATCCATACATCAAATGGGCATCTGCCAACTCTGCATTTATTTGTAAACATTGCACTGACTGCAAAACCACGTTCGTGATGAACACTAACCTGTTGATGCTACGTACTGATGTGCTTGATGCTAGTACTGTAGAGCAATGAGTCACATGTCAACACAAGTCAACATTACCGTCCTTAAATTGGGCCAACTGGTGGTGAATCGAGGAAGTACAGTACATACTGATGAAACGAAAATGAGCTCTAACACGGAAATTGAGCGTTTTCAGATACATGTCCACATAACATCTTTTCTTTATTTGTGTGTGAGGAATGTTTCATGAAAGTTTGGCCGTACCTTTTGGTAACACCCTGTATATAGCTTGCTGTCATTTATTGTTAAAAATATTAGCTTATTCCCAAGAATAAGCAACTGTCACAGGTAATACTCGGCAAAAATAAAACCTGCATTTGGATCGGACTTCCTTAACTCTTGTGCAGAAAGGTATGCAGTTTACTGCTGCATCCATTTTCAATAAGCTACCACTCGAATTCAAAAATCTTGGCAGTAATCCACGTGCTTTCAAATCGAAATTGAACAGTTTGCTCATGGGTCACTCCTTCTATTCTGTTGAGGAGTTCATTGAAAAATTAAGCTGATTCTTGTTGTATTGTTGATTGTGTTCACTTAAACTTATAGATTGACTTTTTTCGGGTTTATAAACATTTTATTTTTGTCTGTTATTATTTTTATGTTGTAATTTCATGTACTGTTATGTTCCATGACCTTGGAGATTTGCTCCCCAATTTGGTCCTACGGAATTTGACATGTAAATAAATAAATAAATCAATCAATCAATCAATCAATCAAGACATAGATCGTGGGCGTAATTTGAAGTAATATAACTTATATGTTCTCTTTATAGGTGGTGACTCCTTAAATCAGTTTAAGGTTTTAGTAAAACTGTCATTGATATATGGCTCAAATAAATAACCTTTATGCATGTACAGGGTCACCTGTAATAAAGCACCTATAAAGAGAATAGCTGATGAATCATGGACCTTGCTGTGGTGGGATGCCTTATGTGCCCAGCACAATAGATAGCCACTGAAGGTGCACCTACATCAGATGAATATCTGTGGATAGGCAAGACTCTTATGCGGTTACTGAAGAGTGCCCTTTTTAGTAGTTGCAGGGGCAACAGTCTGGATGACTGACTTTCTGACTGGCATTGTAACGTCAGCCAACACGGCCTCACTATTTTGGTACTGCAAATAGCTGAAAGCAGGGGAAAACTATACCATTATCATTCTCAAGAATATGCAACACTTCTGTATGGTTTAATGATGGTGGCATCCTCTTCGGCAAAAGTATTACAGAGGTAAAATAGTCTCCCATTCAGATCATCCAGACAGGGATGACCCAGATGATTGAAAGTATACTGGTCAGAGTGGCTGGAGATAGTGGACATGTGTGTATGAGGTGTGCTTTCTTGTGTGGATGTGTGTATTTTCCCTCCCGAAGAAGGCTTTGGTGGAAAGCTCAAAAGCCTAACAATCTTTGTGTCATGCCTGTCTGCAACTCAGTGTGCCATATTTACCGCGAGTAACAATTTATGCTTTTCATTATGTTGAAAGGATACTTGGATCGGTTGAGGTTATACATTGTGTGAATTGGTGAAGCACAATGGGAGAAAGAATAATACCTCTGTCCTGGTGGATACAGAGTTATTCACACAGGGGTAGGTGTAGTAACAAATAAGAAAATGGGAATGCTGGTAAAGTACTGTTGCTGTTGTGGTCTTCAGTCCAGAGACTGGTTTGATGCAGCTCTGCATGCTACTCTATCCTGTGCAGGCTTCATCATCTTCACATCCTTCTGAATCTTCTTATTATATTCATCTCTTGGTCTCCCTCTTCGATTTTTACCCTACACACTGCCCTCCAGTACTAAATTTGGTGATCCCTTGATGCCTCAGAACATGTCCTACCAACCGATCCCTTCTTTTAGTCAAGTTGTGCCACAAATTCCTCTTCTCCCCAATTCTGTTCAGTGCCTCTTAGTTAGTTATGAGAGCTAGCCATCTGATCTTCAGCATTTTTCTGTAGCACCACATTTCGAAAGCTTCTATTCTCATCTTGTCTAAACTATTTATTGTCCATGTTTCACATCCATCCATGGCTACACTCCAAACAAATACTTCTAGAAAAGACTTCCTGACACTTAAATCTATACTCGATGTTAACAAATTTCTCTTCTTCAGAAACGCTGTTCTTACCATTACCAGTCTACATTTTATATCCTCTCTACTTTGACCATTATCAGTTATTTTGCTCCCCAAATAGCAAAACTAAGTCACTGCTTTAAGTGTCTCATTTCCTAATCTAATTCTCTCAACATCACCTGATTTAATTAGACTACATTCCATTATCGTCGTTTTGCTTTTGCTGATGTTCATTTTACATCCTCCTTTCAAGACACTGTCCATTCCGTTCAGCTGCTCATCCATGTCCTTTGATGTCTCTGACAAATTAAAATTCATCGGCAAACCTCAAAGTTTCTATTTCTTCTCCATGGATTTTAATTCCTAATCAAAATTTTTCTTTTGTTTCCTTTACTGCTTGCTCAATATACACATTGAATAACATAGGGGATAGGCTGCAAACCCTGTCACACTCCCTTCCCAACCACTGCTTCCCCTTCATGCCTCACCAGATGCTATCCAATTTCTGAACAAATTGTAAATAGCCTTTTGATCCCTGTATCTGACCCCTGCCACCTTCAGCATTTGAAAGATAGTATTCCACTCAGCATTGTCAAAAGCTTTCTCTAAGTCTACAAATGCCAGAAACTTAGGTTTGCCTTTCCTTACCCTATCTTCTAAGATAAGTCGTAGGGTCAGTATTGCCTCATGTGTTCCAACATTTCTATGAAATTCAAACTGATCTTCCCCAAGGTCAGCTTGTACCAGTTTTTCCATTTGTCTGTAAAGAATTCGTGTCAGTATTTTGGAGCCGTGTTTTAGTAAGCTGATAGTTGGGTAACTTTCTCACCTGTCAACACCTGCTTTCTTTGGGATTGGAATTACTGTATTCTTAAAGCATGAGGGTATTTAGCCTGTCTCATACATCTTGCTCACCGGACGGTAGAGTTTTGTGAGGGCTGACTCTCCCAAGGCTATCAGTAGTTCTAATGGAATGTTGTCTACTCCCAGGGCCTTGTTTTGCCTTAGGTCTTTCACTGCTCTGTCGAATTCTTCATTCATTATCATATCTCCCATTTCATCTTCACCTACATCCTCTTCCACTCCCATAATATTGCCCTCAAGAACATCGCCCTTGTATGGACCCTCTACATACTTCTTCCATCTTTCTGCTTTCCCTTCTTTGCTTAGAACTGGTTTGCCATCTGAGCTCTTGTAAAGTAAAGCACTATGAGCACAAAAGTGAATGCATTATGCAGACAGCAACCATAACAGTAGGGCAAGTTTAGATGCATACTAACTCAGCAGTTGATGAAGAGATTGAAAGGACACTTGATGAAATAAAGGAGATTAGGTATTCAGATTGCTAAGAGAGACCGAAATTTAACTGATATGAAGAATGAAATTCAGTAGTAGGAAGAGGAGAAGGCAAAACAATAGGCTGACTGAGAGAAAGGATTATAATACAAAGCTGCATGATAGAACTTTGCACAGAGTGTAATTTAACCATTGCAAACATTTGATGTAACAATAACGAAAGGGGACTGTGTATGTGTAAGAGACCCGGAGATATTGGAAACTTTAGATAAATTATATAATGGTGAGAGAGACATAGAGATTTAGAAGCCAGATTTTAAACTGCCGAACATTTCTAGTGCCATATGAGTTAACTGGCCGTAATTGATTGGTTATTAATTGTTGGTTAAAACTGGAGAAATTTCAGAAAGGTGAGAAATTAATGAAATGAAGTATGGATAAGTTAAAAGAACTAGAGCCTACTAAAAGTTTCAAAGGGAGCATTAGACAACATTTGACTCCAATAGAGGAAAGGAATACTAGACGAACTGGTAGTTTTGAGAGGCAAAATAGTGAAGGCAGTGAACTATCAAATAGGCAAAAAGACAAGGCCTGGTAGAAATACTCAGGTAATGCAGAAGATATTGAATTTAACTTATAAATGGAGAAAGTACGAAAACAGCTAAAATGAAGCAGGAAAAAAAGAACAGAAACATCTAAAAATGAGATTGACAGGATGCATAAGATGGCAAACAAGGAAGGGCAAACAAGGAATGGCAGGAGAAGAAATGCTGAGCTGTAGAATCGTGCATGACAATGGCAATAATAGATGCCCTTTACAGGAAAATGACAGAGACCTTTGGAGAAAAGAATGTACTACACTGTAAATGCACAATAAGTGAATATCATTATTTGTTGCTCTTCCTGGTGTTGCAATTTTGATTAGTGCCAAATTCCCCAGCCCTTTGCCAAGACTTTAAGCATGAGTATCATTTGGTTCTGTCTAAGATTTAACTGGAAAGTGTGCAACTACTGTTAGTCCAGTGCAGTTCAGGATTGAAGGAGAGTTCTTTTTCCGTCTCTCAGATTAGGCACAGGCAAAACTTTCAAGGAAAGAGAGCATTTGTTTCGGGAGTAGTATGTAATGCTTGTTGCAAATTGTTTCCTTTCTGTTTTCTAGACAGTGCATTTTTACTGATCTGTGTGACAGCCTAAAATATTCAGTACTGAGCTCAATTTGGCACAGTGATACAATTTATGCAATGTGCAATGACAAAATTTCCTGATTGTTTACTATGACTGGTAGCAGATTAATTAGTGTAAGGTGCATTTATATTGGTGCAGCCCTGGCTGATGAGATGATGTCAGTACCTCCTGCTGTCATTGGCCACCAATGACTGTGTTGAGTCCCCTTGCTGACTCCCTGAGCTCTCATGGAAAAGGAAAAATGTAGTGCATTCAGGATTCATGTGTTTTTCTTCCAAGAAAACAATTTAAAAACAGTATTACACAGGTTTTTTTAACATGGTCAGATATTAAAATTTTCTATTGCTACTTACAAGTCACCATTAGTCTTCCAAAATAAATAAAATAAACAATCTCCCAGGTTTATGCCATCCCCCCTACAAACTATTATGTGGATGCCCTTGGTTGTATTAGAATGGTAGTGCAGTGTGCTATCTATGCTGTGCTTCTTATGCTGTTTCATCCTGTTTAACTCAAAATCTGACCAGTCCACACAACTACTGCCAAAATATGACACTTGTGAGATTTACTGTGGCCTAATGACAATTATTTGAGTGTGTCTTTCTTACACTGGCAGACCACAGCCCCAAACCCCCTCCCCATGCATGCTCTGGCATGACACCAATGCCTCTCAGGCTAGGCCCTGAGTCTAATGTTTGGTAAGTATTTGATTTACTATTTCAGGAATTGGCTTTCATCTGTGAACGTGACAATACTCATAAGTGAACCCTGTACAACCATTCCCAGTGGGTTGTTAAATTAGTAACATGGTATACGGGCATGGGGAAATTTTTAAGTCTTGTTAGTCTTGCAAGAATACCACTGGTAGGGGTGAAGTTTTAAAAATGGAAATACTTTTCATTACAGAAATTACTCTCAAATTAACCAAATGTCAGACTGGAGGAGGATAGGGAAGGAAATTGTTCGTGCCCTTTCAAAGGAACCATCCTGGCATTCACTTTATACAGTCTAGGGAAATCTAATTCTAAATTTCAGAAAATCTAAATCTGGATGGAGATTTGAACTACTGTTTTCCCAAATATGAATTCTGGTCTTACAACTGCACCATCTTGCTGAGGAAATTAGCTGCAAGAATAAGATATAGTGTTCTGGTTGAGTGTTGACTCCTTGGTGCTTTCGCAGCAAACAGTCATCTTTTACTTTGGTGACAGTTTTGTGATGAATAGCTGCTTTCACTAAATAAACCTTGTGCATTGAATACAGAAGCAGTAGCATCATCAGGATTCATCTACTGACAATAACGGGTGGAGGGATTGGGTACATGGTAATCACATCTCATGATCATATATCACTCCTTGTACTGCCTGCCTTGTAAACAGCAGTCGGCCGGTCAGAACAGGCCTAAGGCCTAATTTGATTGACGTTTACATTTTACATGTCTATATGCACTTGATCTCGTGATGAGAGGGTTTCACTGTTCATTTAGTTGTGTAGTAGTTGACAATGTGGGGTAAATGATAGCTCTAAGATGTATGGCTGGAAGTAGTTGCATGTAGTGCCCCACATTACTATATGTGCAAAAGTAAACAAGAACTAGTGGAAAAATAATACTGTGGTTACTGTACGTTATTTATTTAGGTAGCAACAAGGTGTGTTCAAAAAGAAACCAAACTTTTGAAATAGAGTGCCAACCAGCAGAGAGAGCATGCTGCAGCTACTGAGTGCAACTAGTGGCAGGTTTAGATAACAAACTGCCATTTGCCTATGTTGCTTGGACAATTAGCAAGTAAACCATAGCCACTGAATTAAGCACATGTACAGCCTGCTCGTCGGATTGGTGTAATGGAGGAGCTTGTACAACAACGCGCACGCGCCTGTGTGTGTGTGTGTGTGTGTGTGTGTGTGTGTGTGTGTGTTTGAAATTCTGCTACAAACTTGTCAAAACTTTCACAGAGACATTTCAAATTCTTAATCAAGCATACAGGGAGGACTGTATGAGATGCACACAGTGCTATGAGTGGTTTAAACATTCTCAACAGGGCAGAATGTCAGTCTGTGACAATTCCAAGGCTGGACATCCTTCCACATCAACAGATGGTGGTCATATGGATAGTGTTTGTGCTGTGTTTTGTGGAAATCATCGTTTAACTGTTCAGGAAGTTGCTGAGGAGATGTCCATTAGTGTAGGATCATGCCATCAAATTCTGAGTGAAAAACTTGAAATGTGGTGTGTTAGTGCAAAATTCATACCACATTTGTTGGCTGAAGATCGGAAACAGAGCTGTGTTGAAATGTACGAGGAACTGCTTGCTGCTATTAATGACAATGGAGTCTTTCTTAAGAACATCATAACATGCGATGAGACATGGGTGTGTGGCTACGATGCTGAAACGAAGATGCAGTCGTTGCAATGGGTTGGCAAAGGGTTACCTCATCACAAAAGCATTCACGAGTCGGTCAAAGATCAAGGTGATGTTAGTTGTGTTTTTTGACTACAAAGGCTTTATCCATCATGAATTTGTACCATGTTGTCAAATGGTAAACAAGCAAATCTACCAGGGAATCCTAGTGCGCATGAAGGATGCTGTAGGAAAAGGCCTGAATTGTGAGAAAACCAGATTTGAGTATTGCATAATGACAATGCGCCAGCTCATGTGTAAATCCTTATCTGCAACTATGTAGCAAAACACCACATTCCCGTTGTGCTTCATTCACCGTCTTCTCTAGATCTAGCCCCAGCAGGAGACTTTTTCCTGTTTTCCAAACTGAAAAACAGGTTGAAAGGGTGTCATTTCCAAACCATGGAGGAGATACTGAACAAGGCGACGAGAAACCTGCACACTATCCCAAAAAGTGTGTTCCAGAAAGCGTTCCAAAACTGGAAGAATCGATGGGAACATTGTATTGTTAGTAGAGGGAACTATTTTAATGGGGACAATACTTAAAATGGTGTACAATAAGCGATAAAGCTGATACAGTAAAAGTCCGGTTTCTTTTTGAATACACCTCGTATGTGTGTAGTCTCATTCTCAGGACTTATGGCATTTGTGTTAGAAACTGCACCAATAGGTATTAGGTACAATTAATAAAAAAGTACGTTCTACCTATTTGAAAAACACAGCTCATCCTTACATATTTCACATTGGGCCAATTGTATAAAGCAGTTGAGCTTAGCACAAGAAAACAACTCTGATCAAGCTGAATTCAAAAGTGTGAATTGTATAAACATTAATTTTCAGTTATCTCACAGTGATATAGAATCAGTCTTGGTGAGCAAAATTTTGCTGATCAAGTAAGTTCAGTTGCTGTCATCAATTCACAACATAGTGACTAAACAAAAGGACAGTTAGTATTGTGCAAGCACAAGCTGAAACATAATAAAGAAATTATTGTGAACACTCCCATACTGATGAGGTCTGAAGTCCTCCTGCTCCCTCCCCCACATCTGTAAACCTAGTTACAGAGAATATAAATAATGGGTGCATATAATTCTCCAGTAACAATTGTTTGAGATGACTTGTAATTAAGGTGAAAAAGATTAAAGATATTTCATAGACACTTAATGGCATGGTAAGAAAAGAAAATTCAAACCATTGGGAGCTAAGTATGAGTTTCACAGCACTTGAAAATGACTGAACACTTCTTACAAAAATGCTCTCTAGGCCTGCATACCAGTAATTACATAATTAATTTTAAAATCTTAACTATCAAACATGTGCTTACACTACTCTGACACTTGAATATGTATTGTGTGAGTCAATTGCGCAATTCTAGCATCATCGACAGAAAGTCTACAGTCAGTAGTTTGGATATACCCAGATCATGCAATATTAGTGAGAAGCGACTTTAAACTACTGAATATAGACTGAAACATCTTTGAATTCATTGCAGGGAATACAGACAGACGGTGTTGTGAAGTTCTTAGGGACATTTTTTTCTGAAAATTGTCTTGAGCAGTTAGTTCGACAGCCCACGTGCACTTGAAATATTTTAGACCTCATAGCCACAAATGAGCCTGACGTAATTGACGGTGTCAGACACAGATGAGAATTTGTGACCATGATGTCATCATAGCAACTGTGGTTATTAAAGTTAATAAATCAACCAAGAAGGCTTGGAGAGTATTTCTGCTAGAAAGAGCAGATAGACAGTTGTTAGCATCCCTTTTAGACTTTGAATTGACATCATTTAGATCCAGTATGTTGGATATAGAAGGATTATGGGCAAAGTTTAAAGGGATTATAAATCGTAGTCTGGGGAATTACGTGCAGAGTAAATAAGGATGGGAAAGGCCCACCTGGTTTAACAACAAAATTTGAAAAATGCTGAGGAAGCAAAGGCTGCTGCACACTCAGTTCAAAAGAGAATGTGTGAATGACAACAGGCAAAAATTAATAGAAATTCATGCGTATGTAAAAAGATCGATGCACGAAACTTACAACCACCACTGTCATATTTTAGCAATAGAATCCAAGAAAATTCTGGTCCTACATAAAATCACTAAGTGTGTCACTCGTTGACCAGTCTGGTATGACAGCAGAAGATAGAAAAACAAAGGCTGAAGTTTTAAATTTTGCATTTAAGAAATCATTCACACAGGAGAATTGTGCAAATGTATTGCACAGATTCCCGCATGGAGGACATTAGCATCGCGGGTGTAGAAAAACAACTGAAAGAGTTGAAAGCAAAAGTTCCCAGGTCCTGATGGAATCCCAGTTCAGTTTTGTAGATTACTCTACAGCGTTGGCACCTTACTTAGTTTTCATTTATCACGTACCTCTCACTCAGCCCAGAGTCCCAAGTGAGTGGAAAAAAGTACAGCCGACTCCTATATATAAGAAGGGTAATGAATGGATCCGCAAAATTACAGACCAATGTCTTTAACATCAGTTTGATGCAGAATCCTTGAACATATTCTCAGTTCGAATATAAAAAATTTCCTTGAAAGAGAAAAGCTTCTGTCTACAAATCAACATGGTTTAGAAAGCATCGCTCATGTGATACTCAGCTTGCATACCCTATTGTTGGGTTTGACCTGCCACCAATTTTGAAATTTCTCCAGAAGTGCAGATCATGCAGGGAATGTTTACCAGTGCGGTGTATGATCCATTTTTGTGACTTTCCACCTGTGTACACTTCCCTTTAATCAGGTAACACATGCAAAACAGTAGCCATTCCATTGTGGGGGCGGAAGATCATCAAGTACTTGCACAATGGTAGCACCGTTACCACATAGGGATCACACTGTCGGTGGCTGAGTTGCAAACTCCCCTTCTGTGCCAAGGAGTATGGGCCTGTCGTGACTGGGGCACCAGGGCTCTGAGCAACGGATAACTGGCCAGGTAGCTGTTACTGAGGCTTGGTGGCGATCATGGGGAGAGCCCCTGTTCAGAGTGGGTTGCACCGTGGAAGAGCTGCCCCAAGTGAAGTGGATGAAGTTATCTCTGTCTGGTGACCATACGGCCCCATAAGTCTCTATGAAAGGACAGTCCTTTTTCAATGCAGAGAGATACGGCCCTAAAATATTCCCTTCTCCAGCTACACTGTGGGAGGAACATAGGAATAAGTGGCAAGCAATGCAATACTCCCTGCAACACTTGATTTGTACAAGGACTGATGGTGATTCCTTTTTGGCCACAAAGCCCTTATTCTTTGTAGAGAACTTAGAAGACAAGTTTGGGGAAGTGGTGGCCACCTCTAAAATGAAAAGGGGTCAATTTTGATCAAAACAGCATCTCCTGTCCAGGATGATGAGCTACATGCCAACTTGGAGCGACAGGGTGTCACTTGGTTGTGTACATCGGGGGCCAAAAGACAATAGGGTCGCTACTAGTGCCTTCATCTTTGACTTTGAGGCCAATTCATTGCCTGAAAAGGTATCGATGCGATGTGAAATCATACATCCCTCCCTCCCTCCCTCCCTCTTCCCACCCCCTTGCTTCAAGTGTGTGAAATTCGGGCACATGTCTTTGCATTGCAACGCTAGCTCCATCTGTCACGATTGTCTCTTTCTGTCCCTCCCCCCCATCTGTGTTAACAGTGGAAAGCACCACTCTCGCTGCTCATCAGATTGCACTGTTTTACAGAGTGAGAAGAGGATACAAGAATACAAAACTCTGATCAAACTGACTCACCAAAAGGCCAAGAAGAAGCACGACCGGTTGCACTCAGCATGTCATATGCTACAGCTAAGAGAGACTTCGCCCCCCCCCCCCCCCCCCCCCTCGCCCTTTTCGGTGACGGTACTCCCGTCAGTTAAAATGTGCCCTCAGAGCCGCTCAACCATGCCTGGCCCCCTGACGGTTATAGGATCCTCTCTTGCTACTTCCCTCACACCTACTTTGGGATCAATGGCTTCCCACTACTAGGGACATTGGTCCCTACCTCCCGGGCGGAGACAGATCTCCTTCCTCTGGCTTCTCTCACCAGGTAAGGGGTCCCTCAGGACACTTTCTTTCAAAGTTTCTGCCAGTCTACAACTGGACATCAGACAGGCTGAAGGAGCCACAGGCTGCCGGTTGCAGGGCTTTGCGATCCTCACTTTTGCCCGACTCTGATTAGAGAAGCTCTCACAATCATTGAAATCCTCTAAGCAGAGGAAAGACAAGAAAAAGTACTCCAAAAAGAAGGACGTTCTGGTGGTCCCCATGCCACCTGATCCTGCCTGTTCCACTCCTGTGGCCAAGGCAGAGATTCCAGTAGCCTCTGGGGCCCCAGTTTGCACCACACAGCAGAACTTTGAGCCTTTGGATATTGATACCATAACCACTCAACCAGTGGCAGCAGTTGACCCTAAGGTGTAACCTGCCCCCATGATCTCTTCATGGCCTCACTGTAAATCGATAGCATTATTCTCCAGAGGATTATAGTGGTTTTTCTACCAACTGGCTGAGCTATGACATCATTTAAACACTTCCCTTGCCTTCTGTATTATCCCTCAGGAGACTTGGTTTCCAGCAATGTAAAACCTGTCTCTCTGTGGATGCTGAGGGTATTATAAAGGTGCTACTTATGACAGGGGGTGTCAGGCAGAGTTTGCACTTATATTCTAGTCACTCTATATAGTGAAATTGTGCCTTTTAATACAGCTTTGGTGGCTGCAGCTGTTTGGTTAAGGACAGTTCAGGATATTTCCATCTGCAAAGTTTACATCCTTCCTTATAGTGAAGTGTCTCAGAATTGCATTGGTTTTCCAGCTCCCACTCCTTTCCAAATCTTGGGTGATTTCAACCCACATAACCTTTTGTGGGATGGAACCATGAAGCAAAAACTTCGAAAATTTACTCGGCCAACTTGACCTTTGCCCCTTGGATATAGGTACCCCCTCACACATCAGTGTGGCACACAGATCTTTCTCAGCCATTTACCTCTCCATTTACAGTCCTTGTCTTCTCCCATCCATCCACTGGAGGTTCCATGATGACCTGTATGGTAGTGGGCAATTCCTGATCTTCCCATCCCTACCTGAACGTTATTCCCCTGGATGCATGCCCAAATGGACACTTCGACAGTGCTGACTGGGGTGCTTTCACCTCTGAGTTCAAAGAACATGCCAGTGTTATGGAGATGCTTCAGGAACTCAAATGAGAATCACTGGAGAGAAGGCAACGTTCTTTTCGAAGAGCACTATTGAAAAAATTGAGACAATCGGCATTTGAGGATGACTGCAGAGCAATTTTACTGCTGCCAATGTATGTTTTCCATAAGGACCATGAGATTAGGGCTTGCATGAGGCATGCAGGCAGTCATTTTTCTTTCGCTCAGTTTGTGAGTGGAACAGTAAAGAAAGTGACTAATAATGGTACAGGGTATCCTCCACCACATACCATACAATGGCGTGCGGAGTATGAATGTAGACTTACATGTGGCGTAGGAAAGCCACATTTATTAGTGAACCAACATTCAGTACTGTCTTGAGAGCTGTTGGCCCAAATCAGTTCCTTTTGTTGCTTCGTTTTCTTTGCAGCAATTCTTGTTAATGTAGAACATACCGCGTTGTATTGTTATTTGGAGTATATGTTATTGCGTAAGTCCCCAAATATATGGATTGACAAGTCTGTTCAGCTGCTGAACAATGTAATTTCTGATAATGGTCATGAAGATAATTATGACAACATTACATTTTGCAACTACACTGCCTGAATATGACAGTTGGTGTTTTCCTTGAATTCTGGACCACTGTGGTCAGCAGCATTTTGTGTTGAAGAGCCTAAAGCATTAAGAACATTGCTTATTTTCATTTGTTGTACATGTATATGACTAGTTTGGCTGTGGAGGGGTTTCCTATTCTTAATTTTCTTCATCTTTCCAAATTAAATCTTCAATAATAAATACTGTGTATTTATATGTGCCCAAAGTGTGAGAATTGTGCCAATACCTGACTTAACAGTTCTGCCAAGTGTGTCTCGTGCGTGTTAGATGGACACCTAACCTCCTTCAGCTGATTCAAGTTTAAAGGTATACAATGTAGTGAATTTGTGAGCGGGGTTCATTTTCTAAACTGAAATCAAAATAGATCTCTAATCAGTGATGTTTATGCCTTAATAGATCATTCCACAAGGCATAAATCATGTTGCAGGTAGATTATAATCTGACAGAACATCTGAATTGTTTGTAATATTGGGTACATTAAGATTTTCTTCTCAGGATCTGCACTGTGAAAGAATATGAACTGCAGGAGGCGACAACTTACAGATGTTCACTGAGAAAGTATTTTTTGGTCCACCATGTAAAGAATAACCAATTATTTTCAATTATACCCTGATAAAGTATCTATAAAGTTAAAAGAAGGTGGTATTTTCCACTTTTGCTGTATAAACTGTATATTATTGCTTTCTAGGTCGCTCTCAAGTGATTTTGTGGTTCTGGAATAGAAAACTTTGCCTAACATACTGTCAGCGTCTTTAAATTTGTTTTTTCTGTTCATGTTGGTTCACAAATACTACTTACGCAAGCCAACAGAAATAGAAAACACAAATTTAAAGACAATGTCAATGGTTTAGAAGGCTGAAACTAGTTGCAAACAAAATAAAATTAATACAGCGAAAGTGGAAAATGCCACCTTCTTTTGATAAATTCGTTGCTGTGGTACCCGCTAGGAAGGAAATGTATGCATAATGAAATCATCATTATTGACTGTTTTGTTTCAAATCCGGTCACTAGTGCCGAACGTAACCATTTTTTCCCCCTTATTGGGCCTGACTAAAAATTTTATTTGATTCAGAATGGCACTGTTAAGTGATCTTGACTAGAGACTTTACCTGCAGATTAGCTCATCGTGCTGGAAGGGTACAACATTCTCTTGAAGATACATGTACCACTCATTACAGAAATGTCTGATTCAATTATAGTGTGTGTTTCTCCTTGTGAATGGCAGTCGACACATTTTATATTCTGCATTCTTTTCCTTAAATCAAGGAAATACATAAAAATGTTGCTCAGTCAAAGCAGTCGTTTATGCTATTGATACAACACGTACAAAACAATTCAGTGTGTCGTCGTTGTGGTCTTCAGTCTGTAGCCCGATTTGGTGCTAGTCTGTCCTGTGCATGTCTCTCTATAACACCTGCAACCTACCTCCACCTGCATCTGTATACTGCAGATGGTCACCCTCTCCCACACACAAAGACTTCATCCATTACCTAATATCTGTTATGTGATGCCTCAGGATGTGAGAACCAGTGTTACCACATAAATTCTTCTTCTGCCTGATGTCGTTCCAAGCCTCCTCTTTGGTTATCTGATATACCCATTTACTCCTCAGCATTCTTTTGTAGCACTACATTTCAGAACTTCTGTCTTTCTTCTTGTCTGAACTGCTTATCATTCCACAAAAGACTTCAACAAAAGGCAACACATCAAACACTTTCATAAAGACTTAGTAATATTTCAATGTAAGGCATCACTCTTTTTCAGAAAAACTTTTCTTGCTATTACCAGTTTGCATTTCATAAACTCTTTACTTCTGCCAATACCCGGTATTATCTACATTTACTTATATATTCTGCTAGCCACCAAGCGGTGTGTGGCAGAGGGCACAATTTGCGCCAAAGTCATATCCCCCCCCCCCCCCCCCCCCGTTTCATTCGCGGATTGCCCGAGGAGAAAAAGACTGTCTGAATGCCTCTAATTTCCCTTATCTTTGAATAGCGGTCATTACGCGATTTGAAAGTTGGTGGTAATAATATATACTCTACATCCTCAGCAAAGTTCGGATTTCAGAATTGAGCAGCCCCTTCCGTTTAGCACGTCATCTATCTGCAAGTGTAACCCACTTCAAACTTTCTATGAGATTTGTGACGCTCTCGTGATGGCTAAATGTACGTCACAAATCTTGCTGCTCTTCTTTGGACCTTCTCAGTCTCTTGAATCAGACCCAGCTGGTAAGGGGCCCCTATACAAACGAACAATACTCTAAGACTGGATGAACTAATGTATTGTAAGCAATTTCCTTTGTAGAAGGACTGCATTGCTTCAGGATTCACCAATAATCTAGAGTTCACCTTGCCCGCTACTTGTGTAATCTGATCATTCCATTTGAGATCATTTCGAATAATCACACCCAGATACTTGATGAATGTTACCACTCCCAAAGACTGGGCATTTATTTTGTACTCATACATTAATGGGGATTTTCGCCTTGTTATATGCAGTAAGTTACACTTACTAATATTAAGAGATAACTGCCAGTCATTACACCACACATTTATTTTCTGCAAACCCTCATTGATACTTTCGTGTGATACTGCT
Source organism: Schistocerca piceifrons (assembly GCF_021461385.2). Classification (NCBI taxonomy): domain Eukaryota; kingdom Metazoa; phylum Arthropoda; class Insecta; order Orthoptera; family Acrididae; genus Schistocerca; species Schistocerca piceifrons. The sequence continues at coordinate 384,797,292 of NC_060139.1, forward strand.
TTCCTGTAGACTACAGCATCATCGGCAGACAGTCTAATGCCGCTGTCAATTCCATCAACCAGATCGTTTATGTAAATCGTAAAAAGCAGTGGACCCACCATGCTGCCCTGGGGCACACCTAAAGTTATGCTTGTTTCTGTTGAAGTCTCCCCATTCAGGACGACATACTGCTCTCTGTTAGAAAACTCTCTATTCAACCGCATATGTCATCGGATAAACTGTAAGTGCATACTTTTTGGAGCAAGCAACAGTGCAGAACTGAGTCGAATGCCTTTTGAAAGTCGAGAAGTATGGCATCAACCTGGGAGCTGGTATCTAGAGCCTGTTGTATATCATGCACAAAGAGGGCCAGCTGTGTCTTGCATGACTACTGTTTCCTAAAACCGTACTGGTTTCTGCAGATGAGCTTCTCAGAGTCTAGAAAGGTCACTATGTCTGAACACAAAACATGTTCCATGATTAAAATCGATATCAGTGAAATTGGCCGGTGATTATGTGCATCCGATTTTCTACCCTTTTTATATATTGCTACGACCTGGGCCTTCTTCCAGTCCCGAGGGAACTTTTCGCTATTCCAGTGATCTCTGATAGATGATGGATAAGAACGGTACTGTATTTGTAGCACAGTCAACACCTAATCTTACGGGGATACCGTCTGGGCCAGATGCCTTCCTGGCATCTAAGGATCTAACTGTTTTACAATCCCAGATACACTATGTCAGCCATCCTTGTGTTTGTTCGATAATTGAAAGGGGGAATTGTGCTGCAGTCCTCTACCATAAACGAGTTTTTGAAAGCTAGGTTTAGAAATTCGGCCTTCTGTTTCCACTGCATTATCCATTCTGTCAGCAAGAGAAGGTATTGAATTATTTATAGCGTTCACAGATTTTACGTATGACCAAATATTTTTATTTTTTTTTAGAATCTGCAGATAAAATATTGCTTTCAAATTGGCTAAAAGAATCTCTCATTGACCTTTTGACAGCTGCTTTCATTTTCCATAATTTCTGTTTGTCAGGGGGGCAGTTACTATGTTTAAAAAGACTGTGCAAAATTCTCTGCTTTCTCAGCAACTTCCTAATATGTTTGTTGTACCAAAGTGGATCCCTTCCCTCCCCTATACTTTTGCTAGGCACATACTTCTCTAGCACATGGTGGACAATACCTTTAAATTCCAACCATAGATGCTCAATATCTTTTTGTTCCGCGGTGATTGCTTGGAGCTGACTATGAAGATATTCATTAATGAAACTTTTATTTGCTTTCCCAAACAAGAAAACTCTACACTGTTTTAACTTCCACTGGCATATAAGCCACCATGACATTATGGTCACTAATACCTTCTTCTAGATTAACTTCCTCAAAAAGATCAGGTCTGTTTGTCGCCAAGATATCTAATATGTTCCCATTTCGAGTTGGTTTTCTAATCAATTGCTCAAGGTTGTATGTTGAGAGCGCTCCTAGAATAACTTCATACAAACCCCCTGTGATAAACGTGTAATTTTCCCAGTCAGTGGATGCCAGGTTAAAGTCTCCAACTGTAACTAATGGATAATTTGGATATTTATTTCCTATGTACTCAAGACTTTCCCTGAAACATTCTGTGATGTTTGTTGCAGATGCTGGTTGTCTATAAAAACATCCTAATACAGTGGTCAATCATTGTCTGTTTGACAGCTTTATCCAGACTATTTCACAGTCCGACCCAGTATCGATCTCAACTATGTTTAAACAGCTTTTAACTGCAATGAACACACCACCTCCCATAGCATCAGTCTTATCCTTCCTAAACAGTCCAATCCAAGTTCAAAATTTCACTGCTATTTATGTCTGGTTTCAACTAGTTTTCGATACCTAATACAATATTGGCATTGCTACTGTTTATTTCGTAAACTCGGGGATCTTGCTACAGACACTTCGACAATTTACTAACATGAGATTTAGCATATTTCAATCCTTTGGAATGACCTGTTTAGGGCGAAGCAACAATTTTTACAGTTGGCACACCCACATCAGTGTTATGAAATGATAATTTTTCAGGACAATGGGTTGTTTCCCAGGTGGAGGAACCTAATCTAAAAAACCCACATGTGCGTGCCACAAGTACTGTGCTACCCATGTAGCTGCTTCCTGTGTGTAGTGCACCCCATAGCGTAGATCGAGGAATCTACAACCATTTTCGTCTCAGAGTTGACGTAGCCTCTGGTTTAGATTCTCCACTCTACTCTAAACCAGAAGACCCATCCACCCTGAGTGCGATGCTGCAGATCGTTAGCCTGGCTTCCACTCCTCGAGAGATGGAGGCCGCCTTCGCCAATTTAGCCAGCCGTCGAAAGGACCCAAGGATTTCCTCGGAGCCCCGACAACAGGCATCGTTGGTGCTGATATGTGCAACAATCTGCAGCTGGCTGCACCCCCACACACTTGATAGCCGCCAGAAGAGCCTCTTCCACATCCCAGACAAGGCCCCCCGGCAAGCACACTGAGTGAACATTGGACTTCTTCCCCGCCCTAGCCGCTATGTTCCTGAGGGGCTCCAAGACCTGCCTAACATTGGAGCTCCCAATAACTAAAAAAACCTTTCCCTCACATGCCTGTTTGGACCTTGCTGAGGAGCGGCCACTACCCTGGCAGAAGGTGCATTCCGATCTGGCTCAGCCCCCCCCCCCCCCCCCCCAGCATCAGTTAACACACTGAATCTATTAGATTAGCAAAGTGCATGGGATTTAGCAGGAGCCTGCATCCCCCATGCAGCCTCCACCTTGAGGCTCGAGACCTCGACACAGTCCACCACCCGCACTGAGGTGAGAGTGGGCTGGCAGGCTCAGTCGCACCTGAGGTTGGCTCAGTGACAGAGAGCTGTGACATCCCCCCTGCACATCTAGTACAGCAGAGGCAGCCCCAGGCACCTCAAGGTGGTGCTCTGGAACTTGTTGACTGTGGCCAACAAAGTGTCCAGTTGCCGTCTGGACTATGGCCATCTCCTCATGCATCTGCACACAATAGACACAGTCCCTATCCATCTAGCTAATAACTGATTTACTATAAGAAACTTAAGCAAACCTACTGCCACACAAGGTTAACAGCTACACTCTAGTTGGCCGATAGGACACTCGACAATGAAAAACAATAAAAATATATGGTAGAAGCTAGATATGGTGCTTATTTTCCAGCTAGTGACTATCTAGTGAATACTAAAGAATAAGACAGTGACCTACAGTAAACTGCTAGGGGCTATCTAATGAATATTATTAACGAATTAAACAGTAACCTATGGTAAGCTACAGTTACTGATTATCCCTCGTATTTATCATGTAAACAAGCGTTTATGTACATGTGAAAATGACCTAATAAAACTATGAAAACTGCTATCTTAAATGTACCAAGTCTTAATGACACTAATAAACGTAAATACTGAGTATTGTACACTGACAGATGCAGGTGCAAAACAAAACCTTTAGCTAACAATAAGAGTTCAGAATGTAAAGCACAAATACAAACTCTACTTTATAGGAACCGATGGGCTTACAGTACATGATCACTAAAGTCCACAACAAGATAAGGGATTTAAGCCGACCACAAGGTGAGTTTCAGCTTTCTGCTAACGAAACTGTTTGTAAGAAGAGCTCAGAAGTTGTATTGAAACACTGATTTACTCAGATATTGTAGTGTAACACTAATTTACACGTATTTTATGTTTGCTTAACTGTTGACAGTCGCAGGTTGTGCTAATCAAACGTATACAAGTGAGGTTAGAATTAACTGTCACTATCACTTTTCCTAATAAAACTTATAAAAACTGCTACCTTCAGTGCATCGAGTCTAAATGACACTAATAAACATGAACACTGAGTATTGTACACTAATTTATGAGTATTGTACACTAATTTAAACTGATTAACCCTCGAATTTATAATGTGAACAAACGTTTACGTACACGCGAAAAATGACCTAATAAAAGGTATAAAAACTGCTACCTTCAATGTATCGAGTCTAAATGACACTAATGAATGTAAATACTGAGTATTGTGCAGTGACTTAATTGATAATCCCGTGTATTGAACGTCAGTTAAGAATGTAAGCAAATGTCTGCATGCACATGAAACTGTCCTAAACAGAAACTTCACTTACCTTATTCAGACACAAATAAAACAGAAACCTTCAATTTATTACGTCTATCTGACACTAATGCACATAAATACTATAGACTATACAGCAAAAACGATTAATTACTAGCTAAATTACTTATCTTGTAACACAGCATGCGAAAAGCGCTCATAGTTGATGTCAAGGCTGTTACCAAAACAGCAAATCTCGTCTACCACTTAGTGTTTCATTCCCTAATCTACACTACTGGCCGTTAAAATTGCTGCATCTCGAAGATGACGTGCTACAGAGGCGAAATTTAACTGACAGGAAGAAGATGCTGTGATATGCAAATGATTAGCTTTTCAGAGCATTCCCACAAGGTTGGTGCCGGTAGCGACACCTACAACGTGCTGACATGAGAAAAGTTTCCAACTGATATCTCATACAGAAACAGCAGTTGACCGGCGTTGCCTGGTGAAACGTTGTTGTGATGCCACGTGTAAGGAGGAGAAATGCATACCATCACGTTTTCGACTTTGATAAAGGCTGGATTGTAGCCTATCGCAATTGCGGTTTATCGTTTGCAACATTGCTGCTCATGAGATGCAATGACTGTTAGCAGAATATGGAATCGGTGGGTTCAGGAGGGTATTACAGAATGCCATGCTGGATCCCAATGGCCTCGTATCACTAGTAGTCGAGATGACAGGCATCTTATCTGCATGGCTGTAACGGATCATGCAGCCACATCTCCATTCCTGAGTCAACAGATGGGGACGTTTGCAAGACAACAACCATCTGCACGAACATTTCGACGACGTTTGCAGCAGCATGCACTATCAGCTCAGAGACCATGGCTGCGGTTACCCTTGATGCTGCATCACAGACAGGAGCGCCTGCTAATACTCAATGATGAACGTGGGTGCACGAATGGCAAAACGTCATTTTTTTGGATGAATCCCGGTTCTGTTTACAGCATCATGAGGTCGCATTCATGTTTGGTGACATCGTGGTGAACGCACATTGGAGGCGAGTATTCATCATCACCATACTGGTGTATCACCCGGCGCGATGGTATGGGGTGCCATTGGTTACATGTCTTGGTCACCAATTGTTCGCATTGACAGCACTTTGAACAGTGGACGTTACATTTCAGATGTGTTACGACCCGTGGCTCTACCCTTCATTTCAGCAGGATAATGCACTACCGTATGTTGCAGGTCCTGTACGGGACTTTCTGGATACAGAAAATGTTCGACTGCTGCCCTGGCCAGCCCATTCTTCAGATCTCTCACCAATTGAATACGTCTGGTCAATGGTGGCCGAGCAACTGGATTGTCAGAATATGCCAGTCACTACTCTTGATGAACTGTTGTATCGTGTTGAAGCTGCATGGGCAGCTGTACCTGTACACGCCATCCAAGCTCTGTTTGACTCAATGCCCAGGCGTATCAAGGCCATTATTATGGCCAGAGGTGGTTGTTCTGGGTACTGATTTCTCAGGATCTATGCACCCAAACTGCATGAAAATTTAATCAGATGTCAGTTCTAGTATAATATACTTGTCCAATGGATACCCGTTTATCATCTACATTTCTTCTTGGTGTAGCAATTTTAATGGCCAGTAGTGTAATTCCGTCAGTATTGCCTGATTTAATTTAGTTGCATTCCCTTACCCTCATTGATAATCATCTTATAACCTCCTTCCGAGGCACTATCCAGTTAGTTCAAGTGAACTACAAGGATTTCGCTATTTCTAGTAGAATTAAAATGTTTTCATTCCTCCTTCCTGGACTTCAATCCCTTCTCCAGATTTCTTCTTGTCTGCATTTCCTGCTTGCTCGATGTGCAAATCAGATAACATAGGGTATATCGGCTCACTACCTTCTCAACTACAGGGCTATTACAAATGATTGAAGCGATTTCATAAATTCACTGTAGCTCCATTCATTGACATATGATCACGACACACTACAGATACGTAGAAAAACTCATAAAGTTTTGTTCGGCTGAAGCCGCACTTCAGGTTTCTGCCGCCAGAGCGCTCGAGAGCGCAGTCAGACAAAATGGCGACGGGAGCCGAGAAAGCATATGTCGTGCTTGAAATGCACTCACATCAGTCAGTCATAACAGTGCAACAACACTTCAGGACGAAGTTCAACATAGATCCACCAACTGCTAACTCCATTCGGCGATGGTATGCTCAGTTTAAAGCTTCTGGATGCCTCTGTAAGGGGAAATCAATGGGTCGGCCTGCAGTGAGCGAAGAAACGGTTGAACGCGTGCGGGAAATTTTCACGTGCAGCCCGCGGAAGTCGACGAATAAAGCAAGCAGGGAGCTAAACGTACCACAGCCGACGGTTTGGAAAATCTTACGGAAAAGGCTAAAACAGAAGCCTTACCGTTTACAATTGCTACAAGCCCTGACACCCAATGACAAAGTCAAACGCTTTGAATTTTCGGCGCGGTTGCAACAGCTCATGGAAGAGGATGCGTTCAGTGCGAAACTTGTTTTCCGTGATGAAGCAACATTTTTTCTTAATGGTGAAGTGAACAGACACAATGTGCGAATCTGGGCGGTAGAGAATCCTCACGCATTCGTGCAGCAAATTCGCAATTCACCAAAAGTTAACGTGTTTTGTGCAATCTCACGGTTTAAAGTTTACGGCCCCTTTTTCTTCTGCGAAAAAAACGTTACAGGACACGTGTATCTGGACATGCTGTAAAATTGGCTCATGCCACAACTGGGGACCGACAGCGCCGACCTCATCTTTCAACAGGATGGTGCTCCACCGCACTTCCATCATGATGTTCGACATTTCTTAAACAGGAGATTGGAAAACCGATGGATCGGTCGTGTTGGAGATCATGATCAGCAATTCATGTCATGGCCTCCACGCTCTCCCGACTTAACCCCATGCGAAAGATTCAGTGTTTAAGCCTCCTCTTCCAAGAAACGTGCCAGAACTGCGAGCTCGCATCAACAATGCTTTCGAACTCATTGATAGGGACATGCTGCGCCGAGTGTGGGAGGAACTTGATTATCGGCTTGATGTCTGCCGAATCACTAAAGGGGCACATATCGAACATTTGTGAATGCCTAAAAAAACTTTTTGAGTTTTTGTATGTGTGTGCAAAGCATTGTAAAAATATCTCAAATAAAGTTATTGTAGAGCTGTGAAATCGCTTCAATCATTTGTAATAACCCTGTAATGCTTCTTGTTCCTGTATACTGCACTACACGTCAGTGTAAAACGTATCACCAGTTAGTGTCGAAAGTAACAACACACAAGCTTCTGGCATATTTTAACATTTATATTCATGATTGCTATTGGTTTGAAACTCGCTACAGCAAGGTGCCATCCATTTTATCCAAGTAATTCCAGTAACAGATCTGATTGACGCAGTGCAGAGTCAGCCACTGTGTGACTTGACATTGCAGATTTGCTACAAAATAGCATTACGTATTACAACAGCATTTATAAAGAATTTAAAGATTTAATTGGCAGTGACAGAGCAAAAAACTACAATGATATGTGAACAACAAATTAAGTTTATGGGTTATTACATCAACAATGTCATATATTACTGTGAAGTACTTTGCAGTCGATGGGCATGCTTGGAACGATTTTTTGAGTTGATATCTGCTATTGCTGCGTTTCTGAAGGGGGAAAAAAGCAGAAATCAAAATTAGGTCACTGCAGACCTCATTTAGAGGACTTGACTGCACACTTTATAACACCTAAGTGATGTTGGCTACAAAAAAAAATTATTCCATCCAACTTCAACTGGGCAAACAAAAGAAAAAAAAACCTTGTTACATACATACAGTAAATACACAAAGAAAAATCATACATCTCTTCCAAAACATTTTCCAAAAAGAAGCATCTACACATCATTTACTTTGAGAATAACAGGTTTATCATAAAACAGGTATAGCATTCTGTAGAAAATCAAATATGCATGTACAAAAACATACATTAGCAAAACACAAAAACATACTACATCGTACATTTAATTAATAGCAAAAACAAAACTTTTGTTCTAGAGAAGCACATAAACATTCTAGTAGCTTTAATTTTTACTGCCCTCATGTCATTACCGGACAGTAAGTTTTTGAAAAATCATAACAAATACACACCATTAATCAAGAATAATTCAGGTTATATTGCTGCCTGCAATAGCACTCGGCAGTCCATGTATATAAACATTTATCAAAAAAACAAAGATGATGTGACTTACCGAATGAAAGCGCTGGCAGGTCGAAAGACACACAAACAAACACAAACATACACACAAAATTCAAGCTTTCGCAACAAACTGTTGTCTCATCAGGAAAGAGGGAAGGAGAGGGAAAGACGAAAGGATGTGGGTTTTAAGGGAGAGGGTAAGGAGTCATTCCAATCCCGGGAGTGGAAAGACTTACCTTAGGGGGAAAAAAGGACAGGTATACACTCGCACACACACACATATACAGACACAAGCAGACATTTTTCCCCCTAAGGTAAGTCTTTCCGCTCCCGGGATTGGAATGACTCCTTACCCTCTCCCTTAAAACCCACATCCTTTCGTCTTTCCCTCTCCTTCCCTCTTTCCTGATGAGACAACAGTTTGTTGCGAAAGCTTGAATTTTGTGTGTATGTTTGTGTGTCTTTCGACCTGCCAGCGCTTTTGTTCGGTAAGTCACATCATCTTTGTTTTTTGATAAATTTTTCCCACGTGGAATGTTTCCCTCTATTATATATATAAACATTTAGGTACACAGAAACACAATTTTGATTAAGAATACCAAGAGAACACTTTCTGTATTAACACACTGCCCCATCATCTAGGTTTGGCAGTTTGTGATCACTTATCAACTCCTGGCCCCACATTGGCAAGTCCTTTGGCTACTGCTCACATAGCAGTTTGGGTAGTTCTCTGCTTCAGAACTACTTTACTTTTCACTAGTTTGGTTTGTTGCCCAATAACACAGTTTTGGATGTTTTATTCTATTTTAGTACTGCAGTATTTTTATCACTGCGGTCTCCATTTCATCATTTCCAGTAAATATTACACATTTGGTACAATATATCTTTTTACATTATACAGAATCTGAAACTTAAACACACATTTTAGACATTGGTAACAAAAAACATTTCTTTTCAAATGACATCGGGTAGCATACACATCCTAAATCTGCGAATTTAAATGTCATATTTGGGGTTAAGTCAAGATTAAGTTTTTTTGCTATTCATTTGTCATTGCACATATCAACTCAGGAAATCATTTTATATTTTATAGCAAGTGATTTCTATCAACTTCTGTGGTTTAGAGAAAGGAACATCTCACTTCTAACTCGTACACATACAGTAGGTACATTTCTCCCGCTTTTGACAAACATTTTTCATCACAATTTTTATACAAAAACTTTTTGAAATAACTCATATTACAGTATCCATTTAAACTCTTTTACACCTTTCTGCTAAGAACTTCAGTCATTCATTTCCATTACATGTTTCTACTTGTCATTACAGTACCCACTTTACTTACAAGATGTTTAATCATTTTCTAGTGAGCCCGTATTACTTATTCACATCCCTATCCACAAACAATTACTGTATTTTGCATTTATTTACCACATTCCTTTACCATATACACATCTCCTTATTCTGTTATCTATTCTGAAAGGGAAGAAGGAAAGATGACAGCAAAGTTCTGACTGATGGTGAGGAAGAGTAACAACACAAAAAGAAAAGGAAATAGTATTGTCAATAACTCGAGTACCTGGTGTTCGTCAGACACCTAGCATTACATAGAGTGTAATGCCCTCTGAGGATTTGACCTTTTCTAGTTATTCGTTTCTGTGGATATGCAGTTTTAAGTCAACAATGCTCCAAACTCCCAAAGGTTTCCTTGATGTAGGGTACACAAGGAAATAGGCATTACACTTCAAATGGTCCATTGAAAATGTATTTAAATTTAGAAATTTCATTACTAATTTCACTTGATTTTTGATGGGTTTTCACCAGAATGTAGTCACCAATTTTAAATTTAGTTGTTTTGAGGCTCTTATCATGCCTTTTAGATCTATCAGCCGCTTATTCTTTCATTCTTTTTCTAACTAATCCCTACAACAGGTTAATCCCTACAACAGGTGGAAATTGCAAGACCTTTTCAATAATGCTTTTGCTTTTATGGTTCAACAGAATTTCTTCAGTGTAAATCCCGTAGTGTCATGGTAGAGGGTGTTCATGGTGTTTTAAAAATCAGTCACAAATCTGCCCCAAGCCTTGTGATTATGGTGGCAATAGGTTCTACCCAATCTTCCTAATTCATACATATACCTTTTGACAGGGTTACTTGCAGGGTGGTAGGCTGCAATATATTTCACTTGTATGTCACATTGTCTCATACCTACTTTCCACATTTTAGAAATAAACTGCTGTCCATTAGCAGATTTTTTGGTTTACCAATAGTGTTAAAATATTCATTCATTTTACTAAAGATTGCTTTTGAAGTAGCTTTTCTGATAGGGTATAATTTAATAAACTTAGAAAAAACTTCTAAAACTACCACAATATACAACCAATTTCCTGATGTTTTAGGAAAAGGACCATACAAATCTACTGATAACAATTCCAAGATGTCTTCTGGCACTCTGTTTTGCATATAACCCAGGTTGGTCTGGTTTACAACGTTTACTCTTTGACACACATCACAAGATTTAATTCTGTCAGCAATTTTCTTGGTGGCACCCACATTAATTACAGTTACATTAGTTAATTTTCCAATACACTTTTTAGGACCACTGTGCCCTAAGGCAAGATGGAAATAATAACTTCAGTTTCAAATTGCATAGGCCAACAAACTTTCCATTCCTCAGTACTTTCATTCTTCCTTCTATACAATATCCCATTAAGGATATTATAAAATTTACTGATTTGGGGGAAGTTTGGGTTACTAAAATTTGTTTTCACTGATTTCCAGACCTCATCTTCATTCTGATAAAATCGCATATTCTTACAAATTTGTTCAATTCTCTTTCTACGTGAAACTTCTTTGATATATCTCATGTGAAACTGGCCATTTTCATTACAGTCTTTCGGTAGGTTGTTCCTCCTCTCTGGCAATTGAGACAAAGCATCAGCCACATGATTTTCACTGGCTTTGATACACAAAATTTCATAATCAAACTGTTGTAAGTACAGGGCCCATCGACGTAATCTGCCGGTAAATAGGCGACAATCTTTCAAGAAAGTTAAGGCTCTATGGTCAGTATGGATAATGGTTTTGCGTCCCCATAAATAATTTTGGAATTTCTTTAAGCCCCAAATAATGGCTAAAGCTTCTTTCTCTTAAATATTGTAATTTTTCTCATATTTAGTCAGAGTTCTACTAGCAAAAGCTATAGTTCTATGTTTTGTTTTCCCAGATTCTGCACTTTCTTGAAAGATTTCAATACCAATCCCATATGCATTACTGTCTGTGATCATGTGGAATGGTTCACTTAAAATAGGATGATGTAAAGTATTTTCCCTTATTAATTCAGTTTTCAAGCCTTCAGTGTCTTTTTGATATTCAGGCGTCCAAACATATGCACTGCTTTTCTTTAGCAAACTATTCAAATGTGGGCTATTAAAAGCTTGAAGAGCTTGTCCCTTTGCAAATTTACGATAAAACCCACAAAGACCAAGAAATGCTTTTAACTATTTTCTGTTCTTAGATGGAGGGCATTTTTCAGTTGCATTTAAGGGCACTTTTCAGTTGAATTTAGCTTTTCTGGGTCCTTGCCAATACCAGCTGTAGTAATGATGTGTCCTAAAAACTTAATTTCCTGTTTTATAATTCATATTTCTTCAATTTCAAAGTCATTCCATTCAACAACTCACAATGTTCTTCCCAACTCTCAGTGGCAATCAACAAACCATCCACATAAACAGTTAATCTAGCACAAAGTTCTTTACCTAACACAGAATATAATGCTCTTATAAAAACTGAAACAGGTACAACTTTATACAACTGTATATTTCCGGGAATCTTTGTGTAATGGGATTTGCCAATATCCCACAGTGAGGTCAAGACTAGTTAAGTACTTTACATTATGGAATTTTTGCAATAGATCATCCAAGTTTTCTGGCCTGTCTACTTCTCTCCTTACAATCTTGTTCAGTGATCGTGTGCCAATAACAACTCGCATGCCACCGTCTTTCTCATTTACTATAATAAGGGGACTATTATATTCACTATTGCTTCTTTCGATCACTCCCCATTCTAACATTTTGTCAATCTCAGCCTGTACTGCTTCTTTCTTAGCTATTGGCACTGGATAGGGTCTTACAAAGACTGGTTTGTGTTCAATTGCATCTATACAGTATTCAGAGTTCTTGACAACACCTGGTTTATCAGAGAATACTTTCCTGTTATTATTCAAAATGGCAATTAAATCATTTTCACCCTGTATAGTGTCATCTTCTGCAAATTTAATTTCCAATGTATTAGGCTCCCTATTAATTTTAACAATCACATTACCACAATCTAAAAATACTTTTTCTTTGTCCAGCCAATCAATATCCAAAATCATTTCAGCACTTAATTCAGGCATTTTTACCCTTGTATTTCAAATTCAATCAGTACTTGTTTCCAAATGGGTTTACTGGACTTGCCAGCAGCTCCTACAACTTCACTCCACTCACATACATTATTACTAAACCTGGCTTACTTGAAATATGGTCAAAATATGATTCTGCTATAGCAGTAATTTGGGATCCTGTATCCAAAAGTACTTGCAACTCAATATTATAAACATTAATGGGGATAATTCTTTCTCCTCCTGTTCTTCCCACAACAAATCCTGTTCGACCATTACGTCCTTCCATGAAATGTTACCTACTGATTTCTGCTGTACATCTGGCAGTTTTTTAGGTTTCTTGATCTCTATGTTTTTAGAGATCTTAAACAGTTCTTGTCCCACTATATTTCTATCGGGCGGTTCTTCTGGTTTCTGCAATTCAACCTCTTTCATAACATTAAGTAAAACTTGTCCCAGTGTAGTATCATCCAGTGGCTGTTTCAGTTACGTATTCTGGACTTTGTTTTGAAAAGATGTCATTCATTCTTTCGTATCCTCTTTTAGTTAACGTATACTCACTTTTGTCTACCTCTCAGAATTCATCTTCATCTGAATTTACAGACTCCTCCTCATCTGAGCTATCACTATTCTCTTCCTCATCATCACACTTGAGCAAGAATGCAACTTTTAGACAGTGGGCAGTGGGGCAATTCATCAAGAGATGTTTTTGTCATTTCAGTTTTTTGATCGTTTTCTGTATACTGCATTTGGTTTAAATATTTGGGCACTTCTGTGGTATTGCTTCGTATAACATCAGCTTTAATTTCATACTTTGTATAATCGTCATATACTTTGATAATCTTCATTACACCTTCCTCCCACTATTGTTTACAAAGGATTGTGTGAAATTCCTACCCGATTTCATTTGGCTTGTCCATGACATCATATTTCCTATTACTCCCCTTTACCTCATTTTCCTCTTTTATTATTTTTGCACACATATTTTGCATGGCACATCCTGCCTTCCTTCCATTTCTACTCATCACAGTCTCCTCTACCTTTGCGTCTTTTTCCTTATTTACATCACTGGCAGCACAAATGTTTTCTTTTCTAATCATATCTTCCTGCTTCCTTCTATTCCTCAATAATGTTTTTTTCGAATGATTCTGCTTTCGGATAATCTTTGTCGTATAACCTATTAGTTTTGTTCTTAGTTCTGCACTCATTTACTATTGATACTGGATTACTGAAATGTCTGGTACCACTGTCTATCACTCCACGCGCTTTAACTAACGCAATATTTTTACTCTTAGTGCCCCACTAATTGCATTCATCACACTCAAAATTCCTATATGATTTTTTTTGCTTCGGGCCTAAAACTGCCCTCCATGTGAATCTGGCCCTTAACACACGCGGTTTTTAGTTTTCCAAATTGTCTCTTGTTTTGAAAATTCTGCAGGATGAATCCTTTGCTGCGGGACGCAAAATTGCCTCTTCCCCTGGCATGACCTCTCTGTATCATGTTTATGAGAAACCTGTCGTTTTCTGTCCCCTTGTTTTGCTCATGGTTTTCTCACAATCGGTTATTATTATTATTTGGATGAGACTCAAGATCTCCTCGCCAGTGATCTTCATCCTCTACCCTTTCCAAGAATGCAGAAAAACTTCTATGGCTACTTCCGACATATCGCTTAGAATCCTCAGGCAGTTTCTTCCAAAGTTCCCAAACGGTTTCAGATTCATTTTGTCTGGTTTTCAAGTGAATTAGTTTTTGGTACAAAGATTCACAAAATTCTTTTATAGTTTGTCTACCTCTAATGTCATACAACCTGGCCAGTATGAATTCACGACACAAATGGTCTTGTTTCTGTTCTGACCAATATTTGTTGATGAATTTCTGTTTAAATTCTTCAAAAGACATCTGATTTGTGTCCAAGTTTAGTCCCCATCTTTTCGCAACACCTGTTAAAGCACTAATCATAATATTGATCTTTTCCTGGTCTGTCAAATATTCAGGGAAATTCCTTTTGCAATTCTTTACGAAATCAAGGGGGTGCCAACCGTTATACCTTTTGGCAGGATCGAATTTTTCTTCACCCTCTAAGATTTTATTGTAAACTACTTTCTCAGTAATATGATTAGGATTTTCTCTGAATTTCTTTTCCAAGTCATTCACTTGGTATTGGATCTGGGAGGTGCTGTGTTCACACTTCTTTTCGCAAGTGGCAATCTGTTTGGACCGTTCCCTGCCTGTTTCTGTCACTGACTGTTTAATATATGCAAACTCAGTGTTGCATTCTGTTAATATTTCGGATTAAATACCGAATACTTTTTCATCCACTTTGTTAATAACTAATGGCTCTACTTGATCTTCAATTTTTAGCATTCCTGAATCAAATCTTTCATTAATGTCATCGATCTGTCTTTGTACATTGGCAATATTACCACTGATGACATTAATTTCACTTTTAAGGTTTCTGATCTCATTACTCACTGTGCCTACCCTTGAGTTGACCCCTTCAATTTGTTTACTGAGTTTGGTCCCTTGCATTTCGATCTGTTTACTCTGTGTTTGCTCAAGAGTCCTAATTTGATTACATTGTGTTTTAATTCGGTTATTAATGTCACTTCCCTGTGCTGCAATTTGGGGCAGACAGCATTTTGAACAAATCTGTCATATTTGGTGCCCTTTCACTTTTCGATTCTGTCGCATTTAAATTCTGCTTCCCTTTTTACTTTTGGTGAGTCAAACATGTCTCTTGCCTCATTCGCATAATCAATCTCTTCAATAACATCGTCTGTCTTATCTTGTTTAGTACGAGCAATATTCATGGCTTGGATCTGTTCATTTATGTTAGAGTGAAATTCTATGTAGTTTAGTTCGTGCCTGGCATCATCTATGAATGCGCTATTCGAACTACTGTCAGTATTGCATTTCGTCCACTCCCTTCTTGCTTGTCTGGATTCATTTCGAGTTTCTTGTCCATTCTAGTTACTATTATATTAAGACATCTTTCACTTTCAATCTTAGCTAACTTCTTACTATTTATTCCCTCAAATTGATTGCAAGTTTGTGCCGCTGGACGTTTTATGTTCACTTCACTTATGTAAAACACTTAATACTTATGTTTTTTTTCCAGTCTCTAGCTGTAAAATCAACAAATGTCCTTGGTTTGCTACAAACCATGCCCCAACAGAACAAATAGTCCTGTACTCTGCACTGTTTGATACTATATTAATAACCAATTATGGTATTCAGATGCAGTATAGTGTTACCCCCAGAGAGGATTTTTGCAAAATTGACTGTGAAATGCCTAAAGGGTTTTGCTTATGGGGCATGAAATTGAAATTACGTAAACACACTGAAGGCAACTTATCCAATTTAGAAACTGTTTTAACTAGTCAAACTTGCTCAGATGCAATAGAATACAGTTGCCAGCCTATTTAGTCATAGAAATCTGTAACATTTCTTTTAAAGAAAAAGTAAACAGTCTTAGTGGAAAAACACGGCCTATACTTCTTTCCCACAAAAGTGCAATGAACCCAATCACAGACAAAAAAAAGTGGTAAAGTGGATACTAACAGTTATTGTAAAACATGCCTGTCCTCCCAAACACAAAAGACACTGTTACACTCATCAATTTTAAATACTTTGTCGAACCTGACTAACTTCATCAACACAACAAAGGCAAGCCAATACTAAACTGGAAATTGGGCATGGGTCCAGTCTTATTTTGTCAGATATTTTCTACACAACACAAATTAAATTAAATTTCACTTGCATAAATATTCACACTTTTCTTTAAAAGCAAAGAAGTAACTGTATTCATGGATAATGTTATTGGGGTAACTTTACCTTCAGTGAGAATAAAACAATAAATGGGTGCGCTCATAAACTGATATTACAATTTTTAGCACACAGTGTGCACAAAACTCAACATAAATTTCAAGAGTCGTGAGAATATTCATTAATCCAGTAACTTTATGTATTTTTAGCAACTTTCAAGGGGAGGGGGGGGGGGAGGGGGTGTCCTTAATCTTGACCACTGTTGTAAAGCAAACTAACACACTTTCATGAACAACATAAAGAATGCCAACTTTTGGAATTTTGACTCACCTTGTATGCATTTTTATAATAGATTTTACAGTAAATATGTTCACCAGGTATTGCATTTCAAACCAATCTTTAACAATATTTACGTTAAAGCTAACCTCAAGATGGTTTGCTGTCTATTAGTTATCATCATAGTTCTTTGCTTTTGAAACCAGAAGTTAAGCAAGTAATTTTAAAAGTCCACAAAACTTTAAAATAAATTAGTTCAATCACCGGGAGGCTTTCAAAAAAGCTACACTTACTTCCTCCTCAACTTTACCAAAATGCACAGTAATTTTTGATAGCCTTTTTCACTCAGTTTCAAACAAAATCAATCAAATAATTGTCTTTCTTTTTGATTATCATTTCTCACAATCTAGATACTCAGAAATCATAGTTCAAAAGATGATCCTGATACATGATATGATAGGGGAAAAAATCAAGGTAGGTACATAAATTTTGGTAAAGTTACCTTGTATTTGCACATACTAAATGTGCTGATCTATCACTTAAGAAATCTACGATTCCTCCTCTTTGTTACAGTGATTGTGCAATATTTGTGGCGAGTATACGATGGCAAATGGACTTGCAGTTGTAAAGTTACCTTGTATTTGCACATGCTAAATGTGCTGATCCATCACTTAAGAAATCTACGATTCCTCCTCTTTGTTACAGTGATTGTGCAATATTTGTGGCGAGTATACGATGGCAAATGGACTTGCAGTTGTAAAGTTACCTTGTATTTGCACATGCTAAATGTGCTGATCCATCACTTAAGAAATCTACGATTCCTCCTCTTTGTTACAGTGATTGTGCAATATTGGTGGCGAGTATACGATGGCAAATGGACTTGCAGTTGTAATTGATATGCTCTGTTATTTTCCTCATGGTGACGAGATTTTATAATACTTTCAGGCCACAGAGCAGTATGAAATCCATTCATCCACTCGAGGCTTTGGTGTAATAAATCCAAGCACTAAAAGCCTCACTTGGCACCTGCACAATGCACCAGCTGCGAACTGTGCAGTAGCTAGTCTCCACTGACTCTCATATCCACCTTCTTTACTCGCACCAATCGCAATTTGCACGCTAAATAACTTCTGTTTTAGAGGGTAACCACTCCATCTTTTACCATAACATGAACCAAGAGCCCTAAGTGTGGATAAGCAGTTACAAAGCGCAAGTACACATTTTTAAGCAAACATTTCATTTACCCATAGTAACAAATCAATACAAAATTATTTAACCAAAATCATCCATTTCTAAATACAACCAAAACCATTAGTCATTAAAGAGAAAACATAGTACAACACATCAAAGACCACATATTAAAGAAAATACCCTTTATGCAAGGCATAATTAAGAAGAAGAAAAAAATTACACAATATCTTACTGTGGTGTTAAAACTTGAATGCCTTCATCAAGATTTTGCAAGATGAGAAGCAGCTTTTTTCTGATTTGATGGGAAAGTGGATGCATTTAAAAGAAAGTCACAGTGTGGAAAGGGAAACTTCTGACAAAGAACACCGTCCATTTCCTTAAGCACTCTGCTGTTAAAGAAAATGTGAATTTGGAGAATTCTTTGCATTGGTTTTCTAAAAGATTTCAGGACATATCTGTTTTTGAGAGCATCTGCCATTTTAGCAGAAAGTACCACTGTGCATATTCTGATGGAACTCATGTATCTCTGTAATTCCTCTTAAAAGACAATTCTTTTACATGAAAACTTCGGAACTCCTGAAAAATTTTAATCACAGAACTTCCCCATCTCCTTAAAGAGGCTGCACAAGTGATTAAAATATCCGTGTGAAAGATGTTTTTATTTATTTTTTATTATTATGAGACTAAATAAGTCCTGATTACTTGGCAACCTGGATGACAAAAATAGGCGAAACTATTAGGTTGGTGCATAAGTACATAGTGTTTGGTATTTTGGGTGGTATGAGTTCATTTATTGACTGTCATTCTTTATTTGTAGTTCACCACTGATATTTGAGTTTACATGTTGTCATTTGGAGATGGTGAACGGAGCTGTGAACACTAGAAAATGGAGTATCATGTGGAGCAATTGGAACATTTCTGACATGTTCTTTTGTTTGAGTCCAATAGAGAGGTGACAGCAGTGGAGGCACCCAGAAACATTGACACAGAGTATGACATTCAACAGAGCAGGGCAGGAAAATGGTTTTCTCATTTTAAGGAGGATTGTTTTGACATTAGTGACACTCCATGTTCAGAAAAAACCTTTCGAAGTTTCATGAAGGTCATTTAAATGCATTAATCCACAATGATCCACATCAGTATAAGCAAAAACTGGCAAATGTAATGAACTGTGATCATTCCACCATTGTGCAACATTAGTATGTAGTGGAGAAGGTTCAAAAATCAGGTGGAGGGGTACCATATGCTCTAAGCCAAAATCACAAAAATCTCCAGGTGGCTTGCAGTGGTTAACAAAAAAATAAATGGAGAAGAGAAACTGTAAAAAAGGGAAAGAATGAAATGCAAATCGGACTTCGTATTACAGAAAAGCTATCGGACTTCGTGATTCGGAAAAGCTATTGTTGGGGTGGTCCTTGTGACGTTTTTGAGCAAAAGTTAAACAAATTTCCACTACAAAACTTAATGAAAAGAAACAGAGAATAACAAAACGTAACTGACAGGGGTAAGTGGCGTAGATAAATCATCCTTTACCAGGTTAACTTGTCTTCTTTCGTGCGGCGTCCAGGTCTTCAAAAATCTCCATTTCTGCGTGAAAAGTCGGCTCCGAAATCTTGCAATAAGTTTCATTGTCCAGGAATTTCTAATGCACACAAAAACCGTCTTGATATTAAATGCAATTTATTTTAGTTGCTTCTCTCCATCCTCCGAATTTCATAACAACTTCCACAATGTCTACACATTAATAAGTTTTTTCGTCTTAATCAGATCACGTCTGCCTTAAGCTTCGGCTATCAAGAGACAAATGAAACGGATAGAAAACAAAAACGAGTTACAATTTTAGTATTTTCTCTGCCGTCGAGCGCTCATACCGCAGCGACGGGATATTTTTTATCTGAGGGAACGAGTGTAGCGCGGCGAAATTCAAAGTCCCGCTACATCGCCCCCTCGACTGTCACGCTAAAACATTTAGCGTGGCAGGCTAGCAAACAATAGAATAGATATACCTAAATGTCTACTACACATATTTTCCCAGGAAACGCCACGTGCATACTTAGAGGATTATCTTTATCAATACTTGGTTTCTAAATCTATATACTATATAAACTCGTTACAGTTTTGATCCTTTTTAGACAATTAATATATATATATATATATATATATATATATATATATATATATATATATATATATATATATATATATATATGTTTACATAGTGTGTGTTTGAGCAAGCTGCTCACCAGCGCAGTTAATGTTGTGCGCTTCCAGCGTTGGTTTCCCAACGCATCTCTGGCAGCTTGTAGCCTTTGCGCATGTGCAATAGCATCACTGAATTTCGCGTGCGGCAGTTTCAAAATCGCTGTGTAATGACAGTCTTGAACAGTATTCACTTTCACATAGTGTTGATTACAAGTTGTTATTCCAGCATAAATGACGTGTTAAGTCCGGTGACACCATAAGATTGAGCGTGCGCGTGATCTGAAGCAACGTCCATGTCTTCTGTTACGACACAACACTCCAGGTCCTTGTGCGTTTTCATGACTATTGTTCCCGGGGCATATATGGTCGATGTAGTTTTTAGCCTCCACATCGCCTACGACAGGTGCTGAGTTTATTTTCTCCAAAGCATCTGAAGGCCGGCCAGGAACAACGGCGTCGATGTTCGTAAAGGTAGGTGTTGTTTACACTCGCCAACAAACGTTCAATTGCCGTGTGAAAATCCTCATTATCGTCGAAGTAAATTGCAGTTTATATCGATTTACAAACAGTTATTTGGTTTATGCACCACAAGTTTCACAAATAACACAAAATTCGTCGTTTATAATGTTCACAGTTTGCAACACTTTTTGCCATATTTACATTTTAACAAAGTTCACTGTGTCCCAACATGTTTACATCGTTAATTATGAAAGCTTATATTTCGTGGTCACATTTCAAAATATGTTGACAATATGCAAAGTTTTAACACATACACAAATATATATAAATTTACAATATATATGCATGTGAAATATTTACACTAAAAAAAATTATACTAAGTCCCATTGGCTTTCTTTTATTGGGGTTTATGATCATTTTGATTTTCTTTATTATTTTGACGTGCCAAGGGATATAAGACTTAATGTTTAAAGCACGGGCTTTCCTTCATTTATTATTTATTTCTTTTGATTCCATATCTTGGCTGGCTAGTGGTTAACCAGGCTTGTAATGCCATTAATATTCATGTCTTTTTATTCATACCTGAAAGTTTACTGTCACACAATATATTCTTACATTCCATAAACAAACAATACCCAGCTGCAGGAGGTGGTAGGAAGGAAAAAAAAAAGAATAGAATGGAAGAAACTATTCACTACCTATAAACTATCAAATCCTACAGCTAATACATAAAAAAGAATATAATACCTTATAACGTTTGCATCACCTTCAAGGGGTGTGTGAAAGGAGGTGCTTACAATTTACCAAATCATAGGTAAATGTAAGTGTCCTTACGTCAAGTCTGTGTAGCGTAACATCATGACAGACTCTCTGTTTGTGTTGTGATTGTTCATATGACTTAGTGTATTATACCTTAACAAATCCTTGCATGAGTGAATCGCATATCTGCTCAGTACATCTTCAATATCTCCACTTCTTGTGGATACCGTCTATACAAATGGAAAATGTATCTCAGAGATTGTCTCTCTCATAATGTGTATTAGGCTATATGATAACATATCAAATTTCCTCTCAAGAGTTCAACCATGAACTTTCTTCTACTTTAGTGAAGGTTAAACATAATGTATGTGGTATGTATATATACCTATATATATCATTTCTATCTATAAATCATAAATAAAGAACATATTATTATAATTGACAGTAAAATGTCTTTCTCACTGTCCGTTGCTCGACGTCGGCTGCACGGATGGTCACTGCTCCTTTGCACTTACCTTGCATAGCCTGAAAAGTCAAATGTCTTCAATGTAGATGTAATTTTGTCATCTGTTCGCTTAAGTGGAGGTGTTGTACGAATCGCAAAACGGCCTTAATAACTCTATCTTTTGCTTCCTCAGGGTTTTCTGTCTTTTGTATAAAAATTTTTTTCTATACAAATGTATTCACATGAGGGCTGTGTAAAAACTATATTTCAACTTAAGTTCCTTAAAATATCATTCTCCTGTCTGAACACAAACTATAAATGTTTTCTTCCACACAGTGGCTTAACAAAACTTAACAAAAGGTTACCAAGTTACACTTCTGCCATAAATTAAAGCTAATGTGTTTCCAAGCTACATTCTTATCACACTTATTTCCACAGCTGTAATCATCATTATGTTCACTCTGCTTTTCTTGCATTCGTTCATTTTCAAGGGCACAGAAAATAGATTCACATTTAGTGTCTTGTACTCACGTGTTCTAACTCATCACAAATGTTTTCTTTCAAACTGAAATTCTTATATAATCTTAAAGATGTAGACTGTTTACTCACTTCTCTATGTAGCACAATATTACCAAAACATTCTCACACATTCCTTGCTCACATATATATATATACATTAATCATATTCCTCATCAAACATTAATATATCACATACGTAGGGCCATTTGGCACTTCCATTATCATAAAACTCCAATAATATTTTCTTCAAATAATCTGTCTCCATCAACTACTTCACAGTAACTTACCTTCTTATATTAACTTAAAAATTAACTCATTCATACTGATCACTCATTCTTACGTCCTCATTCATTCTGCTACATACCTACGTCATTACTGATCTCAATAGCTATTATCTCCTGTCATTATAGTGCCTTGAAATAACTAACTAGTTGTTGATTCACCTTATAATTTACAATTAACAACCAATGTAACATGTGTAGATCTCATTCCCATATGAATATCTTTTCTCATTCAGTAAGTGTACTCACCTGGGTTTACATTCTCTTCATAACTATGTGTACAAGTGTAACTGCAGTATACAATTTCCATAAATGAATGTTTGTGTTCTTAGGCTGTATAACTTAATGTTCATGTATTCAATACAAATATCTATGATCTCGTTTTCACAGCAACTTGCTCATGTTCAACTTAGTTATTATTATATTATGTTGTTTTAGTGCACAAAGGGTTTCAAATGTCTGTGGGGATGCAGCCCCCTCGGCTTGTGAGATAACGGGTATTCTAGGTAGTAACAACCTGGGTGAGGTATGCTTGCTATTCTGAAAGGACCTGAATATAATAGCTGCCATTTTCTGTTCAGTTGTTTTAACTTTGTAGACTTGGGATGTGAACGCAAAATAACAAGGTCATAACCTGATGGGTTTGTTAATTCCTGTTCTGCTGTCATTTTGTCGTCGTACCTGAGGAAACAAACAGTCTTAGCCGTTGCGCTCTTACAACACCTCACGACCGAAGCACGAGCGCTTAGCCCGGTCGTCGACTGTTTTCCGTCGTCTGCTGTGTTTGGCCGGGTTCATTGACCAGCTCCACTATGTTTACATTCCGGCCGGTTGGCGCCCACGCGTCAGCTGATGGCGCGCCGCAATTGTTATTGCTACTTCGTGGCGGGGAGTGTATAACTGTACTGGGGAGCGGCAGCGGATTCCGTGGAGGGTTATGATTTGTCATGCGTGAATGTTGTGTGTTCCACATATTCTGTTGGTGATTGTTGGGATTGTTATTGTTTTGATGGCAATTATGTCTGTTATATGGCATGTTCCTGTTAAAGTAGCCAATTTGAATGGCGTGAATCGCCTCTGTAAACTACGTCCATTTGATCTAAGAAGTTTAAGAAAGTCTTAACGTCATTCTCCGGTACTCCTATTAATCTGTCTCGGTATGGAAAGGGTAAGTGGCTCTTTAAAGTGTCAATTATAGCTGGCAAGTCGGCTGGTTTGGACCAGTACAGTGTCTTGTCTAGGTACCTCTCAAAGTATTGTCTTAATGTCTCTTTTTTAGGGTCATAGGTCTCGGGGTTGCACACTTCTCTCCTTAGACTCTGTTGCTCATTCTCGGACCAGAATTCGTCCAAGAAGGCTTGTTCGAATTGTTCAAACGTAAGGCACCGCCGCTTCATAGCGGCACCCCACTTAGCTGCTCGTCCTCTCATGAGATTGGTGACGTATCTGATTTTATCGACTTCTGACCAATTACATGGAAAAACACCGTCAAATGATCTAATAAACACAATAGGGTGGACTTTGCGCTTGTCCTCACTGGAAAATGTCTGGAAATACCCATGTCTTACAAACGTGTCATCGGCCATGCCGGTTGGCATAACTGTATTGATGTGATTTAGGTCACTTGCTACTCTAGGTGTGGTACCGTAATATTGCTCGTTTGGTGGAAAAGAAAGCGGCACATTGTAATTTTGATTTGAAATAGGTGATTCCACAATAAGTGTTCTGTCTGTGTCATTAGCCACGGTTTTAGCTGTTTTGTCGTTTCCTGACGATGCGTTTGCACCAATCGCCAAACACGGCACAACATTGTCTCGTAATTTTGTCACTTCGTCTTCTATGTGTTTTGTCTCGTCTTTAACATGTGTCTTTGTTTTTGAAAGTATGTCTTTTGTAATTGTTCCAAGTTTTTTGTCCAGATAGTCGTCACACAATTTACATTCGTGTACAAGTCTTTCGGCCATGTTGGTGTCGTTTAGTGACGCGAGGTCCGCTCGATCTTCTAATTTTTCTATCTTTTCTTTGAGGTGGGTTTGTTCAAGAACTACCTTTGTGAGCTGTTGGGTAATATTTCCCACTTCTTCAGTCAGCTTTTCTTGGGTGGAGCTAGCTGAAGTGTGGGCCTGAGCTAACTCTTCCACACGGGTGTTCACTTCCTGCTGCACATTAACTATTTGAGTTAACTGATTCTCACATCGGGTGATATTGTTTTTTGTTTCATGTGTGAATGTAACCAAAGTTTCTTCCTGTTTAGTGACTCGATCGGATAATGTCTCAAATTGCTGGCTGAGCTTTTGAGTGGTGTTATTTAATTCTGTCATCTGTTTTGTCGTTCGTTCAAAATTTTCGGTCATAGTACGGTTTAATACGTCAAATTTTTCGTCGCTTTTATCTAGCCTTTCTTTAAAGTCCTGATCAAGTGCATCCAGTTTTGCGTCAATTTTCTGACTAACGTCTCGTTTCATGTCTGCAAATAACTCGAATAGTCGGTCCAGTTTGTCAATTTCTTGTTTTCGATTTGTGTCACATTGCTGAATTTGTCTCATATTTGGTTCTGACATTGATGTTAACAATGGCGCTGACGGTCTAGTCTCGCGTCCATTACACATTTCGTCATTTAAAGTTGCCATCTGTGTATTATCACAAATGTTGCGAGTTTGAGGCAAAATCATTGCATTGATCTGTGAATCGTAAGTCAAAAAGAGAATAATGTGAGTCTGATTAATAAAGATTTGACTCAAATTTAGGCTGAAATATTTTCTCGTCGATGTAAATGATTGCTCTATTGCAAACAATGGTTGATAAAGATGCAACAGGGCGGACAAAATTTTTCGTAACAAATGACTGTTTGGCGGTCAAATTCACGATCTTCATATGCTACAACAATACTATAATTACCACAAACTACGATAGAGATAGATAATTTTGGAAAAATCTAGAAGAAAACTACAGGATGTGTGGAAAGTGAAATATGGATTCTGCAGTTGGCTATTGAATGTTTGAATGAAACATAATTGTGTGACTCACCATTAAATTTTCTGCCCTGCAGCGGCTGGTCAAACACTTCTGCGTAAATCGTATTCGTCAAAATATGGATTTTCTTAATACATCTCCATCGGATAATCACCAAAAGGTCTCAAAATAACAGTTTTGCATCAATATATGCCATGAAAAGAAAACAGATTGAATTAGTTACAAAAATTCATTACAGTATTGTTGTATAATCATTTGCTTAGGTACAACAAAGTTGGTGTTTTAGTTACCCTTTAAAGTTCAGGATTTTTGATATTCTCTGTTGGGAAAAAATACAAATTAAAGTTTCAAATTTGCTCAAAAAAGACACATCCGAAAATTGCGTCCTGTCGCGGGAGCCAGTTGTAGTGGTTAATAAAAAAATAAATGGAGAAGAGAGACCGTAAAAAAGGGAAAGAATGAAATGCAAATCGGACTTCGTATTACAGAAAAGCTATTGGACTTCGTGATTCGGAAAAGCTATTGTTGGGGTGGTCCTTGTGGGGTTTTTGAGCAAAAGTTAAACCAATTTCCACTACAAAACTTAATGAAAAGAAACAGAGAATAACAAAACGTAACTGACAGGGGTAAGTGGCATAGATAAATCATCCTTTACCAGGTTAACTTGTCTTCTTTCGTGCGGCGTCCAGGTCTTCAAAAATCTCCTTCATTTCTGCGTGAACAGTCGGCTCTGAAATCTTGCAATAAGTTTCATTGTCCAGGAATTTCTAATGTACACAAAAACCGTCTTGATATTAAATGCAATTTATTTTAGTTGCTTCTCTCCATCCTCCGAATCTCATAAAAACTTCCACAATGTCTACACATTAATAAGTTTTTTCGTCTTAATCAGATCACGTCTGCCTTAAGCTTCGGCTATCAAGAGACAAATGAAACGGATAGAAAACAAAAAAAGAGTTACAATTTTAGTATTTTCTCTGCCGTCAAGCGCTCATACCGCAGCGACGGGATATTTTTTATCTGAGGGAACGAGTGTAGCGCAGCGAAATTCAAAGTCCCGCTACAGGCTATATGTGCACCTCTGCTTGCTCATTGGCTCTCGTGAATGACAGTGACCATTCCTAACCTGTATCCTTACTAGTGATAGAAAGAAATGTTGTCTTTATGGTGGTTGTTGTTGTTGTTGTCGACTTCAGTCCTGAGACTGGTTTGATGCAGCTCTCCATGCTACTCTATCCTGTGCATGCTGCTTCACCTCCCAGTACGCACTGCAGCCTACATCTTTCTGAAACTGCTTTGTGTATTCATCTTGTGGTCTCCCTCTACCATTTTTACCCTCCACGCTGCCCTCCAATACTAAATTGGTCATCCCTTGATGCCTCAGAACATGTCCGACCAACCGATCCCTTCTTCTAGTCAAGTTGTGCCACAAACTCCTCTTCTCCCCAGTTCTATTCAATACCTCCTCATTAGTTATGTGATCTACCCACCTAATCTTCAGCATTATTCTGTAGCACCAAATTTCGAAAGCTTCTATTCCCTTCTTGTCCAAACTATTTATCGTCCATGTTTCACTTCCATACATGGCTACACTCCGTACAAATACTCTCAGAAATGACTTCCTGACACTTAAATCTATACTCGATGTTAACAAATTTCGACCATCATCAGTTATTTTGCTCCCCAAATAGCAAAACTCCTTTACTACTTTAAGTGTCTCATTTTCTAATCTAATTCCCTCAGCATCACCTGAGTTAACTCGACTACATTCCATTATCCTCATTTTGCTTTTGTTGATGTTCATCTTATATTCTCCTTTCAAGACACTGTCCATCCTCTTCCAAGTCCTTTGTAATTCTGTCAGAGACAGCAATGTCATCAGCGAACCTCAAAGTTTTTATTTCTTCTCCATGGATTTTAATACCTACTCCGAACTTTTCTTTTGTTTCCTTTACTGCTTGCTCAATATACAGATTGAATAACACCGGGGAGAGGCTACAACCCTGTCTCACTCCCTTCCCAACCACTCCTTCTCTTTCATGTCCCTCAACTCTTATAATTGCCATCTGGTTCCTGTACAAATTGTGAATAGCTTTTCACTTCCTGTATTTTACCCCTGCCACCTTCAGAATTTGAAAGAGAGTATTCCAGTCAACATTGTCAAAAGCCTTCTCTATGTCTACAAATGCTAGAAATATAGGTTTGCCTTTTCTTAATCTAGCTTCTAAGATAAGCAGTGTTCCAACATTTCTACAGAATCCAAACTAGTCTTCCCTGAGGTCGGCTTCTACCAGTTTTTCCATTTGTCTGTAAAGAATTTGCGTTAGTATTTTGCAGCTGTGACTTATTAAACTGATAGTTTGGTAATTTTCACATCTGTCAACACCTGCTTTCTTTGGGAATGGAATTATTATATTCTTCTTGAAGTCTGAGGTTATTTCGTCTGTCTCAAACATTTTTTTGCTCACCAGATGGTAGAGTTTTGTCAGGACTAGCTCTCCCAAGGCTGTCAGTAGTTCTAATGGAATGTTGTCTACTCCCGGGGCCTTGTTTCGACTTAGGTCTTTCAGTGCTCTGTCAAACTCTTCATGCAGTATCATATCTCCCATTTCATCTTCATCTACATCCTCTTCCATTTACATAATATTGCCCGCAAGTACATCGCCCTTGTATGGACCTCTATATACTCCTTCCACATTTCTGCTTTCCCTTCTTTGCTTAGAACTGGGTTTCCATCTGAGCTCTTGATATTCATACAAGTGGTTCTCTTTTCTCCAAAGGTCTCTTTAATTTTCTTGTAGGTTGGTTGGTTTGTTGGATTAAAGGGACCAGACTGCTACGGTCATCGGTCCCTTTTTCCAAATACAAAGAACACCCACAGAGAATAAAAACGAGGAACAGAGAATAAAAACGAGGAACAGAATAGATCACAGACGATACAGAACAAGAGAAACTTAGACAAAGACAAGACAAAACGAACTAAAATCACACAGCGTGTGACGGTGGTTGGCCGACCATAGAAATAAAAAAGGAAAAGCCAACCACTGAGAAACACATTAAAAATCAGTTTAAAATCATAGGCCAAAGGGCAGAATCAACACAAAACAATAAAATAAAACCGAAACACTCAGATTAAATGATAAAATCCCCCTGCCCGAATAAAACGTAAAACTAAGTCAGCCATAGCAGAGTCGTCTGTTAAAAGGGCAGGGAGCGTATCAGGCAGCGCAAATGTCTGCCTGACCACAGCTAAAAGGGGGCAGGCCATCAAAATGTGGGCCACTGTCAAAGCCGCCCCACAGCAACATAGAGGAGGGTCCTCCCGGCGCAGTAAATAACTGTGTGTCAGCCAGGAGTGGCCAATGCGGAGCCGGCAAAGAACTACTGAGTCCCTGCGAGTGGCTCGCAGGGATGACCGCCACACAGCCGTCGTCTCCTTGACAGCACGGAGTTTATTGCGCGTTGTCAGTTCGCGCCATTCATCGTCCCATAGCGCCAAAATTTTGCGGCGGAAGACTGCCCGCAAATCAGTCTCTGGGAGGCCAACGTCCAGAGATGGCTTACTGGTGGCCTCTTTCGCCAGGCGGTCAACATGTTCATTACCCGGGATACCGACATGACCGGGGGTCCACACACAGACCACAGAGCGGCCGCAACGGGCAGGGGTATGCAGGGACTCTTGGATAGCCATCACCAGACGAGAACGAGGGAAACACTGGTCGAGAGCTCGTAAACCGCTCAGGGAATCGCTACAGATAACGAAGGACTCACCTGAGCAGGAGCGGATATACTCTAGGGCACGAAAGATGGCGACCAGCTCAGCAGTGTAAACGCTGCAACCATCCTGCAAGGAACGTTGTTCGGAATGGTCCCCTAGAGTGAGCGCATACCCGACACGACCAGCAACCATCGAACCATCAGTGTAAACAACGCCAGAGCCCTGATACGTGGCCAGGATGGAATAAAAGCGGCGGCAGAAGGCCTCTGGAGGGACTGAGTCCTTCGGGCCCTGTGCCAAGTCGAGCCGAAGGCAAGGGCGAGGAACACACCATGGGGGTGTATGCAAAGTGGCCCGGAAAGGAGGTGGGACAGTGAAAACCCTAAGCCCAGAGAGAAGCTCTTTGACGCGGACCGCGATTGTACGACCAGACCGGGACCGACGTTCTGGCAGATGGACGACCGATCGCGGGAACAGGAGACGATAGTTTGGATGCCCGGGCAAGCTTAAAACATGGGTAGCATAAGCGGCTAGCAAACATTGGCGCCGTAACCACAGGGGAGGGACACCTGCCTCCACTAGCATGCTGTCCACAGGGCTGGTGCGGAAAGCACCAGTGGCAAGCCGTATGCCGCTGTGTAGGATTGGGTCCAGTACCCGCAGCGCAGATGGGGATGCTGAGCCATAAGCCAGGCTCCCATAATCCAGACGGGACTGGATTAACGCCTGGTAGAGCCGTAGGAGAGTAGATCGGTCGGCGCCCCACGTGGTGTGGCTAAGGCATCGCAGAGCATTTAGATGCCGCCAACATGCCTGTTTAAGCTGCCGAATACGAGGCAGCCAAGTCAGCCGGGCATCAAAAACTACACCCAAAAACCTGAGTGTCTCCACCACAGCAAGGAGTTCGTCGGCAAGATAAAGCCGCGGCTCAGGATGGACTGTTCGGTGCCGGCAGAAATGCATAACGCAGGTCTTGGCAGCCGAAAACTGAAACCCATGCGCTACAGCCCAAGACTGCGCCTTATGGATAGCACCCTGTAGCTGACGTTCAGCAGCTGCAATGCCAATAGAGCATTAGTAAAGGCAGAAGTCGTCAGTATACAGGGACGCTTGGACAGACGTCCCCACCGCCGCAGCGAGCCCGTTAATGGCTATTAAAAACAGGTTGACACTTAAAACAGATCCCTGTGGCACACCGTTCTCCTGGACGGGGGAGGAACTATGAGAGGCCGCGACTTGCACGCGGAAGGTACGATACGACAGAAAATTGTGGATAAAGATCGGCAGAGGGCCCCGAAGACCCCATTCATGTAGCGTAGAAAGGATGTGATGGCGCCATGTCGTATCGTACGCCTTCCGCATGTCGAAAAAGACAGCGACCAGGTGCTGACGGCGGGCAAAGGCAGTACAGATGGCCGACTCCAGGCTCACCAGATTGCCGGCGGCGGAGCGGCCTTTACGGAAGCCACCCTGAGATGGAGCCAGAAGGCCCCGAGACTCCAGTACCCAATTCAAGCGCCGGCTCACCATCTGTTCAAGCAACTTGCAAAGAACGTTGGTGAGGCTAATGGGACGGTAGCTGTCCACCACCAGAGGGCTCTTTCCAGGTTTCAAAACCGGGATGACAACGCTTTCCCGCCATTGCGACGGAAACTCCCCCTCGACCCAAAGACGGTTGTAAAGATCGAGGAGGCGCCGCTGGCAGTCCACTGAAAGGTGTTTCAGCATCTGACAGTGGATGCCATCTGGCCCAGGAGCGGTATCAGGGCAAGCGGCTAAGGCACTGCGAAATTCCCACTCACTGAATGGAGCATTGTAAGATTCTGGGTGGTGGGTGCGAAACGAAAGGCTCCGACATTCCATCCGCTCTTTAATGGAGCGGAAGGCACGGGGGTAAGTCGCAGAAGCGGAATTCATAGCAAAATGTTCTGCTAAGCGGTTTGCAATGACGTCGGAGTCAGTACAAACTGCTCCATTCAGTGAGAGCGCAGGGATGCTGACCTGCGATGGAGTGACATGGAGGCCAATGGTGGACACATACCGCTCCCAGCACTCCTCCTTGCCTTCGCGGATAAGGATGCGGGCCCGCGCACGCAGCCGTTTGAAGGTGATGAGGCGTTCAACGCAGGGATGTCGCTTGTGACGCTGGAGCGCCCGCCGGCGATCTTTAATCGCTTCAGCGATCTCAGGCGACCACCAAGGCACAGCCCTCCGCCGAGGGGACCCAGAAGAACGGGGAATGGCAGATTCGGCGGCAGCAGCGATGCCGGTGGTGACCAATTGAACCACCGCATCAATGTCATTACTAGAAAGAGGCTCAATAGCCGCAGTGGAGGAAAACAAGTCCCAGTCAGCCTTATTCATAGCCCATCTGCTGGGCCGCCCAGAAGAGTGACATGGTGGCAGTGACAGAAGGATCGGAAAGTGGTCACTACCACACAGGTCGTCATGCACTCGCCATTGGACAGACGGTAAGAGGCTAGGGCTGCAGATGGAGAGGTCAATGGCGGAGTACGTGCCATGCGCCGTGCTAAAGTGTGTGGAGGAACCATCATTTAAAAGCGAAAGATCGAGCTGTGCTAATAAATGCTCAATGGTGGCACCTCGACCTGTCGCCACTGAACCACCCCACAGAGGGTTATGGGCGTTGAAGTCGCCCAGTAGCAAGAAAGGTGGCGGCAATTGGACTATCAGAGCAGCCAGGACATGCTGCGCGACAGCACCATCCGGTGGAAGGTAAAGACTGCAGACGGTAACAGCCTGTGGCATCCACACCCGAACAGCGACAGCCTCTAAAGCTGTTTGTAGAGGCACAAACTCGCTGTGAAGAGAGTTAAGGACATATATGCAGACGCCACCAGACACCCTTTCATAAGCTGCCTGGTTCTTATAATAACCCCGATAGCCACGGAGGGCGGGGGTTCGAATTGCTGGAAACCAAGTTTCCTGAAGTGCAATGTAGAAGAAAGGGTGAAGGCTGATAAGTTGGCGGAGCTCAGCTAGATGGTGGAAGAAACCGCTGCAGTTCCACTGGAGGATGGTATTTTCCATGTCTGTGAAAAGCATGACGGGACTGGGAAGGCAGATTACTCCGCTGGGTCACCTGCTGCCTCCGATTGAGCACCTGTGCTAGTGCTATCCATGGCGTCTGAGGGACCCGCGAGATCGAGGTCCTCAGCGGACGCCAGAATCTCCACCTCGACCTCAGACGCAGAGCTGGAAGGGTGCGGTGGGGTGGCTGCCACCGCGAGTGCTTTGGGCGTAGAGCTCTTCTTCTTGGATTTCTCACGCTGCTCCTTGGGTTTAACTGGCTGGGAGGGCTTCACTGATTCAGTCTCCGGGACTGAGGAGGATCATGAAGCCCTTCGACCAGCTGATTGTGGGCACTTACGCCACTGTCGGTCGTCAGTCTTCCCACTGGCGGGAACCTGGGAAGGGAGGGACCCAAGGGACCCCTTGCAAGCGTGAGAAGCCGAAGAAGGCGGACACTTCTCCTGACTTATCCTGAGGCCAAAAGGAAATACGACCGACTACATCCTGTGAGAATGACATCGTCCTACGCCGCTGCTACAACACCTGTGCTCGCCCCATCAGTTTCGCGACTTCCGGCCGGATCGATGAGTGGTACAACTCCTCCTGCCCCCTTGCCAGTGGTGGGCACTACCCACTGGGTTGCTCCTGCGCCACCTACCTCAGGAGCAACTCCATCCCCCCCATCAGGGACGTCCGTCCCTGCTTCTAAGCCAGAGAAGTGTCCGCCTTCTTCGGCTTCTCACGCTCGCAAGGGGTCCCTTGGGTCCCTCCCTTCCCAGGTTCCCGCCAGTGGGAAGACTGACGACCGACAGTGGCGTAAGTGCCCACAATCAGCTGGTCGAAGGGCTTCATGATCCTCCTCAGTCCCGGAGACTGAATCAGTGAAGCCCTCCCAGCCAGTTAAACCCAAGGAGCAGCGTGAGAAATCCAAGAAGAAGAGCTCTACGCCCAAAGCACTCGCGGTGGCAGCCACCCCACCGCACCCTTCCAGCTCTGTGTCTGAGGTCGAGGTGGAGATTCTGGCGTCCGCTGAGGACCTCGATCTCGCGGGTCCCTCAGACGCCATGGATAGCACTAGCACAGGTGCTCAATCGGAGGCAGCAGGTGACCCAGCGGAGTAATCTGCCTTCGCAGTCCCGTCATGCCTTTCACAGACATGGAAAATACCATCCTCCAGTGGAACTGCAGCGGTTTCTTCCACCATCTAGCTGAGCTCCGCCAACTTATCAGCCTTCACCCTTTCTTCTACATTGCACTTCAGGAAACTTGGTTTCCAGCAATGCGAACCCCCGCCCTCCGTGGCTATCGGGGTTATTATAAGAACCGGGCAGCTTATGAAAGGGTGTCTGGTGGCGTCTGCATATATGTCCTTAACTCTCTTCACAGCGAGTTTGTGCCTCTACAAACAGCTTTAGAGGCTGTCGCTGTTCGGGTGTGGATGCCACAGGCTGTTACCGTCTGCAGTCTTTACCTTCCACCGGATGGTGCTGTCGCGCAGCATGTCCTGGCTGCTCTGATAGTCCAATTGCCGCCACCTTTCTTGCTACTGGGCGACTTCAACGCCCATAACCCTCTGTGGGGTGGTTCAGTGGCGACAGGTCGAGGTGCCACCATTGAGCATTTATTAGCACAGCTCGATCTTTCGCTTTTAAATGATGGTTCCTCCACACATTTTAGCACGGCGCATGGCACGTACTCCACCATTGACCTCTCCATCTGCAGCCCTAGCCTCTTACCGTCTGTCCAATGGCGAGTGCATGACGACCTGTGTGGTAGTGACCACTTTCCGATCCTTCTGTCACTGCCACCATGTCACTCTTCTGGGCGGCCCAGCAGATGGGCTATGAATAAGGCTGACTGGGACTTGTTTTCCTCCACTGCGGCTATTGAGCCTCTCTCTAGTGATGACATTGATGCGGTGGTTCAATTGGTCACCACCGGCATCGTTACTGCCGCCGAATCTGCCATTCCCCGTTCTTCTGGGTCCCCTCGGCGGAGGGCTGTGCCTTGGTGGTCGCCTGAGATCGCTGAAGCGATTAAAGATCGCCGGCGGGCGCTCCAGCGTCACAAGCGACATCCCTGCGTTGAACGCCTCATCACCTTCAAACGGCTGCGTGCGCGGGCCCGCATCCTTATCCGCGAAGGCAAGGAGGAGTGCTGGGAGCGGTATGTGTCCACCATTGGCCTCCATGTCACTCCATCGCAGGTCAGCATCCCTGCGCTCTCACTGAATGGAGCAGTTTGTACTGACTCCAACGTCATTGCAAACCGCTTAGCAGAACATTTTGCTATGAATTCCGCTTCTGCGACTTACCCCCGTGCCTTCCGCTCCATTAAAGAGCGGATGGAATGTCGGAGCCTTTCGCTTCGCACCCACCACCCAGAATCTTACAATGCTCCATTCAGTGAGTGGGAATTTTGCAGTGCCTTAGCCGCTTGCCCTGATACCGCTCCTGGGCCAGATGGCATCCACTGTCAGATGCTGAAACACCTTTCAGTGGACTGCCAGCGGCGCCTTCTCGATCTTTACAACCGTCTTTGGGTCGAGGGGGAGTTTCCGTCGCAATGGCGGGAAAGCGTTGTCATCCCGGTTTT
This sequence comes from Schistocerca piceifrons, assembly GCF_021461385.2. Lineage (NCBI taxonomy): Eukaryota > Metazoa > Arthropoda > Insecta > Orthoptera > Acrididae > Schistocerca > Schistocerca piceifrons. The sequence goes on from NC_060139.1 coordinate 384,832,170, forward strand.
GAAACCTGGAAAGAGCCCTCTGGTGGTGGACAGCTACCGTCCCATTAGCCTCACCAACGTTCTTTGCAAGTTGCTTGAACAGATGGTGAGCCGGCGCTTGAATTGGGTACTGGAGTCTCGGGGCCTTCTGGCTCCATCTCAGGGTGGCTTCCGTAAAGGCCGCTCCGCCGCCGGCAATCTGGTGAGCCTGGAGTCGGCCATCCGTACTGCCTTTGCCCGCCGTCAGCACCTGGTCGCTGTCTTTTTCGACATGCGGAAGGCGTACGATACGACATGGCGCCATCACATCCTTTCTACGCTACATGAATGGGGTCTTCGGGGCCCTCTGCCGATCTTTATCCACAATTTTCTGTCGTATCGTACCTTCCGCATGCAAGTCGCGGCCTCTCATAGTTCCTCCCCCGTCCAGGAGAACGGTGTGCCACAGGGATCTGTTTTAAGTGTCAGCCTTTGCAATCTTCACTGATGTGTTGCCCAGTGTGCCTTGATGAGACAAGCAGTTAGTGGTATACACAAATGTCTCTTGCACATTCCACTTTATTGTTTAGAGAACTGGATAATGTGCTTCTGTTTGTGGTTGCCAGACTAGGAACATTAGAAGCACTCTATTATCATCCAAGCTGTCTTCTTTCTGAGTGGCAGCCAGTGCAACTGTACGCTGAAGCTTTCATGTTGTATACCATTGCTGTTGGTTTTGATATGCTTTTGTGGTGCTATGTAAACCTTTCTTCAACAATCTGGTGAAACTATTAACAGGCTAGCACGGCTTGTAGTATTTGAGCAGACTTGTATGGTGAAATAAACAGTGCAGCTTTTCAGTCTCTCTCTAATTTTATCAGAGGTCTGAAGTAGATCTGGAGTACCTTTTTCCTAAATGAATAATGCAGCGTATCTTGTGTAGTGATCAACAACATTTTGAAATTCTGTACACTAGAGAAATTAACTATATGTGCTTGCAACATTGTGAAATTTGAGTCAACCTGTAAAACACAGTATGTGAGAGGATGCAATATTACATACAGTGTGATCCCAGACACAATTGCAAGAAGGTAGTGTTGGAACTGACACATAAGAGAATGAGTCTGGACTTTTAACTCTGTAAAACAGCTTCATGAATTCTTGTTAGAACTTTTAGTAAACATGTCATTATACTAACAGCAGCTAAACAACTGTGCAACAGACATTACCCACACTGTGGTACAGTTGTTTTGTTTCATCGGCCATACCCTAGACACCAAGGCAGCCACCGAACTTTAAAAGTCAGTCACAGCCTTTCTATACAAACTGTCGAACCAAAAAGGTAGCAATGAACGGAAGAGGGGTGGATGCAACCAATAACGAAGCTGTTAGAAATAATTCAAAATAAGTCACTTTAATAAATGTTAGATATTATACAAACATATTTACAATATTCAGTCAGGGTGAGACAACATTAGTTTACGTTGCCATCAACATCACCAAGTGGGGTTTCCAAATCTTTGAAGTGCTCGGTCTTGAGTGACGAGATCCATTTGTACTTTCTTCCTCATGTAGAATATGGGGCAGTCTCGACTGGAGGAAAAAATAAATAAATAAAATATATATTAACAATGGTGTTCATACAAATATAATCCAATTCAATGTTAAATATATGTATTTCAGGGTTTGACACAAAACTGGGAAAGAACTGTGAAGTACAAATGGACATGCACTTACTTAATATCAGTCTTAATTAACACCTTACAGTTGTTCTTTAATTATTCTTCAGTACCAACATTTTATGATACGTAACTGACAGTGAGACAGCTAACAATACACAGGCTTTAGGCACTTGCTCTATTCTTTCCATACATCAAAATTAGCTGGAACTGATTGCATATTTGTAATCCATTGAAACCATTACGAAACAGAATTTTGGGGTTAACATCACTACACCAGGGTTCATCTAAATCTACATTTATACTCCGCAAGCCACCCAACGGTGTGTGGCGGAGGGCACTTTGCGTGTCACTGTCATTACCACGGGAACACGTGGAGTTACCTGTTAGAAAATGAATATCACAAGTCATACTGGCCTAGGAATGTTGTTTATGATTTAAATAAACACACTTTCAAAATTAAAGCTTCCTCCACCTCTTTGGTTATCAACTGGGCACTTCCTGCTCCAAGAAATCCAGATCTTACTCTTTCAAATGTTAGTTGGCTCACTGTCAGTTACATATCATAAAATGCTGGTATGTGACGACTTTCATAACCTTAGCAAATTTTGGTGTGCCGCACCTTGTTTGTGTTATTAGCTCCGATTTCTATCCTCTACACTGATTTATCACATGATTTACAATAACTGTAGCAGGAACAGCAGCAGTATTTCGAGCCACAATTTGAAATCTGCAGACATTGGTTGAAAAATTTCATTGCGAAGTCTACATACTTTGCAAGCCACCTTACAGTGCATGAGGAGGGTACTTGTCCACTACTGTCACTTCCCTGTTTCAGCTGCAAACGTTGTGTGGAAAAAGTGACAATTAGTATGCCAATGTCTGAGCTAAAAACTCTAATTTTACGTTCTGTGTTGTATCAAGATATATGTAAACCAGTGCCCCACTGGAGATGGATGAAGTTCTCCACACAGTTTTGTGCTTATTAAATTAACCTATGATGAGACGTGCTGTTGTTTGTATTTTCTCTATTTCCTCTAGGTCTCAGACTGAGGTGCAATAGACAAGTATTGGCCAAAAGAGGTTATGTGAGCTACTACACTTGTTGATGAGCTAGTATTTTGAAGATTCTTCCAATGAATCTGTGTGGCCTCTACCTTTCCTACAGCTAGTTTTACACCATTGTTCCACTTTAAATCTGTATGCATACACTCAGATATTTAGTGGACATGACTGACTGTAGAACTGCTTGGCAATTGTGTAATCAAACAATCATTGGTATTTACATGCAATGCATTAAATTTGTTTGTCTTGAATAGCAACTGCCAATCCCAGCACCAAGCGCCAATTCTCTGCAGATCTTCCAGAATTTTGATACACTTTATAGCGTCTCTATATTGTAATGGTGGCAATATTAGGTACTGATTTATTCATATATAGTGTAAATAGTTTTCATCTTATAACACTCGCCCAAGGCATTCACAAAGCTACTTTTATGTTTGACTATTTTTCTTAATTATCAAAGAGATCTTGTGTTCTATTGGCCCACAGCTTGTAAAATCCATTCTCTGCATTCATATTTTTCAGGTTCTACAGAGGATATTTTTAGTTTTTAGAAAGGTCATAATACACGGGGGATAAATTATGTTTTGCTTTATGCTAATGTATAAAGTGGGGTAAAAAATAATCAATATGAGTATTATGTACAATCATTGGGAAAGGAAGTCAACAGGGAGATATCCTAATGCAAAGTCAATAAGGTATCAAATGATATGTGAATATAAAATGTGAATTATGAAATTAAATATCACTAAGTTTGCATTGTAGTTTCCTTTTACAAACCTTGTGCAAATGACTTCTTCATGCAAACTTCCTTGACATCGCTGGCATTGAGTCCACAAGCGACAAAACTGTTCCTCTAGTGATTGCAGACGAAACAGTTCTTGCTGGTACAGTTTCACTTCATCTTTCCGACAGTGGCTGCATAAAGCGGATGTATCTTGCAGAACTGCCTTGCAACCAATGCAAGTTTCTTTACGGCGTGTGAAAGCTGCCAGTGCTCCAACACGAGATGTTACCAAAGCCTTTGTTCGAGTGTGATCTCCACCTGGGGGGAATATTAATTTCCTTCTTAGCACATGACAGTAATTAATCCTTAATTTTTAATGTGTGTTTGTTTGACTGAAGCAATTTCAGATAAATTTTTATTATAAATAATATAAACTAACACCCGGAATCAGTAATTCAAATAATAAAAGTAAATTTATATGGACAATAATTAAAAAGAGGAACTGCGAAATCAATTAAGGAATGCGAAGATTTTGTTACACAGCAAACAACCAAAATTATAAATCACAGCATTCAAGTAGCTAATGTGTTTAATATTAATCACTTCCTTGAAGGACTTCAGAAGTTTGGCATGCACAATCCAAGGGATAAAGCAATAGAATACATACAAGAAAAAATGTATTATACATACATTACTCTATGTTCTGCCAACAAATTAAGAATGAAATAAACTTTCTCAAAACCAATCATCTTGCCAATATTTCAAGTAATTAACTAAAGTTCTGTTCCTCAAAGATAAACAAGTCCAATATGCAATGCATTGTATCACAGGATATGCTATTTTGTCTGACCACTTTAAAAGCAAGCTAGTGAGACATATTATTATTAATAACTGACAAGTCTCACTACCTACCTCCTTAACAAAGGTACTCTAAAAGATTAAGTTTGCAAGAATAATAACACATCTATCTCAACCTGGGTTCAAAACGAATCTCTCCACATAATGTTTTTCTTTTAAATTCATCAATCAGATTATGTAAAAATTTAAATGACATAATGTTGTCAGCTGGTGTCTTATGTGACACTGTTTAACGCTTAAGCGGTAGAGCGGGGTGTTCAGAACACCCCAGTCATCCTTATCAAGATTATTACATAATGGATAGGAGTATAATGTCATGTTCTTTGCTACCTTTCTAGGGCGTAATATGAAAGCTTTGAGTAACAATAGAATCTACAATCGAAGTGCAAGTTCCAAGAAAACACACAATAATGAGCCTTGAGGTGTTGTCGGCACCCTGCGAGACTCTTTATGTTGCAGTGGTGCGAGAAAGTGCACAGTTCTGTTCCGTAGAAGCTGCTGGTATTTTGTCGCTTTGTGCAGCTAAAACAGATATGTATTGTTACGAAATAGAACAAGAAAGAGTGCGGAAGCTTCTGGAAGACCTCTTGGACAAAACTTTTGTAGAAGAAGAAGAAGAAGAAGAAGAAGAAGAAGAAGAGGAAACAGACAGTTGTGAAGTTATCTCTCATCACAGTGACACAGAAACGGAGGACAAAGACAGCCTGGAACTGGAACCGCAAGTAAGTGCAGAGGATAGTGAAAACAAGCACGACTTTTTTTATTGGAAAGGACAAGGTTACAAAATGGATGAAAAAATGTTGTAGTTGCAACGTATGAACTAGAAGTGTGGACCTCATTATTCATCTCCCTGGTGTGAAAGCTATCCCAAAATCTGTAAAAACTGCTGTGGACTGTTTTTCGATATTTACAAATGCTGTAATAATTAGAACGATTACATCATGCCCAAACATTTACATACAACGCATTACATCAAATTCCACTAGAGACCGTGATGCCAAACCAACAAATGAGGAAGAAATCAAATCTCTTCTGGGTCTATTGATACTGACTAGGCATTATAGGGCAGGACGCCAAAATCTGGAAGACTTATGGGACACAAATGGTTTTGGAATTGCAATATTTTGTGCAACAATGAGTTTACGGCACTTTCGTTTCTTGTTGCGTTGTTTGAGATTCGTGATATTCGAGACGGACTATAGTGTAAAGAACTTTATTGCCCGGCTGCATTCAGAGAAGTGTTTGAATTATTCATGTCAAACTGCGTCAGTAATTATACTGTGTCTGAATATACAACAGGGGATGAACAACTGGTTGCATTTAGAGGCAAATGCATTTTCCGACAGTAAATACCAAGCAAGTCAGCGAAATATGGTTTGAAAATTTTCACCTTGTGTGACGCAAGAACATGGTATTCTTTGGGGATGGAAATCTGTGTTGGGAGCCAGAGGATCCCTTTGCACTGTCAAACTCACTTAAGGACAAAGTAAATAGACTTGTACGGCCAATCGAAGATACAGGATGCAATGTGACACAAGACAACTGGTTTTGTTCCATACCACTGGCTGAAGAGCTCCTCAAAAAGAAATTTACAGTAGTAGGAACTCTTAGAAAGAATAAGAGGGAGCTACCTCCAGACTTTGTTTGCACGAGAGGTCGTGAACTTAGAAGCACCAGCACCCTTTTTGGATTCAGAAAGGATATCACTATAGTTTCATAAGTGCCAAAGAAGGGCAAAAACGTTAAATCTCCTTTCATCTTTGCATCATGACGGAGCCATCGACACTAACACTGGGGCGTAAAAGAAATCAGAAATTATAAGAATGTAAAATAAGACCAAAACATGTGTGGACACAATAGAGGAAATGTTCGCTACTTATTCAACCTCATGAAAAACTAGACGCTGGCCACTTGGCCTATTTTTCCGAATGATTGACATTGCTTGCATTAATACCTTCATCATATACGCAAATAATAACAATGAGAGGATTTCCCGAAGAATGTTTTTATATGATGTCAGAAGGTCATTAGTAAATTCCATAGTGTGCAAGAGAGCAGCCACTCGCTCCCTGCCTAAACAAGTTAGACCAGGGTGTATACATGGACGAGGAAAAAAAATTCCCGGATTTCCCGGTTAAAAATACACTTTCTAACGGATGAAAATACACTTTTTCCATGTTAAGTAACAGTATAATTTTTGCTCAGAACTGTAAAACTTATCAATCCTTTCAATGGTTGTGCGATGTGCTTTTGTAAGCTGGTCGTAGCTCATGTCAAGCGATCTCGCCAGCCGATGACAGTGGATATTCAGAGCATAGGAAATGTGATGTAGTCAGCCAATAGAGACATCTCTGTTAAGTAGCGCGAACACACAAATAGGGAAAGGTAATGGTTTAAATTAATATATATATTGTTGCTAAAAGAAAAGAAAAGCTTTCACGTACCCTATAATATTGGCCTCTAAGATTAATAAGCTGCAAGAGAAGCTGGGTTCTCACACGTAATGTTGATCTTTTTTGTGTGTGTTACACTTCAACATACATCACAGAAATGTGCCAGTAAATTTTTTTAACAACGACATAAACATCTGATCTTATGGGGTCGAAAATACTCTAAATGGTCGTTCTCAAAGATTTGAATTTTGAATGAAAGTCAAACGCTCTGTGATTTAAGAAATTCATCGGACATTCGCGCACAGAGTTCATCTTGTGTAAAAGGAAATTTACTTTACTTGAAAGTAACGCTTTTCAAACAACCATTCGGATTATTTTCCTGTGACCTGTTAGATTCATTTCAGCAGTTGCGCCAGAAGACAGGCGTCGCGGTGCTTGCGCAGCTACGGTGATGCAGGAAGCCTGTACGTGTAAAACATTAAAAGATCTTACATTATGTCATAAAAGAAACAAGACGTTAGAGGATAATCCAAGAGCATGGGAATTTTGTGAACCCTACTAAAATGCATAATTCGACATCAAGTGCACATTCGTATGTTCAGATTCAGATGATCTCATGTTTGGTTCTTTATTATGGCATAATGCCATACACGCTAGACGATGAAAACGTGCACTTGAAATGTAGCGAACAGTTGAAACTAGGCAATAGTGTCGAATTAAACACTTTGTTTCAAATAAACTGACTGCCTCAGCAGAAAAGATTTATAAAAAAGTCAAATTTCTTTAACAAACCGACAAAGATAACTTCAAAAGTCAAATTTCTTTAACAAACCGACAAAGATAACTTCATTGTTCTGCAAGGTGATTAACGCTTGACTGTCAGAAAAGTAGAAACAAAATAAAATCTGAAACTAATAACTTATTTTAGCCTTCCGTAATTATGAGTATGTATTTTAATTCACTTGATAGCTCCCGAGCACAGAAATCCGTTTTGTTTTCATTTGACGTGAGAGCAATAAACGAAGAAGAAACAGCAAAATTACTTAACGTAAACACAGGTCACGTGGAAGCTACCACCTCCCCACTACAACTTTTTTTAGACTGCTCTGTTCACCAGGTCCGGATCTACGATATTTCCGAACTGGGCCAATATTAGGTAGTGGCGCTACCCACCCCTCGAGCATTTGAAGTAGGACGCCAAAAATTTAAAAAAAATGGACTTTTCAAAAATATCTTCATATTGTAGCGCATGTCTTTCTGAAGTGTCTGATACATAAAGCATGTATGATCAAGGCAACATAAGACATGTTATTTGGTCTTAAGTGTGCCGAAGTGCAGTGCCACGCCCCTTCACACAATATTCTTCCATCGCACTTCTCTGTATTTCGCTCTGTGGAATTCAAACATGTAATATTTTGTAATGGGTGCCATCAAACTGTATTCAGGCCAGCGGAAATTAAAATGTCCTGTGGTGCCTCTCCTGCTCCCAGTCGGCCGGTTTGACACCTGCCCTGCTTAAATAAAAATCTCGCAATTAATAGTGGATGGGATTATTTGTAACCGGGAGAACAAGAACTCTTCAGAAAATTTGCAGTCTTTACTGCCTATTAGCTAATAACTTGCTGTTCTGTGTGACATAAAATTATATATATAGGATACATAAAACAAGTAAAGACAAGAGACAAGCAAGACAGTACACATTTCTTCAATCCTTAAGTCCTAGCTTTTTTCTCTCTGTAATCTTGCCACAGCTTTATATGGTGTACTTTCCTTTCTGGGAAAGAATCTATTACGCCATCAAAGTTCGCCAACGTTTTGCTATATGAAAAAACAAAATGTCGTTGTCTAATACCAGAAAAGCTGTTAATACAAATAGTACCCAAGACTGGTGTGGTTTCTCGATCTGATTACGTGTATTTTGTCACTGTCTGCTAGATAAAACGAAATAGGCCTGCCTAATATTGCAGCAGTTGTTACACACACCAAATAAACGAGACTGTTTTGGCACAAATGGTCATTTTTATAACACCACAAAATATAATTCAGGAAGTACCAAGATCAAAAGCCCATTAGGCCTTCTAACAAACAATCTTGTCATCACTAATTCTGTAACTACTCCTGCCAGTGTCAAAATTTATTCTCTGGTTAACTTCACTAACCCTGCCACAATCACTGGTTTAGTTCTCCAGCATTTGTTCTCCGGTTACGTGTTATTAAGTGCTTGTACAACGCGTTTTCCGTGCTACTCCCAGAATAGAACTTTAGCGGCTGCTAGCCGGGGATTGTGGTGTACTGGACTGGCCAAAAATTTTCTGTCAAAATTTCATTTTCTTGGATACACGGAGAAGACAACACGTAATCTTAGTTGCCTGTTATTCCTGTTAGTCATTTATTTACACTCTCGCAGCCTGAATCTATGGAATTCGCTAGTAATTATAACGCTGATGATTTGCAAACCCAGTCAACCACATAAACAGCGATTGTCATTCACCCTTTCGGATTTATTCGCTCAGCTCGTATAGACCTGTCCTCTTTTGTCTGCAGGAAAGTATTTTTCTAGATGCGACGGGAATTCTCCTGGCAGAGACATCACATACATACACTATGCACGCATTCAAAAATCAATTTACGATTCATTCAGAAATCAACTTAGGATTTGATCAAAAAAGTTCAAAAACCAACAGGGATGCATTCAAAATCATATGAGTAATCAATAGACCAACGAACACTGGATGCTAGGCGCTTTGTGAAACAAGGTCTTTTTCCTCAATATACTCTCACTGGTACTCTATCACATATACCCATCACTATGACTCCACCATATATCCCCCACACTGCACCAAACATAAAAATCAAAGGGCTGTTACCTAAAGTTTCTCATAAACAATGAGTAGATAAACGTCTGTCCATGAATCAAATCTGTGCATATTATGCAGAATGGCACACAACACTTTCTGCAGATAACACTTCTGACTTTGCTTATGAGTATTAAGGCTAGCACATACCATCAGGGCAAAGTGTAATCATTCTCATCTGCCCATTTTTGATTTTTATTTCCTACTTCATAAATATATGCCACCTAAAACTAAGAATCACTACACACTCATTCACTCCACAGTAAAATTATAGAAAGAAACTTAATGTGTATTTGGCATAAAGTTTATATGAATTACCATTGTGGATACACCCAAATTTAGATTTGTTAGTTACAAAATTAATTCTATTTAAAACAGTTATTTTGAAGAAACAATTCAGTTATTCTGCAGTACATACCAGCTGAATGGCTGTAATTACAAGTGACCAGGTTTCCTGTGAAGCCAATTTATTTTGCTACATAACTCAACTGAAAGACTTTACTCACGCAATAATATAGATTCAGCTTTATCTCCCAGTATCGGAGCAAATATTCTCAGTAGTGGCTTTGACAACTGGTTTTCCAAATAATAACTTGAATCTATAGGTATATTGTTCTCCAGCACATAGATTGGGTCCTGGAGCAAAAAGGACATCATTTTAAAAAATTAACTGTTCTGCGTAAAAAATACACATTGATAATTTAAAATTTTTATCATCAAAAACATAAGAGAATCAAAAGAAGAGTACTAGTTCAAAAAAGTATAAGATTACATTGCATGATAATATTCCTAAAGTATTACAGTCTCAACATACTCTAAGATTAGCTGAATTTATGAGCACGCCATTGAGACGAAGTTTCATTCAAATTACATTAAATGAATAAACTATTTTAGCAGGACACAAAAACATCAAGGAAACAACACATCATTTGTCAGTCATACCTCTCTTTCCAAAAAAATCTCCTACTTGTTGATTCCTTGAACTCTTCAATTTGTCTAAATTGTACTTTGATAGAGTGTGCAATCTAATGAGTACAATATGGGCTATGCAGTATTTGTGTGTCTCGTTAGAAAGAGAGAACTCTGATAGGGACTTCATCCAGGAGCTAAATGATTTTAGGTTTTTCTTAAGTTCTTGTCCAATGGTCACCACACCTTCTTTTGGTGATAGCAATCTTCTGCCTTAAACACATTTTCCCAAATTTTATAAATTTTACAGCATCATGTTGTTATAGGATTTAGCAACTGGCAAAGGGAGTCAGGAACCAAGACCTTAGCATCCAGAGACAGTGGCCATGTGTGTGTGAGTTATTGTTTGAATTTGTGAGAGTTCTACTTCTAAAGGGCTTTGTCTGAATGCTGAAATGTTTTAAGCACTCTTTTTCATTGTGCCCAACTGCAAATCAACACCTCCTTTATATGTTGAAATCTATCCTTTCCATATTATTGTTGATTCTTAAAATATCTACCTGTATCTTTTCCATTTCTACCATTGGATTTAGTAGTTTGCATAGTACCCTTGCAATATAGCATTACATTAATTGGCATTTTCCTTTTGTGTGAGAGCTCCTGCTGAGGAGACCCTGCCTCGAGATCCTAATTTGGGAGGTGTTCTATATTAGATCTAGAATATTTTAATCAGGGGAAACTATCATGACATTTTTAGCAGAGAAATGCCTTATTAGAGAAAGATAGTGCGGAGGTTTCCACACTGAAGTACTGCATCTGCTGAAGGTTGTACCAACCACGTCAACAGGTAACATAACAGTTGCCGTACCTCTCTCTTATTATCAACTGACAACTAGGGGAACTTTCCTCCAGGATGACATATATCTGTGTACCCTCCCCAACAACGAGGACTTGGTGTTTCCACTATGGTAATCATGTTGATGATCTGTTCTCATTTACCTCACAGGCCATGCAGTCATCCATATTTATTAATATTTCTAGCTCTCTAATCTTATTTCAGCTTTAATGTTTACTTTACTAAGTTCTATTCTTCCCTATAGTATGCAGAGCTTTTCCTCTTCTCTTTGGCAGTTGCTCTTAATTTCACACCTTTACTTTCTTCTACATCTACATTTATACTCTGCAAGCCACCCAACGGTGTGTGGCGGAGGGCACTTTACGTGCCACGGTCATTACCTCCCTTTTCTGTTCCAGTCGCGTATGGTTCGCGGGAAGAACGACTGTCTGAAAGCCTCCGTACATGCTCGAATCTCTCTAATGTTACATTCGTGATCTCCTCGGGAGGTGTAAGTAGGGGGAAGCAATATATATTTGATGGCTCCTCCAGAAACGCACCCTCTCGAAACCTGGCGAGCAAGCTACACCGCGATGCAGAGCGCCTCTCTTGCAGAGTCTGCCACTTGAGTTTGCTAAACATCTCCGTAACGCTATCACGGTTACCAAATAACCCTGTGATGAAACGCGCCGCTCTTCTTTGGATCCTCTCTATCTCCTCCGTCAACCCAATCTGGTACAGATCCCACACTGATGACCAATACTCAAGTATAGGTCGAATGAGTGTTTTGTAAGCCACCTCCTTTGTTGATGGACTACATTTTCTAAGGACTCTCCCAATGAATCTCAACCTTGTACCCGCCTTACCAACAATTAATTTTATATGATCATTCCACTTCAAATCGTTCCGCACGCATACTCCCAGATATTTTACAAAAGTAACTGCTACCAGTGTTTGTTCCGCTATCATATAATCATACAATAAAGGGTCCTTCTTTCTATGTATTCGCAATACATTACATTTGTATATGTTAAGGGTCAGTTGCCACTCCCTGCACCAAGTGCCTATCCGCTGCAGATCTTCCTGCATTTCGCTACAATTTTCTAATGTTGCAACTTCTCTGTATACTACAGCATCATCCGCGAAAAGCCGCATGGAACTTCCGACACTACTAGGTCATTTATATATATTGTGAAAAGCAATGGTCCCATTACACTCCCCTGTGGCACGCCAGAGGTTACTTTAACGTCTGTAGACGTCTCCCCATTGATAACAACATGCTGTGTTCTGTTTGCTAAAAACTCTTCAATCCAGCCACATAGCTGGTCTGATATTCCGTAGGCTCTTACTTTGTTTATCAGGCGACAGTGTGGAACTGTATCGAACGCCTTCCGGAAGTCAAGGAAAAAAGCATCTACCTGGGAGCCTGTATCTAATATTTTCTGGGTCTCATGAACAAATAAAGCGAGTTGGGTCTCACACGATCGCTGTTTCCGGAATCCATGTTGATTCCTACAGAGTAGATTCTGGATTTCCAAAAACGACATGATACGCAAGCAAAAAACATGTTCTGAAATTCTACAACAGATCGACGTCAGAGATATAGGTCTATAGGATTGCGCATCTGCTCGACGACCCTTCTTGAAGACTGGGCCTACTTGTGCTCTTATCCAATCATTTGGAACCTTCCGTTCCTCTAGAGACTTGCGGTACACGGCTGTTAGAAGGGGGGCAAGTTCTTTCGCGTACTCTGTGTAGAATCGAATTGGTATCCTGTCAGGTCCAGTGGACTTTCCTCTGTTGAGTGATTCCAGTTGCTTTTCTATTCCTTGGACGCTTATTTCGATGTCAGCCATTTTTTCGTTTGTGCGAGGATTTAGAGAAGGAACTGCAGTGCGGTCTTCCTCTATAAAACAGCTTTGGAAAAAGGTGTTTAGTATTTCAGCTTTACGCGTGTCATCCTCTGTTTCAATGCCATCATCATCCCAGAGTGTCTGGATATGCTGTTTCAAGCCACTTACTGATTTAACGTAAGACCAGAACTTCCTAGGATTTTCTGTCAAGTCGGTACATAGAATTTTACTTTCGAATTCACTGAACGCTTCACGCATAGCCCTCCTTATGCTAACTTTGACATCGTTTAGCTTCTGTTTTTCTGAGAGGTTTTGGCTGGGTTTACACTTGGAGTGAAGCTCTCTTTGCTTTCGCAGTAGTTTCCTAACTTTGTTGTTGAACCACGGTGGGTTTTTCCCGTCCCTCACAGTTTTACTCGGCACGTACCTGTCTAAAACGCATTTTACGATTGCCTTGTACTTTTTCCATAAACACTCAACATTGTCAGTGTCGGAACAGAAATTTTCATTTTGATCTTTAGGTAGTCTGAAATCTGCCTTCTATTACTCTTGATAAACAGATAAACCTTCATCCCTTTTTTCATATTCCTATCAACTTCCATATTCAGGGATGCTGCATCGGCCTTATTATCACTGATTCCCTATTCTGCACTTAAAGAGTCGAAAAGTTTGGGTCGGTTTGTTATCAGCAGGTCCAAGATGTTAGCTCCACGAGTCGGTTCTCTGTTTAATTGCTCGAGGTAATTTTCGGATAGTGCACTCAATATAATGTCATTCGATGCTCTGTCCCTACCACCCGTCCTAAACATTTGAGTGTCCCAGTCTATATCTGGTAAATTGAAATCTCCACCTAAGACTATAACATGCTGAGAAAATTTATGTGAAAAATATTCCAAATTTTCTCTCAGTTGTTCTGCCACTAATGCTGCTGAGTCGGGAGGTCGGTAAAAGGAGCCAATTATTAACCTAGCTCGTTTGTTGAGTGTAACCTCCACCCATAATAATTCACAGGAACTATCCACTTCTACTTCACTACAGGATAAACTACTACTAACAGCGATAAACACGCCACCACCAGTTGCATGCAATCTATCCTTTCTAAACACCATCTGTGCCTTTGTAAAAATTTTGGCAGAATTTATCTCTGGCTTCAGCCAGCTTTCTGTACCGATAACGATTTCAGCTTCGGTGCTTTCTATCAGCGCTTGAAGTTCCGGTACTTTACCAATGCAGCTTCGACAATTTACAATTACAATACCGATTGCTGCTTGGTCCCCGCATGTCCTGACTTTGCCCCGCACCCTTTGAGGCTGCTGCCCTTTCTGTACTTGCCCGAGGCCATCTAACCTAAAAAAACCGCCCAGTCCACGCCACACAACCCGTGCTACCCGTGTAGCCACTTGCTGTGTGTAGTGGACTCCTGACCTATCCAGCGGAACCTGAAACCCCACCACCCTATGGCGCAAGTCAAGGAATCTGCAGCCCACACGGTCGCAGAACCGTCTCACAGCCTCTGATTCAGACCCTCCACTCGGCTCTGTACCAAAGGTCCGCAGTCAGTCCTGTCGACGATGCTGCAGATGGTGAGCTCTGCTTTCATCCCGCTAGCGAGACTGGCAGTCTTCACCAAATCAGATAGCCGCCGGACGCCAGAGAGGATTTCCTCCAATCCATAGCGACACACATCATTGGTGCCGACATGAGTGACCACCTGCGGATGGGTGCACCCTGTACCCTTCACGGCATCCGGAAGGACCCTTTCCACATCTGGAATGACTCCCCCCGGTATGCACACGGAGTGCAAATCGGTTTTCTTCCCCTCTCTTGCTGCCATATCCCTAAGGGGCCCCATTACGCGCCTGAAGTTGGAGCTCCCAACTACCAGTAAGCCCACCCTCTGCGACAACCCGGATCTTGCAGACTGAAGGGCAACCTCTGGAACAGGACAAGCAGCCATGTTCGGCCGAAGATCAGTATCAGCCTGAGACGGAGCCTGAAACCAGTTCGTCAGACAAACTGGAGAGGCCTTCCGTTCAGCCCTCCAGAATGTCTTTCGCCCCCTGCCACACCTCGAGACGACCTCCCACTCTACCACAGGTGAGGGATCAGCCTCAATGTGGGCAGTATCCCGGGCAGCCACAGTTGTAGTCCGATCGAGGGATGCGTGGGACGAGCTGGCTGTCCCCGACAAACCCCCATCCGGACCCCCACAGTGATGCCCATTGACAACAGCCTCAAGCTGTGTGACCGAAGCCAACACTGCCTGAAGCTGGGAGTGAAGGGATGCCAACTCAGCCTGCATCCGAACACAGCAGTTGCAGTTCCATAAGGACAGAGTTTAGTTCTAAAAATCTTACAATTTCATGTCATCTCCTAGAGTTATAACTAATCTACCACAAATTAGGTACGTATAGTTATTTTATCTATAATACTGCCCATACCTTATGTATCAGACAATTTGGAGGAAAGGTAACAATGTTAAAGTCCATGACCAAAACAATGATCACTGTAAGAGGTATAATGTTGCAGCACTGTAAAAAGGATGAGCATTACCAATATTTCTCTTTTCTCACCTAATAGGGAAAGTGTGAATATAAAACTAGGGCCAAAACAGCAGCACAGGGAGATGTCAAGTAATTGGACACACTTATATTCAACAGCCTGCACAGAACATTATGGCCCAATTTTATAAACACTGTTGACTGGAGGTAAATTTTGACATTAGTTCAGAAACTGAACTCGTGTTCAGGACTCCATTCTTTTGCATAATACCAAACTTGGACCACCAAACAAGGTACACGGTTAATGTAAGTTAGCACAAAATATGGCATGATAATCACACTTTGTTTGCAAACATTAATTGTACATCACAGATACAATACTATTATGAAAAGGATAGACTGCTGCTCACCATAAAGGTGACACACTGAGTTGCAGACAGGCACAACAAAAAGACTATTACACATTGATCTTTCAGCCAGTGCCTTCTTCAGAAAGTAAAACACACATACGTTCATACAAGTAAGCATATCTCATGCACACTTGACTCCTATCTCTGGCTGCTGTGGCCAGAATGCAACACTGCCTGGCCAATGGAGGCAGGAATCCAGAGTGGGGTGCAGATGGGGAGAGAGAAGTCAGCACAGGCTGGTGGAGTGTGCAGGTACTAGATGGTGGTAGGACAAGGCTGCCAGGTGCAGCATCGGGATGCTGTGGGGGTGGGAGGGGGAATGGGAAATGGAAGGAGCAGAGAAAAGGCAAATACAGGTGGTTGCATTGGCAGAGAGCAGTGCACAATGAGAGTATATAGATGCAAACTGGGAGGAGAAGAAAGGGCAGAGGAGGTGGAAACTGTTGGGTGGAGGATGTGGGGAGAGTAGGTTACTGTAGGTTAATGCTGGGATGAGTTTGGGAGTGGAGAATGTGTTGTAAGGATAACTCCATCTACACAATTGAGAAGAGTTGGTGGTGGAGGGGAAGATCCAGATGACCAGGGTTGTGAAGTAGCCATTGAAATCCAGCATGTTATCTTCAACTGCATGTTGTGCCACTAGATGGTCTACTCTGCTTTTGGTCACAGTTTGACGGTGGCCATTAATCCTGGTGGCCAGCTGGTTGGTAGTCATACCAAAATATAAAAAGCTATGCAATGGCTGCAGCAGATCTGGTATATGACAAGGCTGATTTCACATGTGGCCCAGCCTCTGAAGGGATAGTATAAGCCTGGCCTCTGATGGAGTGCGATGAGCCTGTGGTAGGACTGGAATAGTAAGTGCTGGGTTGGCAGATTGAGCAAGTCTTGCACCTCAGTGTTCCACAGGGATACGACCACTGTAGCAAGGGGATGGGACTGGGAGTGATATAGGGATGCAAAAGGATGATGTGGAGGTTGAGCGGGTGATGGAACATCACTTTAGAAGGGGTGGGAAAGATCTTTGGTAAGTTGTCCCTCATTTCAGGGCGTAACTATAGATAATCAAAAGCCTGATAAAGGATGTGATGTAGCTGTTGCATTCTGAGGCGGTATTGGGTCTTGGTCAAGACATCCTATCCTCATTCCATCACAACCTCAACACCTTCTCTCCCAGCTGCTTCACCGGGTCCTCCTCAACACAGTGTGCCACCTTCCTGGACACTGACTTCCTCCAATCTGATGGCACGATCCACACTTTTGTCTACATTAAATCCACCATCCACCAACGGTATCTGCTTTTTGACAGCTGCCATCCCTTCCACACCAAAAAATTCCTCCCGTACAACTGACCCAAGGATGGTGTATATGTAGTGACAAGAAGTCCCTTACCCAGTATGCTGAAGGTCTCACAAAGGCCTTGACAGATAGGCAGTATTCCCCAGTCTGCTAACAGATTTCCTGTACCCAATCCCCACACACCCCCAAGAACTAACTACAAAGAAGAACCCCCTTTGTCACCCAATACCACCCAGGACTGGAACTGAACCACATCCTTCGTCAGGGTTTTGATCATGAATCACCGTCTCTGGAAATTGGGGTCATCCCCCCCCCCCCCCCCGATCCTTCCCACACCTCCTAAAGTCGTGTCCCGTCACCCACCCAACATCTGCAACACCTAGTCCATCACTCCCAATCCAAACCACTTGCCACATGTATCATATTCCTGTGGAAGACCCAGGTGCAAACCTGGCCAATCCACCAACCAGCACTTTCTATTCCAGTCCTGCCACAGGCTATCTTATCCCAACTGCACAGATGGGAGTTATCCTTACAACATGTTCCCCATTCTTGAAATCGTCGCAGCGTCAAACTACTGCCTCCACACCCTTCACCGATTTCTGCACCCCTTTTCACTCTCACCCCCCCCCCCCCCCAAATTCACATGCCCTCACCCACACTACGTGCCACTTCCTGCCAACACACCCACCAGTCTTTTCCTTTCTCTGCTCCTCTCCTCTTCCACCTGCACAACACTGGATGGAGTATTAATTCCACTGATGAGAGCCAGTGTAGAGCAAATCGTTCCACAGAGTTTGGGTGGCAGGAACAAAAACTGGCTTACGCATCAGAAAATGTGTACAATTATCACAGAGGATATGTTTAGGAATGGAAGGACTGGAAAGGAACAATTCAAACACCATCTGGTTCTAGAAGAAGGATTATAATGTGCCACATTGAGAACGAAGATGAGTTCATGCAAATGCTGGCTGATGTTTTATTGGAAAAAAGGAGGTGCTGATTATCATTATAAAATGAATGCCAGACACTGCAAAGAGTGGTTTAGAAGCGATCTCGAAAAATTATCAAACAGATATGCGATTATTTGAGATCAGGCTCCACATCACATGATGATGAATCCGGTATCCACAAAATCCACCTACGAAATGGAGAAAGGATTCTATTACTGAATGGATGGAAAGCAATAATGTAGAGCTTCCATCCAATGCTCTATCATATTAGGGATTTACTAGAGCTGGCCTACTGCAACACATGCAACCACACATCAGGGCATAGGAATACCTTTTGGAAAGTATACTGTGATCAGTGGACAAGGAAATTTTGCTTCTGTGGTTGCCTGTACTGTACTGAGAACTGAACTCCATTGAACTTATTTGGGCATTTGTCAAGAACAAGGTAGCAAAGGAGAACAAGAATTTTAAAGTAAATGATACTGTACAGTTGTGTCTCTCCACTCTGGAAGTGTTCTCCAAAGTGTCTAGAGGAATTCAGTTAGTCATGTACACACACTTGAAACCAGTTATGCACGAAGAACCTACTGTATTAACATAGCAATAGAACTGTTGCTGAGCCAAGTAGATGATTGCAACAGCAAAAAATGTCTTTGACACTGGAGTCGTCTTTGACTAAAGTCAGTCGGCAGTTAACTCTTGGTGTGTGTTGACGGTAGAACAATGTGCAGGTCGCCGTTATAAATAATTTGCTAGTGAACAGAAAAAAATGAATTATGTTACTATTTTTTTATATAAACTTTAAGAAGAAACCACATTCGAAGAAATGGTATTTGAAGCACCAAAAATGAGGCAAACGCATTGAACCAGGTCATTTCTGCAGCCAACAAAACTGCATTGTGGAATCATACTTCCACTAGACAACTGAAGCCAAGACAAATATCGCCTTGTAAACATGTTACGGAAAAGGTACTGTCACGAAATATGCCAAATTTAAGTAAATAAAAATAGTGAACATACTTCAACTGGGGGCTCAGCTGGGATATTGTGTTCACGAGATCTTCAACAGTGCTACGAAGAAGAAAATTTGTGTGTGTTCATACCAGTTTTTCAGAATGTGTGTTACAGTATTTGTGTTCATCGGGAAGTAAAAGTTTTGGAGAAGAAATGTTTCAGCAAAAAATATAATTTTTGACAGAAAAAAATAATTTTCAAGAATTTTGGTCAACAATCACATGGATGGAAAACATGGATTTGCAACAGTAGAAGAGTGCTCCAGATAAGTCACGAAACCCGCAATTTTGTTAAAACAATATTTTTATCTTGTTTTGTATTGCTGTGTATAAATTTCTTTTCTTCACAATGACTTATGAGATTTTCGAGAGTATTGTGCCTAAAGTAGAAAGTAGTAATTTAATAGACTTCGAAAATCAGGACAGGTCAAATGAAACAGAATGAACCGATCAATTTGATTTAAAAAGTTTTCTTGTAAATTTCACGAAAGAAATTAAACAATCAGTTGACGACAATAAGACTTAGTGGGATGAAAAAATTGATAACATTTTGTTGCAAGTCCAAGCAGTCAATACCCAAGTGGGTGATCTTTCGAACAGAGTTGGCAGTATTGAGGAAAAAACTGAATCTGTGGAAGCAAAATAAATGAAATTGATGCTAAATTGAGCGATGAAAGTAAGACTGTAAAAAATGAGTTACTGGCAGATAGGGAAAGAAATTTAATTGATTTTAATGAGATAAAAGGGGAAATTAAAAATTTGGATGAGAACACAAAAGTTTTAGTAAAAAATGTAGAACAAAAAACCGACAATCGTTCGGTTACTCTAGAAAAAAAAGTAGAATGCAGTGATTTAGAAAACAAAAAATCTGTCGAAGAACTTAGCGAGAAACTTGAAAGTTTTGACACTGAATTTCAAAGCAAAAATCACAATGTCAACACATGCAGTCTTGTATTTAATATTCCAGTGAAGCACTTTTCGGTAGATGGACCCTTACACCCCGTTGATTTTATACAGTATTGTAAGGATTGTTTTTTTACCTCACTCACCAGATGATATGAAAATTAAAAAAATTCTTGAAGGGGAAGCTTTGACTTGGGCAAACCAGATTGTAACTGTGGGGATGACCTCTTCAGAATTTGAATCAAAATTTCTGGAAAATTTTTGGGATGATCTTAAACAAACTAGAATCAAAAGTGAATTTTTGAATGGGAGAAACTATAGAGAATCAGATGGGAGCATGAAACAATTTTGCAAAAGTGAACTTCAAAAACTTATTCATTTAACAAAACCTTTGGATGACTTAATCAAAATTGATACCTTAAAGAGAAGATTGCCATCAGCAATGCAGTTGAGTTTAGTTCATTGTCCTGATAGTAATGTTGAGCAGTTTCTCAATTATATTGAAAAGTTGGATAGGGTAACAACAAGAACACACAGTGGGATTACTCAGAAAGGTAATGCTCAAAATTGGGGAAATGACAACTTTCAAAAAAGGGAACAAAACAATTATCATGGTGTCAGTCAAACTTCAGGGGGATATAACAATTTTCAAAAGAAGGACCATAATTTTCATCCAAAACAAGAACAACATTTTCACGGAAATAATCAACAAAATAGAGAACACTTTAGGGATCAAAATCACAGAAATTTTGCTAGAGATCAGTACAATAGAAACTATGTTTGGCATAGGAATGGGAACAGAAATGTTGATCAGAGACATTGGCAGAACCACAATCAGCAGTTCAAACAGGAACCAGTTGTAATTCAGGAAATAAAAAACGAGTAGACGCCCCCTTGAAGGTCCGCAAGGTCGAGGCAGAAGGTGAGCATGATGAAAGGACCAATGGACGTGACTATCATAAACCCAACCATGACAGTTCCAAACCTAAACTATCACATGAGGTTATTAGTTGTTACTTATTGAAGAAATTTCAAGAGGAAAATAATGATGATATTGATAAAGATAAAATTTTCAGTACACAAGAACATACAGTAGATAAAAGTAATTGGGATTCATTTAATTTGACAGAGTTTTACACTTGTGCAAAAAAGAACAACACTGTCAGATGATGTAATTTATAGTAGTTCAGAGACGTGTGTGAATGAAAGAGAGAATGCATGCTGTGAGAATGAAAATATTGGTGAAAGGGATCTGGTAGCTTTAGAAAGGGGAAATCATATTTTGGGGGATAATTTGAATGTGTATGACCTGAACATGTATAATGATAATGATGTTGATGATAAAGTTGGTAATGATGGTAATGGCATTGATGATGGTGTTGAGGAAAGGTGTTTCATTAGTTTAAATAGGGAGTTGGGTATACACATGGTTGAAAATGGATTAAATAGTGAGAATATTACAGAAATTCTCAGGGATGTTACCAGGATGAATAAGGCTCGCAAGCAGGGTGTATGTGAAAGTGTGAATTTTGATGTTGTTGGTAAAGAATCTGACTACACAAATAATGATGACACATATACAACTTCTAGCCTAAGTGAAACATTTACAGATACTAATGACACACACACACACACACACACACACACACACACACACACACACACACACACACATTTCTTATGAATCTATGGCTGAACAGTGAAACTATTTCTTTTGACAAGAACTTTCGAAAGATGCTTATTAATGTATGTGAAACTGTATATCCTGAGTGGTGGAAAAAGATATTTTATTTTTGAAAAGCTGAAGGATAAGTACTTCAATAGTATACAATGTGATTTGGATGAAAATTCTTGGCTATTTGAGATAATGGAGAGTACTGATGACAATTTTGTATCTTGTGCAAATTTTATAACTGTGACAAATAATACATATAATGGTATACCATATGATTCTGATAAGTATAGGTTTGGGGAAATTGAAAGTGATTTATTACATGAGGATACAGGTTCTGAGAAAAGTGATCAATTTTGCAGTCCTTATATAAAAGTTCAAATTGGGTCATGGATTGGTAAATGTTTAATTGATGCAGGAAGTGAGATCTCGGGAATATCTGAAAGGTTAAGCAAGAAATTGAAAGCGGGGAAAGATTATGTTGAAATGCCAGTTGTTGGTGTAAAGATAAAAGGTGCTACTGGGAAGAGCAATAAATTGGCAAAAAGCCAGGCTTTAGTGACATTTTTAATTGAAGGCAAGTTGTTCACACATGGATGTTTTGTAATTCAGGAATTTAATGAGGATTTTCTTTTGGGTATGAATTGGGTAGTAAAAGTAAATACAGAATTTGATTGGGTTGGAAGAAAACTTTTGATAGAAACTAGTGAAAGGGAATATATTCAGACAAATTTTGTGAACACACTTGGTGATCAGAGTAATGGAAATTTCAACAGTATCAATTTACTAAAAGAAAATAGATTGGAGAATATTGAAATTCGTAGATTTGATACTGATGAAGTTGAATTTGGGAATTTAGTAAATTTGAAAATTTCAGAAACACAAAATTTATCTGGGAAGCAAAAACAACAGTTAGAAAATCTGCTGTGGGAATACAGTGATGTTTTCAGTGACATACATGGTAGGGTAAAGGGTTATCAGTGTGAGCTTCAGGTAAAACCTCATGAACCATTTTTCATAAAACCATACAATATTCCAATATCAAAAAGACCTGCTGTTGAGAAAGAGCTGAAAAAGATGGAAGGATATAATATAATAGAAAGGAGTATCAGTGCATATAATAATCCTCTAGTAGTAGTTTCGAAAAAAGATGGTGGAGTAACATTGGTTTTGGACTCTAAGACACTTAAACAAAATTTTGTTAAGACAGACAGACCATCCCGAAAATATTGATGAGTTACAGATATAAAATATATGTCAAGTTTGGATCTAACCTCGGGTTTTCATCAGGTACCACTTTTGGTTAATTCTAGAAAATATACTGCTTTCTTGTACAATGGTAAGAGTTACCAATATTGTGTTGTGCCATTTGGGTTAAATTCTTCTGTTTCTGAATTTATAAGAGCTTTGGATCATGTACTGGGGCAAGAACTTGCGTCTAAACTGATAATTTATGTAGATGACTTTTTGGTTACAGGGCAAAATTGGGAGGAACATTTTTCGATTTTGAAGTCAGTTTGTAAAAAACTTAAAAAAGGTGGGTTGACACTGAAATTAGAGAAATGTAAATTCGCAGTTTCTGAATTAAAATTTTTGGGTCATGTTGTCACAGACAAGGGAATTTTGGCAGATCCAGAAAAAATTAAAGCAAATTCAGAAATCCCTATTCCTAAGACTAAAAAACAAAGTCGTTCTTTGGGTTATGTGGTTATTACCGAAAACATATAAGTGATCAGAGTCTGAATGCACCATGTTTAAGTCAGTTACTTAAGAAAAACACTGTTTGGGTTTGGGATAAAAGTTGTCAGGAAGAGTTTGATAAAATTAAGCAAGAGTTGAGGAAGCAACACTTATTACACAGACATGATTTTAATTTACCATTTTGTTTGAATACTGATAGCAGTAATTATGGGCTTGGAGCAGAGTTATTTCAAGAAAGAGTAGAGAATGGAGTTAAGATACATTGTACCATAGCATTTGCAAGCAGAATGTTGCTCAAGCATGAGAAAAATTATAGTCACAGAGAAGGAACTTTTGGCAATTCACTGGGCTTTTACAAAATTTAGAATTTACCTTACTGGACATAAAACCATAGTATTTTCGGATCACAAAGCTTTGAGTTACTTACAAGAGTGCAAATTATACCACAGTAGATTGACCAGATGGGCAATATTTCTGCAACAGTTTGACTTTGAAATCAAGCACATAAAAGGTTCTGAGAATGTAGTAGCTGATTCACTTTCAAGGTTACCCATTGGGGGAGAAAAGGAGATTTTTGAACAAGAGGAGGAAAAACAATTTAAAATTAGATACCTGAA
Source organism: Schistocerca piceifrons (assembly GCF_021461385.2). Lineage (NCBI taxonomy): Eukaryota > Metazoa > Arthropoda > Insecta > Orthoptera > Acrididae > Schistocerca > Schistocerca piceifrons. Next base: position 384,856,368 of record NC_060139.1, read on the forward strand.
AGGGGTGGAAAATGAGAAAACAATTAGAACTATGTGTAACAAAATTAGAAAAAAATCAAAATTTAGATCAAAGTTGGAAATTAATCAAAGAATGTTAGGCAAGAAGGGGTATGAGAAACTTGATAAATTTTACAAATTACATAAGGGGATTTTATTTCGGAGAACAGATGTAGATTCTGGTAATTGGAAACTGTGTTGGCCAGAGGCAGATGCTGAAAAGCTAATCATTTACATACATGAAAGTTTTGGTCATTGTGGGATACAGAAGTGCATTCAAAAGACAAGAAAACTTTTATTTTTACAATATCGGAAAGAAGGTAAGAAAAGAATTGGCAACCTGTGACAAATGTCAGAGAGTTAAAGTGAGCAATCAAAGACGTGGTGGAGAGATGCAAAACATTATTCCGGAAAAACCTTTAGATCTTATCGCAGTGGACTTATATGGAATGTTACCAAAGAGTAAATGTGATCACTGTTACATATTTGTTATGGTAGATGTATTTTCAAAATTAATTAAACTATATCCAGTGAAAAAAGCTACTAGCCATGAAATTATAATAAAAATTGAAAGAGATTATTTCGCACAGGTGGGTAAACCGAAAGCTATATTATCAGATAATGGTTCACAGTTCACCTCTAAAATTTGGAAAAAGTTTATTGAAAGATCAAAATTGAAGCATATACTTATATCTGTTTATTCTCCATCCACCAATCCTGCAGAAAGACATATGAGGGAAATTGGGAGACTTTGTAGAATCTATTGTAGCCATAAACATCCAACCTGGTTTGAGCACATTCGAAATTTTGAAGATATTATGAATAGCCTACAACATAGTTCCACAGGATTTTCACCGTATGAGACTATGTTTAATATTAGACTTCCAAATCTTATATCAGAACTTATTGAATTTCCTAAATGTACACCTTTAACCATGCAAGAGAGAGAAGATATTGTTTCTTCTTCTGGTCAAATCTAATGAAAAATCAAAAATGTTAACTTCAGAAATTAAAAAATTCTTTGATATCTATATTGGGCCTTTTGAAGTCATAGAAAATCCACACCCTAATGCTTATCGTTCGGTATACCCTAAGTCAAAGAAATTATTTGGTCTCAGGAATGTTGTCTCTTTGAAACTACATAAACAGAAATCATAATTTCAAAATTTAAATAACCTATTATCATCTAAAACAAAAGTCCTCCACTGGAATATGCTTGTTAGAACAAAACTACCTGTACAACCAAGTATGTATATTTGCATGTATAAATTAATAATTTGAAGTCACATGTTAATTGAAACTAATGGAAAAAAACACTGTTGTAACAAAGAATGAGAGAGAGATTTATTTTTACTTTTTTACAAAGAAAAGTCTCCATAGTGAGCATTTCTGAATTTTTCTAATTTTTGGAAGATAAGTCTTCCCTGTGGGTGAAGACATGCATGCAAAGATATAAGGTTCCAAACCAATTTTAGATAAAGCCTCATGATATATGAGCAATTTATTGTTCTTTATACTGATGTTATGGGGAGGGGAAGTACTCTGCACAAGAATGTGACTTGTAGTAATATTGTAGTAGAGAGGGAAGTGTACATAAATAATTGTAAAAAAAATTTTTTTTTAGATAATACTGATGTATCTTTAGCTGTACTAAAAGAAGAAAATCATGGGGGGGGGGAGGGGAGAAAAATTACAAAATAAAAACATGAGTAAAAAAAATATATATAAAAAATTCAAAAAAAATCATAAGCAAAAAAATATACAAAACAAGAAAACATGAGTAAAAAAATTCAAAAAGAAAATCAGAAGTAAAAATATATAAAAGGCAAATATATAGAGAAAAAAAACACTACACTATATATATGTCCAGTATCATTTTTTATTGTACAATATGTAAGCAAAATGAAATTAACATTAATATGAAAAAGAATTTAATTATGAGAACCAGTTGGCACAGTGTGACCAAAGAAGTGGTTGTAGATATCTTATTCTAGCAAAGGAGTTTTATCTTACTACTATTTTCAATCTGTATGCTGTATGTTAGAATATTTCTCATGTATGTTTTATACCATGTATATTTGTCATGTTAAATAATTTCTTTACTTGAATTTTTTGTGTATGAGATTGATGGGGAAGGATCATTGCAACAACAGCCAGTAACAAGTCCACAGATTCAAAGAGTCCAAATTTGGAAGAGGTTATCAGACTGCATCATTAATGTACTAATTGTGTAATACAGATCCATTACTGAGTGTGGTCGGGATTTTGTTGTATATGTTCATAACAACAAAAGCCCTGGGGAGCATTTGTAATGGACCTGGGAGATATATTATTTTCTACCGGATACCAAATTGTAAATGTTTTCTTATTATTTTTGTCAGAATTTTTTTATTGTAATTTGCCTTATTATATGCTATTTTACTTATATTTTTGAGAGTGAAAGCATATTGATTACTATTAGTAAATGTGGCGAAGAATATCAAAAAGACTGATTACAAGTGGAAGCTTGTGTGTTGTGTAAAATGTCTTTGACGCTGGAGTCATCTTTGACTGTAGTTAGTCGGCAGTTAACTCTTGGTGTGTGTTGACGGTAGAACAATGTGCAGGTCGCCGTTACAAATAATTTGCTAGTGAACAGAAAAAAATGAATTATGTTACTATTTTTTTTATATAAACTTTAAGAAGAAACCACATTCGAAGAAATGGTATTTGAAGCACCAAAAATGAGGCAAACGCATTGAACCACGTCATTTCTGCAGCCGACAAAAATGCATTGTGGAATCATACTTCCACTAGACAACTGAAGCCAAGACAAATATCGCCTCACGAAATATGCCAAATTTAAGTAAATAAAAATAGTGAGCATATTTCAGACCTCAGCCAGCAGCAAAAGCAATTAAGGTAAATTTTACTTCAGATATCATTCTCTACCGCAAAATTTATTGGTATAATCGACTTTTCCATTTCCTGTTGAATTGTGCTAAACTAACGTTCATTTACTATTAAAAATAGTCTTGATCACGATTTATTTATCAAGGTGACCGGTTTTGACCACTACTGTGGTCATCTTCAGACCTACAAGTTGTATACAAAGCTCTAATTAGAGGGCTACATACATTAAAGAAAATACATAAAGTTATAAAGCTATAAAATGTTGAATTACCATTGAGTAGGAGCCTCTTTCTGTTGGAGAATCACTACTGGAGAAATTAGTGCATGTCTTACTATATATAATGGAGGCTCCACCCACTTCTGACTGCATGATGTCATTACTAACCAATGAGTTATAAGTCGAATTACAGTTTAAAATTTCTTAGTTAAGAGAACATTGTCAAGAATTAGAAATAAGTACACACTCAACTTAGTTTATTAAACAGCTATTGTCAATTAAGAAGCGTTAAAAAATATTTGAATATGTAGGAAAATGAACTTCGGTTTTGCAGTACATGGGTTGCCCTCTCAAGGCCTCTCAGTGAACCATTTGGAACCATTGGTTGCCATGGTGAAGTTGGACGCCTTTGCAAAGATGAGGCAGCAGGCTTTTTTCACTGAAGTTGTTGCCATGGTGAGGACAAACGCCAGTGCAAACATGTGGCAGCAGGCTTCTTTCCAACGAAGTTGTTGTGAAATGGAATGGCGAAGGCTGTCGCGTCAGACGATGTATTATTGAGCAGCAACATGTCTTTATTGAAACGATTTTTAAAGAGTAAGCTACAATAAACTGTAGCTGACATGTATACTACATGCTGCATAAACATGATACAAAGTAGTTGTCCGTATATATGAAATATTATCTATGAAGTTGATATGTAGATTACATGTGCCAATTATTTTAAAGGCATTGCTATTCCTCAAGTTAGATGCCAGTCTTATAAGCAAATAAAAATGAAAGAATTTAAAATTATAAGCCATAGTGTCAAAAATAAAAGGATGTGAATTAGTAATATGCAGTCTAAAAGCATGTAAGCAAAAATTCTGAAACAAATAGTCAATCATAAAATAATGTTTGGTAAAATACAATTACAATGTAAAGGTAAAATATTTGCTAAAAGTCTTAATAATTTAAAAAAAAAAAATTTTAAAAACCTTTTAAAACTAAACACAGAAGAGGAAACATTCTAAAGCAGATCATCGAAAAGCTCAAAGAAATGTTTGTCTTTGAACTGAAGTTGTTCGTTTAAAACAGATAATGGATTACTTTTGTGAAGTGAAAAGATTTCAATTTCTTCTAAGGTATTTAGCAGTGGTCCTCTTGGCACAGTGTGTAATATTTTCAAATTGCTAGAAATGCAACCCTCAGAATGATTGTATCCATCAAGATGTTGACCAAATATTGATTTGATACGTGCGGTACCTGTAGTATGTTCTTTGAAACGTGTTAATTTTTTTTTAAATTATTAAGACTTTTAGCAAATATTTTACCTTTACATTGTAATTGTATTTTACCAAACATTATTTTATGATTGACTATCTGTTTTAGAATTTTTGCTTATATGCTTTTAGACTGCATATTGCTAATTCACATCCTTTTATTTTTGACACTATGGCTTATAATTTTAAATTCTTTCATTTTTATTTGCTTATAAGACTGGCATCTAACTTGAGGAATAGCAATGCCTATAAAATAATTGGCACATGTAATCTACATATCAACTTCATAGATAATATTTCATATATACGGACAACTACTTTTTATCATATTTATGCAGCATGTAGTATACATGTCGGCTACAGTTTATTGTAGCTTACTCTTTAAAAATCGTTTCAATAAAGACATGTTGCTGCTCAATAATACATCGTCTGACGTGACAGTCTTCGCCATTCCACTTCACAACAACTTCGTTGGAAAGAAGCCTGCTGCCACATCTTTGCACTGGCGTTTGTCCTCACCATGGCAACCACTAGTTCGACTATCGACTTTACAACAACTTCAGTGAAAAAAGCCTGCTGCCTCATCTTTGCAACGGCGTCCAACTTCACCATGGCAACCAATGGTTCCAAATGGTTCACTGACAGGCCTTGAGAGGGCAACCCATGTACTGCCAAACCGAAGTTCATTTTCCTACATATTCAAATATTTTTTAACGCTTCTTAATTGACAATAGCTGTTTAATAAGCTAAGTTTAGTGTGTACTTATTTCTAATTCTTGACAATGTTCTTTTAACTAAGAAATTTTAAACTGTAAACATAATATTTCTATTTATAGAATACCCACATCAACCGACGTAATAATAAATGCTACATCATGCCATCCATCAAGATACAAAATGGCATTTTTTAAAACTATGATACATAGGATACTGAAATTACCTCTCCAACATGATGCAATCCAAAAGGAAATTGATACATTATAACTCATTGGTTAGTAATGACATCATGCAGTCAGAAGTGGGTGGAGCCTCCATTATATATAGTAAGACGTGCACTGGTTCCTCCAGTAGTGATTCTCCAACAGAAAGAGGCTCCTACTCAATGGTAATTCAATGTTTAATAGCTTTATAACTTTATGTATTTTCTTTAATGTATGTAGCCCTCGTAATTAGAGCTTTGTATACAACTTGTAGGTCTGAAGATGACCACAGTAGTGGTCGAAACCGGTCACCTTGATAAATAAATCGTGATCAAGACTTTTAATAGTAAATATTTATAAGACATTGATCACTGCTGTTCCCGTAATGCATTCAAAAGTAATTAATGTTCATTTATTGTGAGTTTCTTGTATATTGAGCACTTATTTGCAATTTCCCATATTATTTCCCTCCATTTGCAACAAAAACTGAACACGGCAATCGCATACTGGAATGCAACTATGAAGTTACCATTCTTTGCTGATGAACAGGTGCTTATGGCACATTACAACAGTGGCAGCGCACTGATGTGACAGCTACACTTCACCACAGCCTCGCATACACTGCACCTTCTCAACCAATTGCTAAACAAACTCTATACTGACAAGCACGAGAAGTATTTATTAGTGAAGACATACGATGTAACCAAAATTCTCTGTTGCAATAACTATGATTGTAAGCTCAATTGTAGTGTCTTGCGTTTGACACTACAGCAATGAAATGAGTTATCAGAGAAACACAAGTGAATAGGACAAGGTTGTACCTTTAAACTGTGCTAAGGAAAGTTTTTTCTCCTAGTTGCAGTCTGGTTTTTGTGTGTCCTTAAAGCTGACACATGCTAGAAAAAGCACAGTTTCTCTTAAAGATTACAGCATATGCCATCCCATTTCAATTATGATAAAGTATTCACACACCAAATAAAAGTAGGCATTTCCATGATTCCAGCACCGTATAAAATATTGGTGTTCACAATGCAATGTGACCAGAAAATGAGCTCAAAGTCAGGGGTCAATCATTATGAAATGGGCAATAATCACATTAATTACATGTCGTCTCCATGAATTGTTATGAGATCTGTTATCATCTGCATTCATAGCCTATAGATTCTATATCCAACTTCACAGATAAAAAAAATATGTCCAGCTTCAGCAGTGTGAGAGTGGCATATTCACATATTTATTTATTTATCTAAAAACAAAGAAGATGTGACTTACCAAACGAAAGCGCTGGCAGGTTGATAGACACACAAACAAACACAAACATACACACAAAATTCTAGCTTTCGCAACCAACGGCTGCTTCATCGGGAAAGAGGGAAAGACGAAAGGATGTGGGTTTTAAGGGAGAGGGTAAGGAGTCATTCCAATCCCGGGAGCGGAAAGACTTACCTTAGGAGGAAAAAAGTACTGGTATACACTCGCATACACACACATATCCATCCGCACATACTATTTATTTATTTACCATTTTTTGTGTTAATAATAGCTTCTTTTATTATTTACCTCTTTTTAACCCTTATTTCTGTTGCAGAGGAATGAGAAGGGGGGAACATAGTTCTAATAATGTCACTACGTCGTTAACTCTCAACTGCAGTTCAACTTTGGCCTGATTGGCACAGTTTCACCAGTCAAAGTTGATCCTACTTTTTGGTGAAATAATCTGAGATTAATGTTTATACAAAGAAAATTTCTGGGCTCACTTGATCTGAGGTCATTTTCTGCATTAATCTGAGTTCAACTGCTTTACACAACCAGCCCTAAATGTCACATAAGCAACATGGTAGCGCTTAACACTGAATTAAACTGGGAAACTACTACTACTCCACTGAAGGCTACCTCCACAGTAATTTTATTGCACTATACTGCATTTAAATTGAATGTACATCTTTTACTTCTTTCCATATCCTAGACACCACTATCAGTGCAATCCATGGAATAGGACTGACCAGTAAATACCAACCCCTGAGTCTTTAAAGAATCAAACTCCGATGTGTAAAACAGCTCACACATTTGATTGCTTCACAAATAAGTTAACTATGAAAAGGTTTGAAATTATTTTTAAAGTCTGTTTGGAAGTTGCTAAGTGCTCTCATTGTCAAATCCTAATAAGTACACCCTGGGTAATTTGTGTTCTGTTTTAAGAAAAACTGGTTTCTCACACAACTCAATGTTTATTATGTCAAATCTTATGAAATTTGTTTTGTACAATGATATAGTTTTGCAGGTATATTCAGCAGTGTATATTAATGCTGTGTGCAAAATGCCTTACAGACAGAGTAAGTAGTAAAGAAGTGTTTAATTAAAATAAAATGTCACACCTGATGCTACATTTTCGCTGTTCATGCAGTAACTTTCAGCAAGCAATAAACTTTTTTCCTTTCATCATTTTGTTCAGGATGTCAGAGAATAAGTTCCGTACAGGTTTGAAATTACATGTAAAATTTTTTGAAAGTTTGTAAATGCTCTCATTCTCAAATACTGGATGAATATATACTGGGTAATACGCATGCTGTGTATGAAATACTGAAAATCAAATTTCTGTTGCCCCTGGAAGACACTAGATAGGTAACCTGCAGCTGAGACTGTGCCCCAAGTTAGCCGCTTAGTAATAGAAGTGTAAAATGGACAGCCAGAATTTTATTGAACAACATATATTAATTTTATGGGAAAGGTCTGGTGGAATGTAAATATACTTCTAGATTGACTGAAACCACTCACCAAAAAGTGTAGGTGTTGAGTTCATGGCGGGCTCACACAGAAAAGAAAAATAAATTGATATATTTTTAAGTGATCCTTTTTCGAGCTTCTTTTTTTAAATAATAATAATAATATAGTAATAATAAACCATCACACACACAAACACAAACACGTTGCACACTGCTTTACCAGCAGCATGTAGGAGTAAAAGAGTGTGTGTGTGTGTGTGTGTGTGTGTGTGTGTGTACTCTCAATTGAAAAGTATTACTCTGAAAGCTAGCAAGTTTTCTTTCTTTTTTGTGGGTGCGCCTGTTAATAACTCCACACTTTTGCTTTCCAGTGAGTGGTCTCCTTTAATCCAAAAGTATATATGTCTGCTTGTGTCTGTATATGTGTGGATGGATGCGCGCGCGCGAGTGTATACCCGTCCTTTTTTCCCCCCCTAAGGTAAGTCTTTCCGCTCCCGGGATTGGAATGACTCCTTACCCTCTCCCTTAAAACCCACATCCTTTCGTCTTTCCCTCTCCTTCCCTCTTTCCTGATGAGGCAACAGTTTGTTGCGAAAGCTTGAATTTTGTGTGTATGTTTGTGTGTCTATCGACGTGCCAGCACTTTCGTTTGGTAAGTCACATCATCTTTGTTTTTAGATATATTTTTTCCCACGTGGAATGTTTCCTTCTATTATATATATATAATAAAGAGAAACATTCCACATGGGAAAAATATATCTAAAAACAAAGATGTTGTAACTCATCAAACGAAAGTGTTGGTATGTTGACAGGAGACAATAAAAAACACACAAACACAAACACACACACAAATTTCAAGCTTTCGCAACCCAAGGTTGCTTCATCAGGAAAGAGGGAAGGAGAGGGAAAGACGAAAGGATGTGGGTTTTAAGGGAGAGGGTAAGGAGTCATTCCAATCCTGGGAGCGGAAAGACTTACCTTAGGGGGAAAAAGGGACAGGTATACACTTGCACACACACACACACACACACACACACACACACACACACACATATCGATCCGCACAATATTTGCGGATGGATGGACGGATGCGCACGTGTGTGTGTGTGTGTGTGTGTGTGTGTGTGTGTGTGTGTGTGTGTGTGGCGCGCGCGAGTGTATACCTGTCCTTTTTCCCCCCTAAGTTAGATCTTTCCACTCCCGGGATTGGAATGACTCCTTACCCTCTCCCTCAAAACCCACATCCTTTCATCTTTCCCTCTTTCCTGATGACGCAACCTTGGGTTGCGAAAGCTTGAAATTTGTGTATGCATTTTTTATTGTCTCCTATCAACATGCCAACGCTTTTGTTTGGTAAGTTACAGCATCTTTGAAGTACTGGAACAAGATGTGTGTGCTAAGTGAGCATGGCGTTACCTCACCTCAGCCTTCATGTATGCTGGTGTATTTTTTGCAGCAGTTGTTAATACATAAGGCACTCTGTCACCAAGTTTTGGAGCAGTTCCTGGATCACGTTTCTTCATCTTTGCAGCTAGTTCCACATGAGCCTGTTTGGCTGCATAATCAGATTTGGTTAACTCTTTTGTTATAACCAACTGTGATATGTCTATCCTGTTACATAACAAATCTGAAATAATTTGCTTTGCATATTCAACTGCACCATCTGGATCTCTGAAACATAATGTACAATATACAAAAGCTAGCTATATGGAAAAGAAACATTCAGACAGACACCAGTACTGTTGTGGATGCGTCTAGGGTTTTCATTAACTTTGGCACAGTACTATCATTTTTCAATAGCATTTCAAATGCCATATGAGATTTTATATTGCTTTGCGATTATTACTCTTTTTACTTGCTTTTAATTGTTCATCAATATTACTATGCACAAAAGACGTTAAATAGTGTTGAAAATTATAATGTTGTTTATTGCTGTTAAGAACTTTTTTTCTGTTAATAAGTCATCCTAGGATATTAGCTATTACTATAACTACACAAGCTAAATAGCTTAAACATGAAAAGTACTGTACCTTTCAATGAGTAGTTTCTGCAGACATGTGTTCATCATGTTAGCAACAAGAGGGCAGTTGTCTCTGCGGACTGTTTCAATTCCTTTGCAGTCCATTTTGTCATATTTATCAGGTTGTGTGAAGTACAGCCCAGCATAGCGTTTTTTGTTAATCAATAAGTATGGGAAATAAACTTTTTCAAATTCCAGTTTTATGGGCTTAACAAACTTTGAGCTAACATATTCAGCAGCCTCCCTTCCTAATGCCATAGCAGCTTCAAGACTCTTCACTCCAAATTTTACCATAACAGAGTCAGTATCTCCGTAAATTACCTAGAATAGCATGCCTCATTTATTCTCAAAGATATGCAGTAAGATCAAAGAACAAGTCATGAAAAATATAAACTGAAATACATACTTCGGAATCATGTTCATACCCATTAGCAATATTATAATGCTGTTCAACTTCCTGCTTGGTTTGTTCAATCATTGTACGCCCATATGCAGTAACACTCTGTAACAATCAAATCACTTTTTGTTAGGAATAGCTTAATTTGAAATACAGCACGAATATCTAAAAGAACCATATATATTCTCGCATGCTCTGTTCTCAGGAAATTATTATTTCTGTTTTATACCCATGATCAGAAAATCAAGAAATACAGAGACAATACAAGTGCAGGCAAACATAAAATTATATTACACATGATTTAGTAATTATAGAACTTTCTGAAAAAATTATACCTGGTAGTAAGAAAATATGCTTCTAAATCTCAGATAAAAATCTAAATCTCTGATAAAAATCTAAATCTCAGATAACAACAACGTACAAAGTGCACAGTAATGTATTTGTATAAGCGACACCAAAAAAACTCATGGGTGCAATGAAAAGGACAAAAATAACTTTCACTATTAGTGAGAGATAGTGCCACCAAAACACACACACACACACACACACACACACACACACACACACACACATTAAAAGATAAATGTGAAACTAGAGTTGTAAATTTTCAGATTCACATACCCCAGATATTTCAAGACATGGAAGTTTCCCCACTTGGGCCCCGGTGAATCCATACACAGAATTTGCACTTATCTTAAGTGCCAGCTGTCTGCCATCCAGCACCTTCTTTTTAAAAGAGTCAGTTTCACGTTTTAACTCCTCCTTTGCTCGTTTGCGGGCACTTAGTAAGTTTTCCAAAATTTCAGGTAGGAGGCCCTTGCATACTGATTGTCTCACAAAATAATTTCCTGCTGGAGTCTTGGTGTATTGATCTGGTGACAATCTGTTACAAGATATATAATAAATGTAAACTTCTTATAAGTATTACAGTGCAAGCATAAACACTATTACTTCAGCAAAGAACAACATGTAACCATTTCATTTCACTTTAAGAAACTCGCTGGAAAATTTTGTACTTGTGCTTTGGTTTCTTTAATAACGTTATCTAACTATTTTGTTATATAAATTGATATCTTATGGAATATGTTATGTGTAGATTGAATGATTCATCTCAGGAATGGTGATACTGAACAAAGACATAAATCTCTCTAAAACTGACTGAAATGCTATTTCCCATTTTGCATGGGACATCTGCATGTGCTAAAATTTGACAATTCACAATTTACTTTTGCGGGACTGTCTGTTTAAATACAGTCAGTTAATGACTATTTTTCCACTATAATGAAGTATTGATGAGTTGGTGGCACAGTCTCTCAGAAGAGACTTTGGTGATTGCATTTTTCTTCAATAATTTAGAACTGACCCTTTAAATGTTTGATAAGTATAAAGTAAACTACAGATAAATTTTCATAAAAAGATACCGCCACCTGTAAGAAAGCAGTTGGATTCTTTATCCAGTTGTTTCTATTGTTTTGCAGAGATCTTCGATAGTGTTATTTTTACGACATGTGCACAGCACATAAAAATCTCAAACACTGACAGGGTTTCTTCTGACTTAACATTAGTATTTATTATGTTCCTTTGGTTATCAGGTGTTAAAGAGCTACTTAGTTTACCTAAAAATTGTGCTAATTCCAAATACCCAATAGTAACTTCCTGATAAAGTGAGTCAAAAGTATATATAAATAAGTGAAATATCCATATAGCTAATGTTGGAATATGTTAGCAACTTTTGCACTCTTTTAGTTTCAGAGTAATTGCGTTTCACAGTTAAAACAGTGTTACTGAAATACATATTATGTTTTGCAAGCTAGACAGCATAATTCAATAGCAATTATTGTTGTTTCTAAAAGTTCGCATTTAGACGAATCTTCCTTTACTATTAATTTGCTCAAAAACATGAATTTTCAATTGCAATACATCAAAATACAGCAATATTAGGAAAATTCAGTTTTAATTATTGTAATCTTACAATAGTACTGGACAGTGAATACAGGACATCCACCGAGTCTAGTATGTGGCTAAACATTTATCCATGCACAAATTATAATAAATGAGATTCGATCTGACCATAAACAGTAGGTTATTCAATATCAAAGTGCTATTCGAAGTGTTTGGACAGCGAACCTGGTTGGTGTGTGTGTGTGTGTGTGTGTGTGTGTGTGTGTGTATTTTCAAACATCATTCTGCTCTCTCGTTCCTGCTTTAAAACTATAGCTGGTCAAATAAAGCAGTCCACAAAGGAAGAGTATAAATGAAATGTAAGCACAAGAGAAGTGAAAATAGCAATGCTGAATGGAGGGAGAATACTACAAGAAATACAATGGCAAATGAATATAACCACAAGTCAATGGTTATTGGAAAATAAGTACAGACAGATAAAATTAATTATATTGATTTATTTACATTGTCAAGAAATGGGCAATAAGGCCCTCTCTCAGGTCTAATCAATCAAAACAAAAGGAACCTAACAACTTTCACAGTATTTGAACAATTGGGCTGTAATGAATGTCTCGAGACATCATGCATGATTTAAAGGAGAGTTGTTGAAAGATGAATTACAATCGTACAAATTTTGGACTTGAGTAACAGTTAGGGCAATAATGTATGGACACTTTAAGGTGGCAGTTTTAGGTGCGGGTACTTTGAATACGGGTTGTATAAGATACCAGTAGAAGTTGTGGCAGTTCAACCTGCTTCACTTATGTTCGTTTGTTGATTGTTGTCCTCGGTGTCGACATACTGCATTGCTACACTGGCTGAAAAATGGGTTGTTGATTCCAACACCTACACTACTGTAAATTACGTAACCAACAGGTGCTAAGTTGCGTTTCACAGTACTTCAGTTTTCACTTTGCACAATCCCCAATACTATACAGTTATATGGCCAGTGCACTATTATTTAACCTTCGATAAGCCTCATTAATAGTTAGCAGGCAAAACTCCACATACTGCTACAATAGTTTCTTGTTGAATACCTACGAGCAGTCAAACCTAACCACAAAGTTCACAGTTCTTGAAGAATAATTGGGTACGTAAGGAGCAGACACTGTCACTGTTTTTCACATGGCTTAATTGTTTAACACTTATTCCACAGTTAATTTGAAGCATTGTTGTTGTTCTAACTAGCACGTTACTCGTCACAGACTCAGCCGTGGGCTGACTGTCTCGTGACCAAAAATCGGGCCCTTATATATCATCGCAATAATCGGTACTGAAACTACATATTGTTCGAAGTTAAATTTACAGAAATTACAATTAAAACTTAACTCACTAAATTAACTGAATACATCTATAAATTGGTTGTTTTTAGCAGTTTCTACTACAAGGGTTATGCCAAATTATTTGTTTAAAACATGAAATTAATAAATATAGTTACTTAAACAATACTTTTGACAAAACAGAGCTACCTCATGGTTGATTACTCATAAAATCTAAGATGAATGTAAGGGAAATAATTTAATTCACAAATTTTGAACTGACCACAACTGTCTTATGAAATTACCTGAAAATGTCTTGAAGGAAGCCCATAGGCTGTCTAGTAATACTAAGATCCAAGCACTTCGTGGTTCTGTTTGACTCCATTTCAACTGTGATTCGGATCTTGTGGTGTAACTGACTTAAGGATGTGGCTAGACCTGAAATGTATGCCTGTGTACCATTATCTATAAGGAGAATATCAGCAACATATCTTTGGTGCACAATTATCTTATCTGTCAAAGTTATTGTGCCACCTTTGCACCTGGGTAGGAATGGACTGTTAGCACTTTTGTTTAATGTTTGTTAATTATTATTGCATAAAAAGTTAAGTATTTTGTATACAAATTTGTTTGTTATATTTCTATTTTAGGTCAAGAAATTCATTCTTCTCCTGCTGTATGACTTAATGAGACATAGCCAGCTTAATGACAGCATTATATCTACAGGCTGATTTCACTTCAACAGACAGACTGAATAATCCAGTCAATATATACAAAACTACTATGTAATCGGTTGACTTTTTTCATTCAGTTGCACCCAGAGATTTGTTTCATTCAAAAGAACGAATGAATGATTTAAGCAATACATGACTCTAGCACTGAATGAGACAGTTGTTTTCCAACAACCGATTGAATCAATTATTGTCATTCGGTGATGGAGGTGGTGGTGGTGATGACGACGATGATTGGTTTGTGGGGCGCTCAGCTGTGTGGTTATCAGCGCCTGTATAAATTCCCAACCTTTGCTTAGTCCAAACTTGCCACTTTCACGAATGATGATGATATGATGAGGACATCACAAATACCCAGTCATCTTGAGGCAGATGAAAATCCCTGACCCCACTGGGAATTGAACCTGGGACCCCATGCTCAGGAAGCGAGAACGCGACTGTGAGACCACAAGCTGCGAACTATTGTCATTCGGTTGCTGTCATCACTACTGTTATGGTGCCATCTTTCAACAGGACAATGCTAATCCACCCAGTTGTGACCCAGCTTGCCTCACAAGAGGTCAAAACAGCTTTATGACACAGTTCCCAACTGAATCAATACACAGGCCATAGTGGGTGCAATGTCATAGTGAGAAGTGAGCTGTTATTGCCAAGCTTTTTATAAATTTGACTCAATTTTGTGCTCACTGACATAACATCACATACCTTTCCTTTTAATTTGTGAAATTTCATTTTGTGTCCTACTCCCCATCTGGGTACTTCACTTTTTTTGTCAGGTACTGTAGAGAGACTGGACATACTATGATGACTGATAGGGTATGGATAAAACAAATCATATGTAGAATGTGTTCAGTACACATGAACTGGTAAGAACATCAATGTATAAATGGTTAAAAGGACTGCAGAGATAAGCAGAAGGTTGGAAGAAAGCAAATACAGGTAAGTCACTGGGAAAAAATTTCAACGGATTTTGCCAAACAAAGGTGGAGAGAAAACAGACATTGAATTGTAATTACTTCTACATAAATGGCAGTTACCTCAAAACAATGACGATTTTCTTGTAATTACATACCCTAGCCTATCTTTGGCTACACCTTGCAGCAAAGTTGTGTAGCACAGATTGTGAGCCATCATTATACTAGGATATAGTGAACTGAAATCAAGAGTTGCTATAGGATCACTGTAGTAACCCTTTTTTGGTTCGATGACAGTGGCACCCTCAAACTGTTCTTCTTGTGCTCCTCCACCATATGCTGGCATTAAGTAATTCCTTTCTCGAGCCTGCAAGGAATGAAAACAAAAATTATTTACCATGAAATGAGGAAATGAATAAAGTTATTAGAAAGAAATGGCTTTTATATTTTCACAATATTTTTCAGTGGACATGAAGTGTTTAATTGTGGGATGGGGCAGAGGGGAGGGAGTAAGAGCTGTGATTATATGGTCTCCTCTAGAGTGTCTTCTAGTTGTTCCATAAAGAAAGGACATTACTAAAGGCGATCAAATAGATTGACAACTGCACATTACATTGCCTGGGACAGTCCTACAACTTCAGAAACCAATTATCTTCACGGCTTGCTGAAGAAGAAACTAAAAATGGAAGGAGTTACGGTAACAGTTAACTATATAGTTAAAGCCCGCTACATAGTATCAACAACACTGCTTTATTAGAGGGGGGAGTGGTTTCAGGTGGAATCAGCAGGGGGGGAAAGGGGATAGGAGGAGGGAGGCTAATGGTTGGGAGGGACGGTTGGAAGGCAAGGGAAGCTGATGGCTGGGATGGAGAGTTGGAAGGGGAGGGTGATTGATAGTTGGGACGAAGAAGCAGAAAGCACACAGGATACGAAAGGGGCACTGGCAAGCCTGCCCTGGTGTAGGTGAGTTGCATGCAGGACATAAAATGATGTGGAGGATTGCACCAGGAGGGGGAGATATAACAGCAGAAAATGGAAGTGCAAGTGTAAACTGGGTGAAGTGGGGCATATGGGGTGGGGGGATGACATGGAGACAGCAATGGAGGTGGGTGTAGCACATGAGCTAGTGGAGATTGACACCACAAGGACTGTGGGATTGGAGGATGTGTTGTAAGGACAATACCCATCTACTTAACCCAAATAACGCTGACATCCTTCTGCAAGTACATCAGCCAGTGTTCAAATTATTTATTTCTATGAGTAATGCATTGCTGTGCTGGACTGTAACATATATAGTCATTGAGAAATTGTGTCTTGAAGGTAAGTCCAGTTTTACCATGAACAAATTGACTGATCTTGTTATCGATAGGTACGTATATTTTCTTCCATGTTGTGTCAATAATTCTGATACTATTAATATAACACCTTAGAGGAAAAACTATATTATTTATATGGTTACAATACAATTGGAGGTTTCCATCAATTGTAATTCAATGATGTTTCCAGAAGGATGTCATGGTAATGTGTTGTCATTTTATATTCACAGAAAACAGTGTACACTGCTGGAACTTTTGGACATTTTAGAAACCAACAATGATGAAATACCAAACAGTGATGTGGATGTAACATCTCATCCACCTCTAAATTAAGTTGATGAAGTAACAGATGGAGATTCTGGTGCAAAGGAAAATCCAAGTGTAGATACATTACCAGTAAGTCAATGCTACTGCACTTTGTGATTTGGACATTTCAGCCTATCGTAATGTGAATACAATACAAAAACAATCCTTAACCTGTGATTTGGTTCCAGGACCCTCCAGCAGTACAACAACAACAACAACAACAAAATGACTATCAAGGCAAAAAGTTTAAAAGCACAAGAAAAAATATAACTGGAATAGTGGAGAAATAGGTAATACAACACCTGAATGACCTCAGTCCATTTTGGGAACATCTGTCAATTACTATGTATGCTGAATGATAGATTCACATAATTTGTGCCTCATGTGTGGTGCCAATCTGTCAATGAATCGATGGTTTCTTATTTTGGAAGTAAATAATTCATAAAAGGGAAACCAAACCGATGTGGATTCAAATTCTGTTGTGGAGGCATCGGTGGTGGATATATTATTTGGATTAAACCTTACCAAGGAGCTGGCATGTGTGTTAAGGATTATGAAACCAAAAGTATGGTCTACCCAGTGGTAATGACGTATGTGTACCAGTTACTTCCTGCATGTTCCACATCGAATTTTCTTTGATAACCTATTTACCAGTGTTGAACTACTACATGACCTAAATTAGAGGAGTGTGGAAACAACTGGAACAATAAGAGGAAACAGAGATAAGAATTATACTCTATCATCTGTACATGAAATGAAGAAAACAGTGGATCAGATAAAGATTGTTCCGACTTAGCATTAGGGATTTCCACTGTCCACTGTAATGGCAATAATGTTGTTACTGTAGCAAACAATTTTGACAAAGTTCAACCATTGCATACTGTAACAAGATTTCCCAAGAAACAAAAGAAAAGTATTAGTGTGCCTCGGCCTAACCTATTACATTCCTACAATCCTCATATGGCACACACAGATCACACTGATAAAAATGTACCACTGTAGAGATGCTCTATAATAGGAAAACAGTGGTATTTCCCCATCATTGCATATTTGATAGACACTGCAGAGCCAAATGCCTGGGATCTTTACAAGAACAATGAAGAAGCCATAGATCATTTAACACATTTTGCTGTCAAATTGTCACTGAAATACTTGAAAGCAACAAAAGAATGACTAGCAACGGAGGGCATCCTAATAATAGTAATAATAATAATAATAAGAAGAAGAAGAAGAAGAAGAAGAAGAAAAAGAGTCTCAATTTGATGGAAGGGAACACTACATTGCTGAATTACCAAAGTACCAAAGGACGAGAAAACGAAAAACAAGTTGAAATTGTTACAAAAAGACTACTACAATGTGCTTAAAATGTGATGAACCTATTCATGTTTGTTGCTTTTTATCTTATCATAAAGTTGCATAAAACAGGTTTTTAAGGTTATTTTATTTACCATATTTATTCCACCCCATGAAAAATGGACCTTGCCGTCGGTGGGGAGGTTTGCGTGCTTCAGCGATACAGACGGCCGTACTGTAGGTGCAACCACAACGGAGGGGCATCTGTTAAGAGGTCAAACAAACGTGTGGTTCCTGAAGAGGGGCAGCAGACTTTTCAATAGCTGCAGGGGGCAACAGTTTGGATGACTGATCGATCTGGCCTTGTAACATTAACCAAAACGGCCTTGCTGTGCTGGTGCTGCAAACGGCTGAAAGCAAGGGGAATCTATGCCCGTAATTTTTCCCAAGGACATGCAGCTTTACTGTATGGTTAAATGGAGTCCTCTTGGGTAGAATATTCTGGACGTAAAATAGTCCCCCCATTTGGATCTCCGGGTGGGGACTACTCAGGAGGACGTCGCTATCAGGAGAAGCAAAACTGGCATTCTACGGATCGGAGTGTGGAATGTCAGATCCCTTAATTGGCTAGGTAGGTTAGAAAATTTAAAAAGGGAAATAGGTAGGTTAAAGTTAGATATAGTGACAATTAGTGAAGTTTGGTGTCAGGAGGAACAAGACTTCCAGTCAGATGAATACAGAGTTATAAATACCAAGTCAAATAATGGCAATGCAGGAGTACGTTTAATAATGAATAAAAAAATAGGAATGTGGATAAGCCATCATGTACAGCATAGTGAACGCATTATTGTAGCCAAGATAGACATGAAGGCCACATGCACCACAGTAGTACGAGTTTATATGCCAACTAGCTTCGCAAATGATGAAGAGATTGAAGAAATGTATGATGTGATAAAAGAAATTATTCAGATAGTTAATGGAGACAACAATTTAATAGTCATGGGGGACTGGAATTCGAGAGTAGGAAAAGAAGAAAAAGTAGTAGGTGATTATGGACTGGGGGGTAAGGCATGAAAGAGGAAGCCACCTTGTAGAATTTTACATAGAGCATAACTTAATCATAGCTAACACTTGGTTTAAGAATCATGAAAGAAGGCTGTATATGTGAAGAGGCCTGGAGACACTGGTGTGTTTCAGATATATTATGCGAGGGTGAGTCAAATGAGAACCTTAAATATTTTTTCAAATATTATTTACTGTGAAGAAGTGGTACAAAGCTGTACCACTTTTCAACATTATCACCCCTATGCTCAATGCAAGTCCTCCAGCACTTACAAAGGGCATACATTCCTTTAGAAAAAAATTCTTTTGGTAGTCCGCGCAACCAGTCATGCACCACGTGGTGTACCTCTTCATCAGAATGGAACTTCTTTCCTCCCATTGTGTCTCTGAGTAGTCCAAACATATGGAAATCACTTGGGGTAAGGTCTGGTGAGTATGGTGGATGAGGAAGACACTCAAAATGCAGGTCTGTGATTGTTGCAACTGTTGTACAGGCAGTGTGGGGCCTTGCATTGTCATGTTGCAAAAGGACATCTGCTGACAGCAATCCATGTCGCTTTGATTTGATTGCAGGCCGCAGATGATTTTTTTAAGAGATCTGTGTATGATGCAATGGTGACTGGTCCCTCTAGGCATGTAACGCTCCAAAATGATGCCTTTTCCATTCCAGAAGAGAGTCAGCTTAACCTTACCTGCTGATGGTTCTGTTCGAAACTTCTTTGGTTTTGGTGGTGATGAATGGCGTCATTCCTTGCTCACTCTCTTCGTTTCCGGTTGGTGGAAGTGAACCCAGATTTCGTCCCCAGTAACGATTCTTGCTAGGAAGCCCACCTTCTGATTCAAAGCACCGAAGAAGTTCGTCACAAGCATCAACACATCGTTCTCTCATTTCAGGAATCAGCTGCCGTGGCACCCATCTTGCAGACACTTTGTGAAACTGGAGCACATCATGTACAATGTGGTGTGCTTACCCATGACTAATCTGTAAACACGCTGCAATGTCATTCAGTGTCACTTGGCAATTCTCCTTCACTATGGCTTCAACTGCTCCAAATGTTCTGTGGGGTCATAACTCGTTGTGCCTGACCTGGACAAGGAGGATCTTCCACTGAAGTCACACCATTTGTGAATGTCCGACTCCATTCGTAGACTTGCTGCTGTGACAAACATGCATCACCATACTGAACCTTCATTCGTCGATGAATTTGAATAGGTTTCACACCTTCACTACGCAAAAACCGAATAACTAAATGCTGTTCTTCCCTGGTGCAAGTCGCAAGTGAGGCGGCCATCTTCATACTGATACTGCGATGGTATATGTGCATCTGCAATATGCTACCACCTACAGGCCATTCTACATGCTGTTTGTACCACACTTACCAACTTACAGGATAACGGCATGAAATTTCGATTTGTTATTACAAATTTAAGCTTTTCATTTGACTCACCCTCGTATAATGGTAAGATAGAGGTTTAGGAAATAGGTTTTAAACTATAAGATACTTCCAGGGGCAGATGATAGACTCTGACAACAATTTATTGGTTATGAGCTGTAGATTAAAACTGAAGAAACTGCAAAAAGGAAGGAATTCAAGGAAATGGGACCTGGATAAAATGAAAGAACCAGAGGTTGTAGAGGGTTTGAGAGAGAGAGCATTAGGGAACGATTGACAGGAACGGGGGAAAGAAATACAGTAGAAGAAGAATGGGTAGCTTTGAGAGATGAAACAGTGAAGGCAGCAGAGGATCAAGTAGGTAAAAAGATGAGAGTTAGTAGAAATCCTTGGGTAACAGAAGAGATACCGAATTTAACTGACAAGAGGAGAAAATAGAAAAATGCAGTTAATGAAGCAGGCAAAAAGGAATACAAACGTCTCAAAAATGAGAGTGATAGGAACTGTAAAATGACTAAGCAGGGATGGCTAGAGGGCGAATCTAAGGATGCAGAAGCATATGTAACTGGAGGTAAGAAAGATACTGCCTACAGGAAAATTAAAGAGACCTTTGAAGAACAGACAACCACTTGTATGAATATCAAGAACTCAGATGGAAAACCAGTCCTACGCAAAGAAGGGAAAGCAGAAATATGGAAGGAGTATATAGAGGGACTATACAAGGGATATGTACTTGAGGGCAATATTACGGAAATGGAAGAGGACGTAGATAAAGATGAGATGGGAGATATGGTACTGCATGAAGAATTTGACAGAGCATTGAAAGACCTAAGTCAATACAAGGCCTCGGGAGTAGCCAGCATTCCGTTAGATCTACTGACGACCTTGGGAGAGCCAGCCATGACAGAACTCTTCCATATCGTGAACTAGATGTATGAGATAGGCAGAATACCTTCAGACTTCAAGATGAATATAATAATTCCAATTCCAAAGTAAGCAGGTGCCAACCTACCAGTTTAATAAATCACAGCTACAAAATCCCAACATGGATTCTTTACAGAAGAATGGAAAAACTAGTAGAAGCCAACCTCATGGAAAATCAGGTTGGATTCCAAAGAAATGTGGGAACATGCAAAGCAATACTGACCCTACGACTTATCTTAGAAGATAGGTTAAGGAAACGCAAACCTACGTTTCTAGCATTTGTAGACTTAGAGAAAGCTTTTGACAATGCACAGTGGAATACTCTCTTTCAAATTCTGAAGGTGGCAGGAGTCAAATACAGGGAGTGAAATGCTATTTACAATTTGTACAGAAACCAGATGGCAGTTATAAGAGTCGAGGAATAAGAAAGGGAAGCAGTAGTTGGGAAGGGAGTGAGACAGGGTTGTAGCCTCTCCCCGATGCTATTCAATCTGTATATTGAGCAAGCAGTAAAGGAAACAAAAGAAAAATTCGGAGTAGGAATTAAAATCCATGGAGAAGAAAAAAACCTTTGAGGTTCGCCGATGACATTGTAATTCTGTCAAAGACGGCAAAGGACCTGGAAGAGCTGTTGTTCAGAATGGACAGTGTCTTGAAAGGAGGATATAAAATGAACATCAACAAAAGCAAAACAAGGATAATGGAATGTAGTATAATTAAATCAGGTGATGCTGAGGGAATTATATTAGGAAATGAGTTTTGCTATTTGGAGAGCAAAATAACCGATAATGGTCGAAGTAGAGAGGATATAAAATGTAGGCTGGCAATGGCAAGAAAAGTGTTTCTGAAGAAGAGAAATTTGTTAACATCGAGTATTAATTTAAGTGTCAGGAAGCCTTTTCTGAAAGTATTTGTATGGAGTGTAGCCACGTACGGAAGTGACACACAGACGATAAGTAGTTTACACAAGAAGAGATTAGAAGCTTTTGGAATGGGGTCACTGCTATCTCCTGGGACACAATGTCACCTTTCTGATATACTTTTGACAATCATCAATACTTTAGGGTTGAAGGAGACCACTCAACGAAAAGCAGAAACATTGAGTTGTTGATAAGCACACACAAAAGAAGGAAAACGTGCTACTTGTCCCAAAGCTAGCAAAGTTTCCTTCTTCTGTGTGCACCAATCGATGACTAACTGCTTTTGCTCTTTGGTGTGTGGTCGTGTTTATGCCTAAAGTAATTTATATTCTGATACGAATTAATAGAGGGAAACATTCCACATGGGAAAAATATATCTAAAAACAAAGATGATGTGACTTACCAAACGAAAGCGCTGGCACGTCGATAGACACACAAACAAACACAAACATACACACAAAATTCAAGCTTTCACAACAAACTGTTGCCTCATCAGGAAAGAGGGAAGGAGAGGGAAAGACGAAAGGATATGCGTTTTAAGGGAGAGGGTAAGGAGTCATTCCAATCCCGGGAGCGGAAAGACTTACCTTAGGGGGAAAAATGTCTGCTTGTGTCTGTATATGTGTGGATGGATATGTGTGTGTGTGCGAGTGTATACCCGTCCTTTTAATCCGCTCCCGGGATTGGAATGACTCCTTACCCTCTCCCTTAAAACCCATATTCTTTCGTCTTTCCCTCTCCTTCCCTCTTTCCTGATGAGGCAACAGTTTGTTGCGAAAGCTTGAATTTTGTGTGTATGTTTGTGTTTGTTTGTGTGTCTATCGACGTGCCAGCGCTTTCGTTTGGTAAGTCACATCATCTTTGTTTTTATATTCCGATACTTTGCTTTTGTCATTAACTGTAATTTAAATTTTGATTCTACAGATTGAATGAGAAACATAGATACTACAGCGACATACAAGTCTGCACCAGTTGTAAAGTAGTAATTTGAAAACAGATCAATTTTTAACACGCCAATAACTGAGCTACTGAGCTTATGACAGTGTGAACATCACAGTATTAGAAAAAATGCTTGTTTCAACTGGATTACCTCCCTACAGAGCACCTGTGAGCTAGAGACTGTTTCTTTGATTAGTAATCAAAACGTCCTCTGTCCCGGGTTCGAACTCCGCCACTGGTTAAATTCTCAATAAAAATCATCAGCATTGGTGGCTGAAGACTTTGGCATAAGAAGTCATCCTCATTCAGTGAATGGGCCTTGTCAAAGATGGAGGAGGAGTGGACAGATGTTCAGAGTACTCTCTTGCCCTAAGGTGGGAAACTGCCCCTAAAGGCAGAAGAATCAGCAATGATCAACAGCATGAGGATACAGAAGGCAATGGGAACCACTGCATTAAAGACACACAATGTGTATCCACAGGACATGCGGTCTGTAACTGAAGAAGTGTCATGATCATCTCTCCATTGGCAAAAGATTCTGGAATCGCCTCCATTAAGATCTCCGGGAGTGGACTGTCAAGGGGAAGGTAGCCATGAGAAAAAGATTGAATAACCAATGAAAGGATAATGTTCTTTGAGGTAGGGTATGGAATATTTGAAGTCTGAATGTGGAAGGGAAGCTAGAAAATCTGAAAATGGACACACACAGGCTCAATCTAGATACAGTTGGGCTCAGTGAAACGAAATGGAAAGAAGACAAATACTTCTGGTCAGGTGAGTACAGTGTAATACCAGCAGCAGCAGAAGATGGTACAACAGGAGTAGGATTTGTTATGAATAGGAAGGTAGGGCAGAGAGCGTGTTACTGTTAACAGCTGAGTGATCTGGTCATTCTCACCCGGGTCAACAGTGAACTAACACTGAGAACTGACCTTGCAAGCTCAAAACCAAGACACAGAGACAGTATATGAAGATACTGAATGGATAATTCAGTACATGAAGAGAGAGTCATGAGGGACTGGAATGCAGCTATTTGGGGGGGGGGGGGGAGGGAGGAGGGCGTAGAAAAAAGGTTAGGGGAGAAGATGGGCTTGGTAATAGAAATGACAGAGGAGAAAGACTAATTGAGTTCTGCAACAAATTTCAGCAAGTAATGCCAAACACTCTGTTCAAGAATCGCAAGAAAAGGAGGTATACTATATTGAACGGGAGATACGAGAAGATTTAAGTTAGATTTCATCATTGTCAGGCAGAGATTGCAAAATCGGATACTGGATTGTAAGGCGTACCCAGGAGCAGATATAGACTCAGATCACAATTTAGTAATGATGAAAAGTAGGCTCTAGTTTAACAGGCTAGTCAGGAAGAATCATCAATACAAAAAGAAGTGGGATACACAAGCACTAAGGAATGAAGAGATATGCTTTATGTTCTCTGAGTCAACAGATACTGTGATAAGTAATAGCTCAGTAGGCAGTTTAATTGAAGAGGAATGGAAATCTCTTAAAAGGGCAGTCATACAAGTTGGAAATAAAAACCCATAGATACAAGGAAGGTAACTGTGAAAAAACCATGCGTAACAGAAGATATACTTCAGTTGATCGATGAAAGAAGGTAGTACAAAAAAATGTTCACGGAAATTCAGGAGCATAAGTTGCTTAGGAATGAAATAAACAGGAAGCGTATGGAAGCTAAAGAGAAATGGCTGCATCAAAAACATGAAGAAATCAAAAAAGAAATGATTGTTGGAACGACTTACTCAGCATGCAGAAAAATCAAAACAACCTTTGGTGAAATTAAAAGCAAGATTGGTAACATGCAATGGGAATTCTTCCACTGTTAAATGCACAGGAGAAAGAGTAGACAGATGGAAAGAGTGCATTGAAGGCCTCTATGAGGGGAAAGACTTGTCCAATGACATGAGAGAAGAAGAAACAGGAGTCGATATTTAAGAGATAAGGGATCCAGTTAAGAATCAGAATTTAAAAGAGTTCTGGAAGACTTAGGATCAAGTAAGTCAGAAGGCATAGATAACATTCCATCAGAAATTCTAAAATCGTTGGGGGAAGCGGGAACAAAACGACTACTGATGTTGATGTGTAGAATGTGGGGAAGCGGGAACAAAACGACTACTGATGTTCATGAGTAGAATGTATAAGCCTGGCGATATACCACTCGACTTTTGATAACAGCTCATGCATCCAACTTGCTGACAAGAAAAATATACAGAAGAATGGAAAAAAAATTGAAGATGTGTTAGGTGACGATCAGTTTGGCTTTAGGAAAGGTAAACGCACCAAAGAGGCAGTTCTGACATTGCGGTTAACAAGGGAAGCAAGATTAAAGAAAAATAAAGATACGTTCATAGGATTTGTTGACCTGGAAAAAGCATTCGATAATGTCAAATTGTGCAAGATGTTCAAAATTCTAAAAAAATAGGCATAAGCTATATGACAAGACAGGTAACACACAATATATACCATAGCCAAGAGGGAACAATAAAAGTGGAAGACAAGAACAAAGCACTCAGATTAAAAAGGTTGTAAGACAGGGATATACTCTTTTGTCCCTACTGTTCAATATATACACTGAAGAAACAATGATGGAAATAGAAGTACGGTTCAAAAGTGGAATTAAACTTCAATGTGAAAGGATATCAATGATTCGATTTCCTGGTGACATTGCTATCGTCAGTCAATGCGAAGAAGAATTAGCGGATCTGCTGAATGGAATTAACAGTCTAATGCATACAGAACATGAATTCTGACTGAACTGAAGAAAGAGAAAGTAATGAGATGTAGCAGAAATGAGAACAGCGAGAAAATTAACGTCAGGATTGATGATCATGGAGTAGATGAAGTTGAGGAGTTCTGTTACCTACACAGAAAAATAACCCACAATGGGAAAGCAAGGAAGACATCAAAACCAGACTAGAACTGGCAAAAAAAGGGCATTTCTGGTCAAGAGAAGTCTACTAGCATCAAACAAAGGCTGTAATTTGAGGAAGAAATTTCTGAGAATGTACCTTTGGAGCACAGCATTGTATGGCAGTGAAACATGGACTGTGGGAAAACTGAAAAGAAGAGAAACAAAGCATTTGAGATGTGTTACAGAAGAATGTTGGAAAATAAGTGGACTGATAAAGTAAGCAATGAGGAGGTTCTCCACACAATTGGCAAGGGAAGGAATATATGGAAAACACTGACAAGAACAAGGGACAGGTTGGTAGGACATCTGCTAAGACATCAGGTAATAATTTCATGGTACTAGAGGCACCTACAGAGGTAAAAACTGTAGCAGAAAAGACAGATTGGAAAACATCCAGCAAACAATTGAGGACGTAGCTTGCAAGTGCTACTCTGAGATGAAGAGGTTGACACAGGAGAGAAATTTGTGGTGGGGCGCATCAGCAAACCAATCAGAAGACTGATGAGCCCCCCCCCCCCCCCCCCCCCCCAACTAAATAAAAAAAAATAATAAAAAAACAAACCGCGCGCGCACACACACACACACACACACACACACACACACACACACACACACACACACACACACACACACTATCTGTGGTATCAAATCTTTGTTGTCAGAAAGAAGAATCTATGGTAAGTATAATGAAAGCACCATTGGGCCTCAGAGATGGTTGACAATGGTCTCTCCCAAGCAGCCATACTGAGCACCCTCCTACACATAGTCTGTTACTCCATAAAGTGTAGACTGGATTTACAAAAAAATTGAGAAACATTAGGGTGGTTTTAGTGATTCAGCTGTTCTCCATGTTCTCCTGCCACTAGAAGACAATGCACAGAACATTCACACCAACCAAGCGAAACAGCCAGAAAGTCCCCCCTTGGGAAGCTGTTCAACTTGTGTATAGTGTTGGCTTGAATACTGGTTATGTCATCAAAGCATTGATCCTTCATGTGAATTTCTGCTCTCTGCCATTTTGCGGTAGGTTCGTATTGACAGCAAGAAGTCTTGTCACCTCTGGCGATTTTTTCCTGAAATAGATATGTCTGCATTTTTCATTTCAATCAAGTTGCAGCAGGCAATCACACGTCATAGTTTTTGCCTGGGAGTCAAGATGTGGAGGCCAAATTTTGCACGCATTATTATCTTTTTAAAAATCAGTCAGGATAATGTCCTCGACACCTGATTTAGAAATATTCAGTTCATTGTTCCACTGCAATTTGTGACAATATTGTTGACACATTTTGGCTGCTTGTCTATTACTTAGCACTGCCTGCGCATAACTGACTGAGCAAACGTACATCGTTCTTTACAGTTATTGGTTCAAACTGCCACTGCAGTTATTGTGCTGACATTACTTATACGCCAGGAATAAAATCTTAAGTCTCACAGAAATTTTTGGATGAGGTAGTGTAGTATATATGCAAGATCTTGAGGAAAGTTTCTCGTGAAGGGTATCTACCTAATGGTGTGCTAATGTTCTCTGTCTGTATTCAACAGCTTTTCCCTTGAAACAGCAAGATAAATTATGGAACATACTGTAGCAAACCTTAGAATTTGATTGAAAGAGACTACACTGCAGATATTATTGGTAGCTATTTTTACATTAAGAACAGTTCTGCATCGCCCGGATAGTATGAACCTTGTAGAATAATTACCCCATTCGTGAATCAAGCTGTTTCTAGGTATGAGAACTGACTGAAGGTCAATATGGAGAACTCACAAAAATGATACTTCTAAGATAGAAAGAAAGATGAAGGCACTGAGATTTGAGTCTGGAAAAATGGTGGAGAGCTCACATGAAAACTGTTTGCCTCATAAACAGAAGAAAGCCATTTATTACGAAGTCTCTTGATTGGAAGACCTCAAATGTACATAAAATACCTAACAGAAATCTTAACTCCATTCAGCTACTAAGATGAAAATGCACTAATCTTCACTAATATCATTCTAACCTTCAGTAATATATTATATACGATTCTCCAGATTTGAAGACTGAAATCAACATTTTGCTCAATACTATCATCCTGTTTTTGATGAATATTTATATGGGAGGATCAAAGACATTAACAGCAACTAAGTACAATGCACAATATACAACCATACAGAAAATTATCAAACCCTATATTCCCTACCTACAGAGGCACCCATCTACTACGCAGAAGACACTGAAATTACAGAAGCAGTACAATATGGCATATCTTGCACACAAAGCAGTGTGGTGATACTGACCAATTCCCTAAATGTGCTAAAGAGCCTCAAAAATCCAAAATAGAACAGAAATGTATTGCCCATAATCATAGACATTATTAAAGTCGTTTCTACACATAAGCAAGCAACAATAGTAACAAATTTCTTTTTGATTCCAGGGCACAGTGGACTCTTTCATAAAGAAATAGCAGACAGTTCAGCAGAGCGAGCAATTAACTTAGGGAATGAAAAAGTGAGAAACTACTGGGAGACACAATGACAACAATTTCAAAAGGAGTGCATTATCACCCAGTGAAACCTAAAATAGCATTATCTCCTTAGTTTACAAATTGGAACAGAAGCAATCTATTCATAACAATGATACACAGACGCACTTACATTACGGCAAATTTCCAACCTGTCTGTTCCAAGAAGGATTGAAGGAGTATCCTTTACCTAATTTATGCAACGAAGAAGAGGACACAAACCAACTATTATTCTCGTGTACAAGAACCAACACATTACAAAAGTCTTATCTGAGTATTGGTTAATGCAATGGTTCCCCCCCTTCCAGCATCAGCTGCAGTATTGTTGTCTACCCCAAAAAAGTGAAATAGTATTAAATGAGATGTTCAAGCACTTAAAATATGTGTTATCCAACTATCTAAGATATACTGTGAACAAAATGTGTGGATATTTTAGAAAAGCTTTTATTATTATTATTATTATTATTATTATTATTATTCTGGTACAATTACTTTATGAGTAGTTTCGAGTTGTGTCATAAATCAACACCCTACTTTTTTTTGTAAATATTAACTAACAAAGTGCATAGCAGAATAACCATTAAGAATGATACTACGTAAATATGATCGATGTCTGTATGATGATAGCCAAATACCAATAAAGAATAAAAAATAATACATATGAGGGTGGTTTGAAAAGTTCTTGGAATCACCATGAGAGGTCAGCGCCAGCGCAACGAGTTGTTCACGCGATATTCATTGGGCTGTTGCCTGTAAACATGTGCCATGTCAGTGCTCTTGGAAAAGAGCTGTGGCAGTGACGTGGCTCTGTGATTTGCGAAGATGGAAAAACATTGAGATTCAAGCAGTGATTAAGTACTTTGTAAAGAAAAATATGAAACCAAAGGACATTCATGCCAATTTCCAGAATACACTGGGGGACTCTGCTCCTTCATATTCAACTGCTGTGAAGTGGGCAAATGAATTTAAATTTGGTCGGAAGAGCTTAAATGACGATCCGCGCAGTGGTTGGCCAAGATGTGTCACTCACTACTCCAGAAATTATTGCAAAAGTGCACAAAATGGTCTTGGGGGATCGCCGATTGAAAGTGCGTAAAATTGCTCACGCTTGTCAGATGTCATCTGAAAGGGTATATATTTTAACAGAAGAGTTAGAAATGAAAAAATTATCTGTAAGATTGCTGCCGCGACTCTTGACACTGGATCAAAAATGCATGAGAATGGATATATCTGAACAATGTTTGGTCCATTATAGGAGTAACGAACACTATTTTTTGCACTGGTTTGTGACTGCAGATGAAACTTGGGTGCACTACTATACCCCACAGACAAAACAACAATTAAGGCAGTGGAAACATGCTGATTCTCTGCCACCAAAGAAAGCAAAGACAATTCCTTTGGCAGGAAAGGTCATGGAATCAGTGTTCTGGGATGAGAAGCAGATCATGTTTGTAGATTATCTCCCCACTGCGCAAACAATCACTGGAGAATACTATCCTAACCTCCTGGACATATTGCAACAAAAGATACATGAAAAAGGCTGGGTTTAGCAAGGAAGAAAGTCATCTTCCATCAAGACAATGCACGCCCGCACCCATGTGTCGTTGCCATGGCAAAATTACACGAACTAAGGTATGAATTGTTGCCACACCCGCCTTATTCACCTGATACGGCTCCATCAGACTTCCACCTCTTCCCAAAACTGAAATTTTTTTTGGTGGGCGAAGATTCACTTCAAACGAAGAATTGATAGCCGGAGATGACAATTATTTTGCAGGCCTGGAGGAAGCTCATTTTTGAGATGGGATCAAGGCACTGGAACATCAGTGGACCGAGTGTATTAATCTACAAGGAGACAATATTGAAAAATAAAAATACGTTTCCATGATGTACGTACTTTTTTTCTATTCCGTTCCAAGAAGTTTTCAAACCATCCTTGTATTATACAACTTACATAGCAGACCAATTTAATTCTTGTTAATGAATTGTCCTCACCTTGCGCAGCAACTGGGATACAACTTTGATCTGCTGCCCTCTAGTTAACAGGCTTGCAAGAGAAACTCCAGTTACCCTTGCCATTTCCATGTAGTTGATTATACACATAAGTTTGTCTAAAAGTCTTATTGGCAAATAGGCATCCTTCAAACAGTAAACAGCTAACCTAAACAGAAAAGAAACTTAGACAGACTTCTGCAGTTACTGGGAAGAACACAAAATATGCTTCAAGGCAACCCATTTGGCAAAACTCAATTAGATACCGTGACTACCATACATGCAGTAGAACTAACGAAAGCATTTGCTTTTTTACTAGTGTTCTACAACAATACATTAGCAAGATATAAGGTCTATCTGTATACCAATTTGTTGTTATTTATCTTGGCTAAAATAGTGCAAAAGTTTTATACTGGGGACCAAGCATCAGTTACTTACATAAATCACTTAAAAATGAAGGTAAAAGCAATTATCAACAATTTTTTAATCTTCAATATTTATAAACACGCACTGTTTGAAGTGCTTAGATGCACGGGATCCACGATGAAAGAGGAACCACCTGGTCTTTCCAGTACAGTTCGAACTCCAGAAAATGTAATGAGAGCTCAATCACACTTACCTTCGCCTGGTCTGAGGATTCCCATTCTGAAGGTCTGTAATGATATTGTGATGCACATCTTCTTTCTGCTCTTGCAGAAAGTGGTAACTCACAGCATTTAGTGTATATGACCGCAGTTTGTACTCTCTCAGAAGAACCTGGAATTACATGAAGAAAGGACAATATTAACAGAATTGTTGGGACTCCCACAAATATATTTTGGAAGTGATCCCCATAATTTCTTATGAAAATTTAGGAGGGAACATCAATGACAGCAACATATACATAACAAAAATCACATGGAAAATGATTTACTAAATAAATTTAAATTCCAGGCTAAAATCAATGGAATCTCCAGGTAGGAATATCAGCAATGTAGCAAAGACAGACTGCGACTTACTGTAAAGAAGACATGTCAAGTTGTGGACAGGCACAATTAAAAGGAATACACACAAAGGTTTTGGCCAGCCTTCATCAGTAAAAGATGACACGCATCATTCACACACACAAGCAAGCACACTTCACATACACACAACCGCCAACTCCAGCATCTCAGACCAGATGCAACTATCGTGGGATGCAAGCAGTACTCTGGAGGGGGCAGGGAAGAGGAAGGGATAGTAGTGTATGGGTAGGGAGAGAGAAGAACGCTGTCTGGTAGGGTGTGCAGGGGCTAGACTGCCAACAGGCGCAGCGTCATGAGGTTGTGGGGCAGGGAGGTGGGGAAAAAAGGAGAGGAGTGGGGAAAGATGGGCGGACGCGTTGGTACAGGGCTGCAAATAAACAGAGTGAGAGATGAGAATGGGGAGGAGATGATAGGACAGAGGGGATGGAAACTGCTGGGTTGAGGATGGAGGTACAGTATGTTATCACACACACACACACACACACACACACACACACACAGAGAGAGAGAGAGAGAGAGAGAGAGAGAGAGAGAGAGAATATTAACAAAGCTCATATACTCTTATGGAAAAATGGAATGGAAGTAGGGGTAAAGGAATGGAACATATGCAAGAAGCAATGCTAAATCCAGGATGGAGCAGAGGAAACATGTTTTTTAAACCGATAGTACTACGTGCCAAGTAGGGTACTAATCTTGAGTGACCATTTGCAGACAGCTCAGACAATGCTGTTTCAGTCGCTATGGGGCATTGGAGCATACAGCATCATGTGTTCATGGCTGAGCAGACCTTGCGGTCATGGTTCCACATATTTTCCATCGAAAGTTTAATATCGGAGGTCAAAATACAGTCCCAGATTGAAACCCTATACTCTGATGGGTTGCAGTGTTTAGAAGCACGGGATCCATGATGAAAGAGAAACCACCTGGTCTTTCCAGTCCAGTTCGAACTCCAGAAAATGTAGACAGGATGAGAATGGCAGTTCCTGCTAGTCTGAAATGATCTGCTAGGTGGCAAGCTGTACCACTGGGTATGTCACTTCATTACACTGTGCTAATTTCTTCGAAATCCTGTCATTTGTTGTTACAAGAGGATGTATAATGTAACTGATACTCTTCTTAATTTGTTGAAAGCTGTAAATCCCATGCTTGCATGGGATTTAATGTCATGATTTCTTTGTGATGCTTGTAATGAAAACCACATTGTATTCTAATTATAATAATTTTCAAATAATAACTAACTGCACTTCAAAATTTAATCTTTTTCCTTGAACATTTATTCTCTTTGTTGTGAAAATACCCAAACTTTTGCAGTTGCTTTTAGGAATCTGGGTCACTCGTTAGTAGTTTTTGACATTACCTTTGAAGTAAATTGACAGAGGGGGGCAGGGGGAGCGGGGCGGGGGGTTTGGAGGTGCAGCTGACACCAGGAAGGAGTTATGCAATGCAACACAGGACGTGTATCTACATCTGAAAGAAGACGACTTTCAAATTTCGCACCAGCTGCATAACGACAGTGCTAGTAGTGCCATCAAGAGGATGCAAATGAGGTTTGCTTTAAATACATGCTGTAATGGTCATGAGTGTTAGTAACCTTTGAGACCAGATGTAGTGAGGTGATGGTAGCAAGAACGTCTTTAAGACGACGAAGGCATGATTATCAACAGCTCATCGAGTTCGAATAAGGTTCTGTAATGGGGCTATGAGAAGCTGGATGTTCCTTCTGAGATACTGCAGAAGAACTAATCAGAAATGTGGCCATTGTACATGACTGCTGGCAGCATTAGTCACAAGAATGTACGGTCATTAGAAAAATGGGCTCTGGACGGCCAAGTGGCACTAACAAAGACCACTGAGTTCTGTGTGGCTCTGGCACTTTGTATGACATCTGCAGTAGCGATCTGAGCAGCAGTCAGCACCACAGACACCCAATGAACTGTTACAAATCAGTTATTTCAAAGACAGCCCCGAGCCAGATCCTTACAGCATGCATTCCACTGACCTCAAAACGACCACCATATGAGACTTCAGTGCTGCTCGTTCAAGGGCAGAGATGAGATCTTTCATGTTTTCTGACGAAAGCTGCCTGAATTGGTGTCAGTAACGGCCATGTGTTGATTAGGAGGCCAGGTGAGCACCTGCAATCAACCAATCTGTGGCCTTGACAAACACCTAGAGCTATTATTTGGGGTGCAATTTCATATGACAGCAGGAGCACTCTCATGGTTATCCCATACAACCTGACTTCAAATTTGATGTCAGTCTGGTGAGTCAACATATTGTGCTGCCATTCATGAACAGCATTATTTACCAACAGGATAACGCTCTTCCATGTAAACCACTGTAACCCAATATGCTCTTCAGAGTGTCACCTTGTTGCCTTGGCCTGCAGATCTGTCTCCAATCAAGCACATATGGAACATCATCGGGTGACAACTCGTGTCAACAACCAGCATTAATCATCCCTGCTCAAGATGATGAGCACGAAGATGTAGTTCATCGTCAACTGGATGTCTTCCTCAATGCTGAGGAAGACCCAGAAGACGAACTCCCACTTTCCACCCCTGAAGCAGTGGCGAAAGTAATTAGCTTCCATACCAACAAAAAAAGTGCCAGGATTTGACAGCATCACCAATCAGTTAGTTAAAAACGTCCCACCTTTTGCGATCACACACCTCGTGAATATCTTCAACGAGTTTACTTGCTCTCAGATTGCTGGAAACACCCGGAAGTGGTCGCAATACACAAATCAGGGAAAGACCTTCTATTCCTGCAACATACAGGTCGATTAGCCTCTTGCCAACCCTCAGCAACATCTATGACTTCCTCCAACTAATATCCGTTGTTGTTGTGGTCTTCAGTCCTGAGACTGGTTTGATGCAGCTCTCCATGCTACTCTATCCTGTGCAAGCTTCTTCATCTCCCAGTACCTACTGCAACCTACATCCCTCTGAATCTGCTTAGTGTAATCATCTCTTGGTCTCCTTCTACGATTTTTACCCTCCACGCTGCCCTCCAATGCTAAATTTGTGATCCCTTGATGTCTCAAAACATGTCCTACCAACCGATCCCTTCTTCTGGTCAAGTTGTGCCACAAACTCCTCTTCTCCCCAATCCTATTCAATACCTCCTCATTAGTTACGTGATCTACCCACCTTATCTTCAGCATTCTTCTGTAGCACCACATTTTGAAAGCTTCTATTCTTTTCTTGTCCAAACTAGTTATCGTCCATGTTTCACTTCCATACATGGCTACACTCCATACAAATACTTTCAGAAACGACTTCCTGACACTTAAATCTATACTCGAAGTTAACAAATTTCTCTTCTTCAGAAACGATTTCCTTGCCATTGCCAGTCTACATTTTATATCCTCTCTACTTCGACCATCATCAGTTATTTTACTCCCTAAATAGCAAAACTCCTTTACTACTTTAAGTGTCTCATTTCCTAATCTAATTCCCTCAGCATCACCCGATTTAATTTGACTACATTCCATTATCCTCGTTTTGCTTTTGTTGATGTTCATCTTATATCCTCCTTTCAAGACACTGTCCATTCCGTTCAACTGCTCTTCGAAGTCCTTTGCTGTCTCTGACAGAATTACAACGTCATCGGCAAACCTCAAAGTTTTTACTTCTTCTCCATGAATTTTAATACCTACTCCGAATTTTTCTTTTGTTTCCTTTACTGCTTGCTCAATATACAGATTGAATGACATCGGGGAGAGGCTACAACCCTATCTCACTCCTTTCCCAACCACTGCTTCCCTTTCATGCCCCTCGACTCTTATAACTGCCATCTGGTTTCTGTACAAATTGTAAATAGCCTTTCACTCTCTGTATTTTATCCCTGCCACCTACAGAATTTGAAAGAGAGTATTCCAATCAACATTGTCAAAAGCTTTCTCTAAGTCTACAAATGCTAGAAACATAGGTTTGCCTTTCCTTAATCTTTCTTCTAAGATAAGTCATAGGGTCAGTATTGCCTCACGTGTTCCAACATTTCTACGGAATCCAAATTGATCTTCCCCGAGGTCCGCTTCTACCAGTTTTTCCATTCGTCTGTAAAGAATTCGCGTTAGTATTTTGCAGCTGTGGCTTATTAAACTGATAGTTCGGTAATTTTCACATCTGTCAACACCTGCTTTCTTTGGGATTGGAATTATTATATTCTTCTTGAAGTCTGAGGGTATTTCGCCTGTCTCATACATATTGCTCACCAGATGGTAGAGTTTTGTCATAACTGGCTCTCCCAAGGCCATCAGTAGTTCTAATGGAATGTTGTCTACTCCCGGGGCCTTGTTTCGACTCAGGTCTTTCAGTCCTCTGTCAAACTCTTCACGCAGTATCTTATCTCCCATTTCGTCTTCGTCTACATCCTCTTCCATTTCCATAATATTGTCCACAAGTACATCGCCCTTGTATAAACCCTCTATATACTCCTTCCACCTTTCTTCCTTCCCTTCTTTGCTTAGAACTGGGTTGCCATCTGAGCTCTTGATATTCATACAAGTGGTTCTCTTCTCTCCAAAGGTCTCTTTAATTTTCCTGTAGGCAGTATCTATCTTACCCCTAGTGAGACAAGCCTCTACATCCTTACATTTGTTCTCTAGCCATCCCTGCTTAGCCATTTTGCACTTCCTGTCGATCTCATTTTTGAGACGTTTGTATTCCTTTTTGCCTGCTTCATTCACTGCATTTTTATATTTTCTCCTTTCATCAATTAAATTCAATATTTCTTCTGTTACCCAAGGATTTCTATTAGCCCTCGTCTTTTTACCTACTTGATCGTCTGCTGCCTTCACTACTTCATCCCTCAGAGCTACCCATTCTTCTTCTACTGTATTTCTTTCCCCCATTCCTGTCAATTGTTCCCTTATGCTCTCCCTGAAACTCTGTACAACCTCTGGTTCTTTCTTTTATCCAGGTCCCATCTCCTCAAATTCCCACCTTTTTGCAGTTTCTTCAGTTTCAATCTGCAGTTCATAACCAATAGATTGTGGTCAGAATCCACATCTGCCCCTGGAAATGTCTTACAATTTAAAACCTGGTTCCTAAATCTCTGTCTTACCATTATATAATGTATCTGATACCTTTTAGTATCTCCAGGATTCTTCCAGGTATACAACCTTCTTTTATGAT
The DNA here is from genome assembly GCF_021461385.2 of Schistocerca piceifrons. Taxonomy (NCBI): domain Eukaryota; kingdom Metazoa; phylum Arthropoda; class Insecta; order Orthoptera; family Acrididae; genus Schistocerca; species Schistocerca piceifrons. The sequence continues at coordinate 384,893,358 of NC_060139.1, forward strand.
TCTTGAACCAAGTGTTAGCTATGATTAAGTTATGCTCTGTGCAAAATTCTACAAGGCGGCTTCCTCTTTCATTTCTTCCCCCCAATCCATATTCACCTACTATGTTTCCTTTTCTCCCTTTTCCTACTGACGAATTCCAGTCACCCATGACTACTAAATTTTTGTCTCCCTTCACTACCTGAATAATTTCTTTTATCTCGTCATACATTTCATCAATTTCTTCATCATCTGCAGAGCTAGTTGGCATATAAACTTGTACTACTGTAGTAGGCATGGGCTTTGTGTCTATCTTGGCCACAATAATGCGTTCACTATGCTGTTTGTAGTAGCTAACCCACACTCCTATTCTTTTATTCATTATTAAACCTACTCCTGCATTACCCCTATTTGATTTTGTATTTATAACCCTGTAATCACCTGACCAAAAGTATTGTTCCTCCTGCCACCGAATTTTACTAATTCCCACTATATCTAACTTTAACCTATCCATTTCCCTTTTTAAATTTTCTAACCTACCTGCCCGATTAAGGGATCTGACATTCCACGCTCCGATCCGTAGAACACCAGTTTTCTTTCTCCTGATAACGACATCCTCTTGAGTAGTCCCCGCTCGGAGATCTGAATGGGGGACTATTTTACCTCCGGAATATTTTACCCAAGAGGACGCCATCATCATTTAATCATACAGTAAAGCTGCATGCCCTCGGGAAAAATTACGGCCGTAGTTTCCCCTTGCTTTCAGCCGTTCGCAGTACCAGCACAGCAAGGCCGTTTTGGTTAGTGTTACAAGGCCAGATCAGTCAATCATCCAGACTGTTGCCCCTGCAACTACTGAAAAGGCTGCTGCCCCTCTTCACACATTCAGAATACCCATACAAGAACATATTACCAGGGAGCAACTTCTGCTGGATTTAGAATTCGAATTCCAGCAGAACCACTCTGCCCCACAACACATCATGAGAGTGGTTGAAGCAGCCACAGAGGGCTTCAACCACAGAGGTTACTGCGGGATAGTGCTACTAGACATAGTTGCAGCCTTTGACTAAGTATGGCATAGAGGGTTACTCAGCAAGTTATACACACAAGGGTTCCCTGGAAGCATAGTTAAGCTACTTAAAAGCTATCTCATGGACAGAAATTTCTCTGATAAAATAGAAACACCCACCTCCATCAGAAGGCGTATCCATGCTGGGGTGTCTCAGGGATCAGTTGTGGGATCCATATTGTACAGTTTGTAGACTGTGGCCTCGACAAACACCTAGAGCTATTATTTGGGGTGCACACTGCACTATATGCAGATGATACAGCCTTCTACGAATGTAATGGGAACAAGGACCTGATCATCCGTAGGCCACAAAGGGTTTTAGATGACACAGAAACTTGGGCCCGTCGCTGGCACATCACCATCAACTCTGAGAAGATGCAGGCTATGCTGATCAGCCGGAAGCTCGGAAGGTGCGGACCCCTTCAACCCCCTCCCCCCTCAACGTTTACCTAAACAGAATCCAACTCTCCTGGCACAGACCCGCCAAGTATCATGGCGTAACCTTGGACTCTCATCTTACGTGGATGCCCCACATAGATGAGGTCTACGGGAAGGTCTGTGCCAGAATGTCCCAAGCATCAACACAACCAGCTCCCTTTCCCTGCTCTGTAGGAGTAAATGTGTACCAGGTGCTTAAATGGCCAATAACGGAGTATGCATGCCCTGTCTGGGGAAAAGTCGCCAAGCAGCAACTGGAAAAATTCCAGAGGTTCCAGAACCACACATTTAGGAGGGCACTGCACCTACCTCTGGGTTTCCCCACTGGTAATCCTAACACCGCATCTGAAATCCCCTTCCTGAGAGAGAGTTTCCAAGAAGTGGCAAGGGCCTTCTATGAGAGCTCTTTCACATCTGGAAATGACCTCATCCGCACTCCCTAGGTCAGTAAGACATGTCCCGCGGCAGGCACAAATGCCCAATAACGATCTTCAATGACTAAGTTACAGGGAGAATTCTTATCTCCAATTCCTAACCCTGTTCCTTTCCCTCTAAAATCAATCGCCTCGCCAACCTCAGGCAAGTACCAGACACATGCAGAACATTCCTCATATTACACACATCCAAAAATCATAGGGGAAAAAAAATCTCACACACAAGCAAAGCACGTGGAGTAAAAGCCAAAAGGCTACAAATTCCTCAAAACACTTCCCCAAAGATGTAAAAGCATCAGATAAGAGAGAGAGAGAGAGAGAGAGAGAGAGAGAGAGAGAGAGAGAGACCAAGTGCAATATGCACGTAACTCTTATCCCACAAACTGACACCCAGCACCTGTATGACACAATGCCTGCATATTTACATGCTTGCATTCAACATTCGGGCGGTTACACCGGTTATTAATGTACCAGCATTTCATTTCACATTTGCAATGACTTTTCTCATGCTTAGATTAACCTGGGGCTTTTAACATTGAAAACTTAAATATGTTACCTAGACAAACATATTCCCAAAATTTCATTACCCTACATTAATTATTTCTTGGGCTTGTTATTTATTTTTCATATTTTTTTTAAAAAAATTTCTGTCAGTGTATTTAAGTTTAAATCCTATTATACCCATTCCTTGTTGAAATTAATACTAGCGACAATTTTTACCCATTTTCTTTACAGTCAAACATATGTAGACTATTTTAGCATCTAACTGGACAGATTTTATTAATTTTACCTACACAGAAGTCTCATGTAAATCAGTGACTAAATAAAGAATTCAACTCACCAAGAGAAGATCGAAAGCGACTCGACCCTCAACATTGATATTTTTGTTTTCCCGTCGCCCCATCTGTTTGCTCTGTAGAACTTGTTCTTTCACAACAGATCTACAAAAGTTTATGGTGAAATAAATGCATGTTGTAACACTGGGTACAAAGCTGAAGAACAATTGCATTTACTTACTTTATATTTTTAATCCTTCCAAGGTAATTGAAATTTCTTGCATTCAAATGACTAGCTCTACTAATTAGATAATAAAAGTCGAAGTTATTAATATTGTAGCCAGTAAATAGATCAGGATCCACTTCCCGCACAAATTCTGCCCATTTCTATAAAATTTAGAGACATACCAATGAACAACAACTTTAATACGACAAAATAAAGCAAATCCAAAAACATGTAACTTCTATTACAACATCAATGCAGAAAGCCTGAGTATTGACAGGTACTATTATGAACAGCAAACTTCACTTACTTCCAACATCTCTGTTTCTTTGTCGAAGCTCAAAACTTTACAACCTACTATTGGAGCACAAGTATCAAGAGTGAAAACAATACGCAAAAATGGCTCATGTTCTCCTTGACGAATTACCATGTTAGCTATCTGGATGACTGGGTCATGATTTGGTTCCGGGAATACACCTGTTGAATAAATAATTATTTTCACATCACAATCCAATTTATTTAAAGCAAAAAATGTAAATAGGGCTAGATATAGATATCTGGGTACAGATAAATTATTTGAGAGTTGTAAATCAGACATTATGGAACTGGTGCATCCATTTCACATACACAAATACATATGATAAACTAGGTACATATTATGATGATGGCATTAGGGGAGCAACACTCTCCTGACAAACGATTTGATAGGATAACAACAATCAAGCAGCTGAAACAATGCTCCCCATGGAAGAACAGGAAACAATCAGCAAACATCCTTTTAAACCTCATTTGTGAAAGTTGCTATAGCAGCAAGTGGTGACGTATGCTTTATTCATATGAAAAAAGCCACCAACTAAATAATTGTGACATAGGATTGACTGTGTGTGATTGAATGTCACAGATGAGTTAAGCATTTTCACCTGTGGCACTGAATTATCTGACAGTTTGCCACTAAAAGGGATGGGAATAGAACCCTAGGACCTCCGTACACACACTTCTCTCTGTTACTTAATCAAAACATTTAATTTTTTATCAGGAGATGTGCAAAATTGTCTCCTATTTTTGTAAATCAAGGTCTTTAGATTTCCCTTGATATATATATATATATATATATATATATATATATATATATATATATATATATATATATATATATATATATATATATAGAGGGAAACATTCCACGTGGGAAAAAAAATATATATATATAACAAAGATGCTGTAACTTATTTTTCACAAGTAGGGCACTTTTGGGGTTCAGCATTGTTGTTTTTTGATGCTGTGACTTGCCAAACGAGAAAGCGCTGGTAGATAGGACACAATAAAAAACACACAAACACAAATTTCAGCTTTCGCAACCCACGGTTGCTTCATCAGGAAAGAGGGAAGGCGAGGGAAAGACAAAAGGATGTGGGTTTTAAGGGAGAGGGTAAGGAGTCATTCCAATCCCAGGAGCAGAAAGACTTACCTTAGGGGGAAAAAGGGACAGATATCCTCGCCTATAAAAATCCTGATTCCAAATTTGTAATTTATTAATCAAATGCAATCATTTGATACACATGTCAACAACAATTTTTATTTTGGCATTTTTGTAACGATTTTCATTTTTGTATGTTTTTAAGTCCTTCTATCACTATGTTTTGTTCTATCAGTGTGTTACTAACATGATTTGCATGTAAACAGAACCAGCTGTCTGTGACAGTCCCCAAGCTCTGTTTTTGTGCACTAAATCCTACTTAGAATTAGCCTTCCACCTCACTTGAAACTATATAAATGATAATTTGATTCAATAGACACTGTGTTCTTGTGATGTGTGGCTTAGCTCATGCCATAAGAATTTAACAAAGAATCTTTGTATAAATGCCTGCCTCAACAGAGTGGGCAATTAGTGGTGGAGTGATGTGAGCAACAGCTGGTGGTTAGGTTTGAAAAGTGCAGGTAGTACTTTATTTTGGTTTCTGGTAATAGTATGGTGGCAACACTGAGGTTTGTCATATTATATTGCAGCAGATAAATGTTTTTATTTATGTTGGAGGCTAATAATTATATTTAAAAAAATTATTCAAAGTTTCTGATTGTTATTTAAACCTTCAAGATGATATCAGACATCACGTAAAGCCATGGACCTGGAACCCTGGACGAAACAGCAACAATAAAATACCTGTAGGAGCTGGAGGCTCAACCATATGCCAGAGAGCAAACACTGGTGACTCACAAGCACAACATGCCAGAAAATAAAAAGTAAAACACAATAGCCAACACAACTACATATGCACAATAGTTGGTTACAAGCGTGGTCTTGGAAAAAAAAAAAAAACACACACACACACACACACACACACACACACACACACACACACACACAATTCCCAAAAAGGATATTGTTTATCTATCTTTTCAGGCAAAATACATGTGTGTACTGTTGAAAGTGTGTAGAGTATGTACAAAGTTGAAAAAGAAGAAAGCATCTTGTGGACATAACTTAAAGCTTTCTGTGTGCAATAGCTGGCCACAATCTGAAGTACAAATATATGTTACGACACTAGAGGAATTTGTATTTTTCCTTCATTTTTTCATGATTGAAAGATATTCGATTTAAAGATAGGCTTTAAGCACCATTATATGCAACTGGAATGGTGCTCACTACTTATTACAAATGGTACACAGGTATAAGTTATAATGATTTTTCTGTTCTTTTCTTCTGTATGCCTTTCTGTTATTTATCTGACAGCATATCTCTGCCCTGATTTGAAAGGGTAAATTACACACAGTGTAACAGGTCAGGTGGAATTATCCTACTTGTTCTTATACCACTCCTGATGCTAATTTTAAAGTGCGCACATTAAAAATCAATACTGCTAAAATAACTTATTTGGGAGCCCTCATTCTCCTCTTTCTAGCAATTTTTTTCTTTTTCTGAAAAATTAATATTTCAAATGTTATGCACAATCAACTTTTTTCCCAGAATGTTCCAATATTAAAATGCAATTCTTTCTGAAATCCAGTGTACTATAATTTTGTAGTCCTGATTTATCTGTTTCCATGCATAACTTTACTGAAATAATTTGTTAATTTAATAATTTATCATATAATTTGGCCAAAGAAAGAGCAGTCAAGTAACTGTTTAACTTGTGACAAAACGTCAATACAAGATATTAGCGTGCAACTCATATGAAAGTGCTCTACAGAATACTTATTCTGGAGCAATACTATAAATATAAAATAATGCATATAGCCATACACTATATGGCTACATAATATATAAATACTGTCTGGTGAATGAAACTGAGAAGAGTCAACCACTCACCTTTTCTTCCTGCACATTCAATGTCAAAACTTAATATTCTAAAAGGGGCTACTTTGCTCCACTCTCCTTCAGGGGGATGTGCTATGAGATCCTCCCACGATATGTCAACTTCAATCTGGCAACGGGACTGCACATGAGCTGTAGGGCGAGGTCGCCACTTGCCTGCTGGAAGCTGCACCCAGGAGCATCCAACCATGTGTGTGTCCACCATAAACCTGAAACAATCAATGACTGATTAAGGAGATGCACAAGGAACTATATTTCTTGACACAACAGAGGAAAAGTGAGAACAAAGTAAAAATTACAATATGTGAAGAACACTGTGCTACTGCACTCTCCAGACATGTCTTCACTGGTCATTAGGTCGCAGTTTGAAGCGGAACTCATTACTGAAGACAAATATACTCCAGTTAATGAGAAGCACCCTGGACAGTAGTGGGATACCAACTAGACTGTTGCCTGCCATATGGCCCGACAACCAGGAGTGATGGTCAGAGGTGCCACTTCTTTTCATAGCACGACCACTTTGGTTATCACCCATGGCACCCTTTCAGCACAGCAGTACATTGCTGATGTTCTGCACCCCGTTTTGTTGCCCTTCATGACAAGCCATTTTGGACTTAAAGTAAGATAATGCCTGCCCGTACACGGTAAGAGTTTTTACTGGTTGTCTTCCTGCTTGAAAAACCCTACCCTGGCCAGCAACATTGCCAAACAATCTCCAACTGAGACTAGAGCATTATGGGCAGGGCCCTCCAACCAGATCGGGATTTTGACAATCTATGGTGCACTTGGATATAATTTGGCACAATATCTCTCAAGAGGACATCAAAAATTCTGTCAATCCATGCCAAGCCAGATAACTGCTTGTATATGGACCAGGGATGGACCAATGCATTACTGACTTGCTCAATTTGTGAAGCTCTTTTGCTTGAATATTACTAAAATTGTAATCGTTTGTTTGTCTGTACATGTACATCACATCTGCTGACTTCTGTCACATCCGGATAATTGCTTTGTGGTGTCTCCAGTCCCCCCCCCCCCCCCTTCCACCGAGTGTATTTATCAAAAGTATCTACATTGTGATAATGTTTGTAAACAAAGATTGCTAGTAGGTCTCTGTGTGCATTAATACCAAGTGACAAGTGGTGTACTCCTAAATTGTTTTTTGGGGGATCAGCAGTATCAGAAATAGATGTGATGCCCAGGAAATCAGCTTTTGAACTAGTCCGGTGGGGTAATTGCATCCTATTAAGCCTAAGGTGAGAATGGTGGTGTATTGCTGTATGAAGTCTGCATCTGCACAAATATGTTTGCCTCTGATACCAAGGCTGTATGGGAAGGAACATTTGACATGGAAAGGATGACAACTGTCCAAATATAAGTATGGTTGTTCGTTATAGGTTTAATGTGGATGGAAGTGTGCAGCTGGCCTCCAGTGAGGATGAGAACAATATCAAGAAAAGTGGCAAGGGATTCGGAATAGGACCATGTGAAATTTAATTGGGAGATTGCATTTAGAGAATTTTAACAGATCAGCGTCACCATGAGTCCATATGGCAAAGATGTCATCAACGTATCTAACCAAACCAGGGGCTGAAGGCTTATGGATCACAGGAAAGCCCCCTCCAAGCAACCCATGAAAAGGTTAGCATTGGAAGGAGTCATCCTGGTACCATGGCCATACCCCTGACTTGTTTGTAAGTCTGCCCCTCAAATGTGAAGTAGTGGTTGGTAAGTATAAAATTGATTAAGATGAGAAGGTAGGTGGGTGCTGACTGAGGAAATGTTCAGCAGCAGACAGATTTCTGCCCACGTATACAGGCCTACTGTTAGTGACGAATTTGCATGTAACAATTCCACTGTGATTTGTGAATTTGTCTACGACAATTTGTTTACTGTTCACTACCTTCCAGGTCTTTTCCTGATGTCTTTCACTGATTTATTTGCAAATTTGACAGCTATTTTCTTTTCTACCCTCCATCTACCTTCATTATATGTAATTCTTTCACTTTTTTTGTGTTACTTTTTTGCCTAACTGCTCTGATTGATTGCTACCGCTGTGTCCTACATTACTTTATTTGCCAAACACAATAGTTTACATTTTCTCCTATGACTTCCTCTTTCTTTTAGCCCAGTTTTTAAAATTTATCTCCTTTCATAACTTTCCCTACCAATTTTTTTCTTATTATTTTTTCGTATCATACAGGCCACATTTCTGCTGAGAAATTCTCGCCTACTCATTATCTCTCTTTAATCCTTGCTGTTCTCACAAATTTTGTACTAATTTTTTCTGATACTTTTCTTGCTTCTCTTCTGCTTCTCTTTTTGCCACTCCCACCATGCCTAACACTCCTCTCTTGCCATAAACTACATCTGTTCTTTTCAAAAACATGACTTTGCACTATCAAAATTGAGGTTCCACATTTGTTTCTTGAAACTTGCTTGCCCCTTGATGTTACTCCCAAAGACCTAACATTGAAAGTCCCTGTTTCTGGATGTAATCCTACTCTACAACAACCTCTTTTACAGTTTCAAATACAGCAATTCTTGCATTTACCCAGCTAATCTGTGACCTATATATGCCTCGTCTGCCTATTTCCACTTCACCAGACTTCTCTCCTTCTACAACATCCTGCAGTTATCTGCCTCTCTTGTTTCCCTGGCTGATATCTGCCACACCAACTTCAAACTGCAACAACATATCAGACTTCACATCAAATATTATCCCACTTTTTCCTAAACTACCCGAACATGGTTTTTTTCTCTTCCTGTCTTTCTGCAGTGCTGTCTCCTACAAACCAAGCTTGGCCAACCTCCTTAACGTCACACAGCCTTAAAACTTGCTTCTCAGACCAGTAATGACTCAATCACAAGAACCACAACAGTGCAGTGTTCTCAACCTCTTGTCTAAAGCAATATCCCTCCTGAATCATCTGCATTATCTAAGAGTCTCACTGTCAGCATTAAACCTGCATTTAATCATGCTGCTTTGGCAAAGAACCTACTTTCCTTTGCATGTAATGTCAACTGAAAATATCACTTTGCTACCCAATCTCAAAATCTTTCCAACCACAAACCTCACATTGAGCCCTGCCTTGAACATTTACAATCATGATCCCAACTTGATCCACCATCACTCGCTCAAAATCATACCTTACAAGCCTTCCAAGAATTCCTCAAATCCAGCATTGCCTCACAAACCTTCGTAAGGTCCCTACAACATGACCCTACCTAACCAGTCATCTGCAGAACTTCAGCCTCTTCACTCACTAAAAGCCGCTGACTTCATCATTATCCTCCCAGCAGACAAGGGATCTACCACTACGGTACTTGATAAACAGGAGTATGTAAATGAATGTCTACATGAGCTGTCTGACACCTCTACATATAGCATCTGCCATGAAGGTCCCATTCCTGTGATTCAAACCGACCCACAGCCCCTCCTTACAACCTCAGGGCTCTCACAAGGATTAACACCTCAATCCAAAGAACTCCTTGCCTCCGCCCAACCCCCCCCCCCCCCCCCCCCAACGTTTTACCTTCTTCCTAAGCTCCACAAACCCAATCATCCTGGCTGTCTCATATATAAATAACAGAGGGAAACATTCCGCGTGGGAAAAATATATCTAAAAACAAGATGATGTAACTTACCAAACGAAAGTAATGGTCTGTTGATACAGACACTAACAAACACAAACACACACACAAAATTCAAGCTTTCGCAACCCACGGTTGCTTCATCAGGAAAGAGGGAAGGAGAGGGAAAGACGAGAAGATGTGGGTTTTAAGGGAGAGGGTAAGGAGTCATTCCAATCCCGGGAGCGGAAAGACTTACCTTAGGGGGAAAAAAGGACAGGTATACGCACGCACGCACGCACGCACGCACGCACACACACACACACACACACACACACACACACACACACACACACACACACAAATCCATCCGCAAATATACAGACACAAGCAGACATATGTAAAGGCAAAGAGTTTGGGCAGAGATGTCAGTCGAGGCAGAAGTACAGAGGCAAAGATGTTGAATGACAGTTGAGGTATGAGCGGCGGCAACTTGAAATTAGCGGAGGTTGAGGCCTGGTGGGTAACAGGAAGAGAGGATATATTGAAGGGCAAGTTCCTATCTCCGGAGTTCTGATAAGTTGGTGTCAGTGGGAAGTATCCAGATAACCTGGACGGTGTAACACTGTGCCAAGATGTGCTGGCTGTGCACCAAGGCATGTTTAGCCACAGGGTGATCCTCATTACCAACAAACACTGTCTGCCTGTGTCCATTCATGCGAATGGACAGTTTGTTGCTGGTCATTCCCACATAGAAAGCTTCACAGTGTAGGCAGGTCAGTTGGTAAATCACGTGGGTGCTTTCACATGTGGCTCTGCCTTTGATCGTGTACACCTTCCGGGTTACAGGACTGGAGTAGGTGGTGGTGGGAGGGTGCATGGGACAGGTTTTACACCGGGGGGCGGTTACAAGGGTAGGAGCCAGAGGGTAGGGAAGGTGGTTTGGGGATTTCATAGGGATGAACCAAGACGTTCCCTACCCTCTGGCTCCTACCCTTGTAACCGCCCCCGGCGTAAAACCTGTCCAATGCACCCTCCCACCACCACCTACTCCAGTCCTGTAACCCGGAAGGTGTACACGATCAAAGGCAGATCCACATGTGAAAGCACCCACGTGATTTACCAACTGACCTGCCTACACTGTGAAGCTTTCTATGTGGGAATGACCAGCAACAAACTGTCCATTCGCATGAATGGACACAGGCAGACACAGACAGTGTTTGTTGGTAATGAGGATCACCCTGTGGCTAAACATGCCTTGGTGCACGGCCAGCACATCTTGGCACAGTGTTACCGTCCGGGTTATCTGGATACTTCCCACTGACACCAACTTATCAGAACTCCGGAGATAGGAACTTGCCCTTCCATATATCCTCTTTTCCCGTTACCCCCGAGGCCTCAACCTCTGCTAATTTCAAGTTGCCGCCGCTCATACCTCACCTGTCATTCAACAACATCTTTGCCTCTGTACTTCTGCCTCGACTGACATCTCTGCCTTTACATATGTCTGCTTGTGTCTGTATATGTGCGGGTGTGTGTGTGTGTGTGTGTGTGTGTGTGTGTGTGTGTGTGTGTGTGTGTGTGTGTGTGTGCGCGCGCGCGCGCGCGCGCGCAAGAGAGAGAGAGAGAGAGACTGTATACCTGTCCTTTTTTCCCCCTAAGGTAAGTCTTTCCGCTGCCGGGATTGGAATGACTCCTTACCCTCTCCCTTAAAACCCACATCCTTTCGTCTTTCCCTCTCCTTCCCTCTCTCCTGATGAAGCAACCGTGGGTTGCTAAAGCTTGAATTTTGTGTGTGTGTTTGTATTTGTTAGTGTCTGTATCAACATACCAACGCTTTCATTTGGTAAGTTACATCATTTTTGTTTTTAGATATATTTTTCCCATGCGGAATGTTTCCCTTTATCAAAAAACAAAGATGATGTAACTTACCAAATGAAAGTGTTGGTATGTTGATAGACACACAAACAAACACAGACAGACACACAAAATTCAAGCTTTCACAACCCACGGTTGCTTCATCAGGAAAGAGGGAAGGAGAGGGAAAGACGAAAGGATGTGCTTGTGTCTGTGCATGTGCGGATGGATATGTGTGTGTGCGCGCGAGTGTATACCTGTCCTGTTATCCCCTGAGGTAAGTCTTTCCGCTCCTGGGATTGGAATGACTCCTTACCCTCTCCCTTAAAACTCACATCCTTTCGTCTTTCCCTCTCCTTCCCTCTTTCCTGATGAAGCAACCGTTGGTTGCGAAAGGTTGAATTTTGTGTGTATGTTTGTGTTTGTTTGTGTGTCTATCGACCTGCCAGCGCTATTGTTTGGTAAGTCACATCATCTGTGTTTTTAGATATATTTTTCCCACGTGGAATATTTCCCTCTATTTTATATATATGCCTTAGTTGATCAACACCTGCAACCCATAGGGCAAAGACTTCCCTCCCATATTAAAGGGACCAACCATTTCCTAGATTGTCTGAAATTTGTGTCTGTCCCACTCCCACCCCACACCTCACTTGTCACCACTGATGCCACCTTCCTCTATACAATCATCCCCAATGTACATGGTCTGCCTGCTGCTGAATATTTCCTTAGTCATTGCCCATATGGTTCCAAGCCTATGACTTTCTTCCCGCTCTTCCCAATCAACGTTATACTTGCCAACCATTACTTTACCTCTGAGGGAGGGACATACATACAAACAGATCAGGGGTACAACCATGTGAACCAGGATGACTCTTTTCTGTGCTAACCTTTGCATTGGCCACTTGGAGGGTGCTTTCTGGGGATCCATAAGCCTTCAGCCCCCTGGTTTGGTTTAGATACACTGACGGCATCTTTGCCACATGGAGTCATGGTGAGGGTGACCTGTTAAAATTCTCCCAATTAAATCTCACATGGCCCTATTCTAAGTCCCAGGTCACTTTTCTTGATTTTAATCTCAACTTCACCAAAGGCCATTTACACACTTCTGTTCACATTAAAACATAGTAACAAACAATATTACTTACATTTCGACAGTTGCCATCCCTTCCATATTGGATCAGATGCAGACTCTTTACAGTACTAATCACCATTCTCAATTCAGTCTTTACTGGATGCAATTACCCCACCGGCCTAGTTCAAAAGCAGATTTCCCAGGCCATCACAGCTAATACTGATACTGTTGATCCCTCCAAAAAACAACTTATGGAGTACACCACTTGTCACCCACTATTATTCTGGTCTTGATCACCCACTATTATTCTGGTCTTGAATGTATCAATCAGGTACTTCAACAAGGCCATGACTTCCTAAAATCAGCCTTGAAATGAGGTCCATTTAGTCTGAAATTTTGCCCACCACACCTAGCATAGTTTTTTATTGTTCTCCCAATCTCCACAATATCCTTGTCAAACTCTATACTGTCCCTGCACACATCTCCCTGCCCTGTGGCTCCTACCCCTGTGACAGTCCAGACTGCACGACTTGCCCTATGCACCCTCCTACCTGCCCTGTAACTGGCAAAACATACTATCAAAGAGAGAGCCACCTATGAAACAATGCGTCATATATCAGCTGTTATAACATTGTTTGGCCTTTTACATAGGCATGACAACTACCAAGTTACCAATTATGACGAATGGGCATAGGCAGAGGGTGTATACTGGCAACACACAATACCCTGTTGCAGAGCATACACCACAACATGACAGTCATGGCCTTGGTGCCTGTTTCACCACACGAGCCATATGGATTGCTTCCCAGACACCAGTTTCTCAGAATCCGCAGGTGGGAACTGACCAGAATATGATTTGAAACACACACTATAGAGAACTGAATATGACTTGAAACAACAGCTAGCTTGCAGATACTATTTACACTGTTTGTGACTCCAATTTGTTACATTCTAACTTCACAGCATGAAAGATCGCACCTGTTCTAATCGTGAGCAAGACCCTGAGCTGACGCAAGTGCCTTCACTCAAAACCTCAAAATTAGTGAGTTGTTCAGCCCTGCACTAGGTTATGCTATAACACTCCCTAGGGTTTACTCTAGTCACTTTTCCATCTGAAGATCTCTCTCCACTGAGAATGACATACTGTGTTCTATTTGCTAGGAACTCATCAATCTACTCACAAAGCAGGCCCAATATTTTGTATGCTCATATTTTGTTAATCAAGTGACAGTGGAGAATTGTTCTGAATGTCTTTTGGAAAATGAGGAACACAGCATCAAGCTGGGCACTGAAATTTACTGCCTTCTGGATCTCACAGATGAACAGAGCAAGCTGGGTCTCACTCGGTCTTTGTTTGCAGATGTGCTGTTGGTCCCGACAGAGGAGATTTTAGGTCTCCACGTAAGTGATTATATGAGAGCATGAAATATATTTAAAAAATCTAAAACGGAGCAACATAAGCAATATAAGCCTAAAATTGGGCACATCTGTTTGATGAGCTTTCTTGAAAATAGGAATGCCCTACACTTTTCCCTATCATTTTGAAAGTTTCGGCTTCTAGCAACCTATAGTGTGTGTGTGTGTGTGTGTGTGTTTAGAGATAGATAGATAGATAGATAGAGAGAGAGAGAGAGAGAGAGAGAGAGAGAGAGAATGTGCATGTGTGAGCAGTGTTTGTAGCAAAGTAAAGTAACTAAAAAGAGGATACACAGAAGTTACTACTGGCAGGAAGAGAGCAGTCTAAAACAAACTATTGATGATGTAACAGATATCTCAAACAAGCAAACTATCTGTTTGAAGAACGATAACTGTGTATTTAAATCATGACCTCAGAAAAACTGAAACGTCAATTAACTTCACTGATTCCATATACTGACCATGAAAAAGTTATATTTGAAAATGCATTGACAGTATATATACATTTGTAACAGTTTATTTTTACCAAATAAAATTGATTTACACTTATTTTTAGCAAGCAAGAATTTACAGCATTTGAGTTCTACAATAACATCCCCACACTTTCAAACAAAGATTCTGTAGTTCATAACAAATGGGCTGTGCTTTGTTTTCATGGCAGAAAGAGAAACAACATTGTAGACACATAGCAATAGAAAAATTTGTCCATTTGCAACTATGCCACACACTGTGCATAGTCATCTAAATTTAAAATGCCAGTAAATTCATTTTGCAGCCAATGAAAACAGCCTGCATCTTCAACAGCTCAAATTTCATGAACGAAAGTTGTTCAACATCTCTGTTTCTATGAGACTCCCTACCAGCCGGGACAATAGTCGTTTAGAGGCTGTGCAGCCTGGTCCAGATGTACAAGGAAGTAGATATGCCAATAATGAATGTGTGATGGTGCTGCCTCCTCAGAAGGTGGGGCTGAGGAAGACAAGGAAGAGGAAAAATGCCTGTAAGGCTAATGACTGAGCTGACAAACTGAATTCTTTCAGGATCAGGTGGTGTATAAAACGGATACCTGCAGTGCTATAATGCATTTTTAATGACTGTAAGACGTTATGAACCATGCACCTTAATTTTTAAGCAACTTTTTACCAATTTATTATTAGATTGCAAAGCCAAACAAAAAATTTAGTTTATAAAATCGAAGTGACTTTTAAAATTCCTGAAAAATTGACACCTGAACTTTCTCCTTCTTCCTCTTCCTCTTTGTCATCATCCTTGTCCTCCTCATATATATGATGGTCTTCATTGCCATCGAGAGTTTTACTTATGCCACACTTCTTGAAAGATTTAACAATAATGTCTTCTCCCATTCTAGACCATGACTGTTTTATCCACTGACATACTTGTTTGATTGTAGGTCATTTTAAAGCCCACTTCGGCATGAATTCATGTTGTATTTCATCCATCATCCACTTGTTCCTTTCCTCTCTCATACACACTTTAAATGGTTTATTTATCGAGACATCAAGAGGTTGCAATTGTGATGTAAGTGCTCCTGGAGTAACAACAAGTTCTATATTTCCCTGTCTCAGTTAATCTTTCACAGTATTTTTCAAACGACTACTAAACTGATCTAGCACAACAAGCAAACTCTTCTTCAATAAAGCACCTTTCCTTCGCTCCCCCACTTTGTTAATTCATAATTTCATACCAGCCTTGCCCATAAAACTTTTGTCATGTATGTAAACAACAGCACCTGCCCATATTTCATAAGGCTGGCTTGTTTTGGGCTTGAAAATGAGCACTGGATTAAGTTTATTACTATCAGCAAAACATGAAAGGACAACAGTTTCATGTCACTTATTTTTATAGTTACAGTTTTAGCACTTTTCACGAGCACTGGATTAAGTTTATTACTATCAGCAAAACATGAAAGGACAACAGTTTCATGTCACTTATTTTTATAGTTACAGTTTTAGCACTTTTCACGGCAACAGTTCTGTTACTCGGAACATCAAACGTTGACGGAGTTGTGTTCATATTCGCTATCTCGCTTCGTTCAACACTGTTTTTCTTTTGACACTGAATAACAAAATGATGGAAAGATAACATTCTCTCTTCATCCTCTTGTGACATTTTCTGATGTATTTTGGTTTTGGTTCACATGCTAGATCCATGACACTTCATAAACATGTAGCACAAACCAACACTACCCGTAAGGTCTGTTAAGTTCCACTGTAGCGCTAGCTTATGAGCGTGCATTTGAATCATTTTTGTATTAATTCCAATGCCACTTTGATGGTGTCCTTGGATCCATTTCAATATGTTACCTTCTAATTTTGGCCATTTTGCATTCAGTCATCTGCACATCTAGTCTTCCTCATTTTTTTGGTTCTTCTTTACTCAGTCACCAATTGCAAGACCCCCCCCCCCCCCCCCAATTGGTGGAGGGCTAAAATACCGCTCAGCTGTTTTGTTTCCTTGTTCTTCCGCATATGCTATTAATTTCAATTTATAGCTGGATCATATGAATATCTTTCATTTTTCTCCCATTACGAAAGTAGCTACTAACAAAAATATTGGACTGCTACCAATAACACAAATCACTTTCAGTTCAAGTTCACTGGCCCGTAGACTGAAATGATGCATCATACGCTAGACAGTGTTCTGGGTTTGTGATAGTGGAACAAGAGCTCGCTCTCTCTCTCTCTCTCTCTCTCTCTCTCTCTCTCTCTCTCTCTTAGCGTTACCAAGCTTGTGAATCCTCACAACTCATGTTCCTCACACTGCTGCTGCCAGTTGAATCCAATGTCGTCAGAAAGAATGTGGCTTTTTTTAAGACTGTCAGGAATTTTAAGTCAAACACTGGATATTTTTATACTAATTTCGAGTATAAGAGACACCTGCACTTTGGAGGCAATTTTTTGAAGATAAGTGTCTTATAGTCGTTAAAATATGGTAGATAATGAGTGTAAGGTAAAAAAGCAATCGCTCCTCTGCAGCACACTGTCTAACTCGGGTAGAGACATTGCGTCAGCCGAGGAAGACAGCTGCAAATAACACATTGTCACAAGGGCCTATTACCATGAAAGTAAAAACACCTTAACTATGTATGACATAATTAAGATTCAATTCATACATCTTGGAGCCAGCTTCACCAAATGTGCAATCTCAGTGCCTCTTTCACCACACACACCATCTTGATTCTTCCCACTGACACTAGTTTCTTAGAATTCCACAAGTGGGAATGAGCGCTACAACACGTCCTCAGTTCTTGTCACCCACCTGGCCTTAATTTACGTTAATTTCTTCTGTCTCAGCATTTCTTCACAGTAACTACTCCCTCCTTCACTCCACTTTAGTTTTCTACATATTTCATTTTCTGACCTGTCCATTTTTCGCCGTCCCCCCCTCCCACCTGGGTTATATACAATGTACTTAGCTTTTCACTCTTATTAACTCATCCACAATGTTTCAGTAGTAATCTCTGTGTTGCATATTACCCTGTCTTCCACTTTTAAGCTCTCAGGTTTTGAAACCTCATCCGGTGCAGTCCCCAACAATCAGTCTTTCCTTCTCATCCAGTCCGGTAAGTCTCCCCTGACCTGGGTATCTGGGTGACTTTTCTGAACTCTACTCCTTTTCATACGCCTCTCCAGTCCTTTTCCTCCACCCCTCTTTCTTCTCCTTCAACCCTGCCGCAAGAAGAAGGAACCACTGGCTCCGAAAGCTAGTATAAGTTAAACCTTTTTTATGTGTGTGTTCTATTGCCATTTGATGAGTAGATTTTTTATCTTTCCAATTACATGATAAAACAAAGTGGTTTTTGGTAATGAAAGATTGAAAAAAGCATAGCACCAATCTGTAATTACTATTAAAATAAAGGGAAGAACAACTACTGACTTTGTAGTGATTTGAGAATTTCTGTATAAATTCTAGAACCACTCAGCCTTCTATTGTCTCGAACACACGATATTCTAGATAAAAGTGTGGGATGGTAAAATCCTACCTACTGCATGTCACATGTTTGTGTGTGCACATTTAAAATCAGTTGCGGGAAGAAGGTAGACACGGCGGTCGAACAGCACCAACAAGTACCTGTCCGTCAATCCATAGATGTGTTAGTGAGGGTGTAATGAAGAACCATGGAGTTTACATGCCGCTCTGTGCTTATTGTATCACTGACTATTGTTAATTATAACAAGAACAGTTGGACAAAGTACTATTATAGACTCTTGACTCAGCCTTGGTAGAATTTTCGGATTCATTTTAAGAAAGTCATGGTAGTCAAGCCAACTTTCTTTTAACTGTAACTCATTTTGTTTTTTAATGTTCGATGGTACAAGGTACTTACAGAAAGTTACATATGTATGTTGAAAGTGTGAATTATATTGTGCATGAAAGTCAAATACATCGTTAACTGCCGAAAAGGAAAGTTTGTATGTCAACTCATTTTATAAGTAGAAAGAGTTTTAAAAGTTCCTGTACCACGCGCTATTTGACAGAGAAGAAGTCAAGAGATTTTCTAGCAGCCGGCTATCCCGTGAAGAAGAGGGGGCTGCAAAATTCCAAGTAAGTCACCTCGTAAAGAAGTGGAATGTGATTTGGGGAAATAAATCGGTACAACCCACATCCACACTCACACTTGTGTCAGTTGTCAGAACATTAGAACATGGTTACCTGTGTGAAAGGACTGAAAAAACAGGAATTTTCAGTCAAAAACGCGAAAAGAAGCTGTTGTGTGTTGCCATAGCAACCAGACATAACAAGACAAAGGATTTATTCTGAGACATTGGAATACATTCAAGTATCCAATGAAGCAAAATTTGAATGAAAAATCGTGAAGACACGGAAAATTCATGACGACAAAACGTTATTTCGATGTATTTGTCTAAGTAGTATGCATAGAACACTTCAACCAAGAAGATCCAGTGCAGGGAGTATACAGCTCTTACACACATCACGGGGACGCAGATGCGGAAACCAACCTACACCCGTTGCCGCTGGTACCAGATGTTGTTAACTGGTTTTGACCTGCCTCCACAATTGCTCACCTACGCAGCAAGAATTCTACGCCAGGTGAGCATGAAACAAAACTTCATTACTTTAGAACGAAGTGGTACAAAATACTGTTGAGTGAACTTTTATTTGTGTAATTATCATATTTAAAGTTAGTTTTAAATGATTACAGGAGCTAAAGCATTTAAAAGTATGGAAAATTTACAAGTTGGGGAAACTCAGGAACCAGCTATGGCCATGAAAGTTAGCAAAGAGGTTCCTGACTGGGCTGAGTTGATAAATTTAATCAAAGCTCAGAGTCTGCAATTAAATGATCAAAGTGCAACTCTCAGTCAATTACACTCCCAGACTGAAGCTTTAAACACCAAAGTCGACTCTCAAAGTAAAGAATTTAGTAATCTATGTGAAGGCATGGGTGCTTTGAAGACTTAATTTGACACTGTAAGTACTAAAGTAGAGAATTTAAAAATAGATTCTAAAAACGAGATGACAGATTCTTTAACCACTCATATAAATCATATTTTTGCTGATCTTAGTAAGAAACAGAATGACAATTTGCAAGATTTATCAAAAAGGTTAGAACTGGACACTGAGAACAAATATAACAATGTAGAATCAGAACTTACTGAAAAGTTAGGATCTTTTGAAAATACGTGAAACATTAAATATAATGATGTGAGACATGGGTTGTATACTTTGCAACAGAGTGTAGATAAGCAACAATGAGTTAATGCCAATCATTCAATCGCAAATTACAGGTGTCAGTACATGGGCAGACAATGTAGAAAGGAATTTCAAAGAGAAAATAGCAAACTCTGATATTATAAATGTACACTACCGGCCATTAAAATTGCTACACCACAAAGATGACGTGCTACAGACGTGAAATTCAACCGACAGGAAGAAGATGCTGTGATATGCAAATGATTAGGTTTTCAGAGCATCCACAAGGTTGGTGCCGGTGGCGACACCTACAACGTGCTGACATGAGAAAAGTTTCCAACCGATTTCTCACACACAAACAGCAGTTGACCAGCGTTGCCTGGTGAAACGTTGCCGTGATGCCTCGTGTAAGGAGGAAAAATGCGTACCAACACGTTTCCGACTGATAAAGGTCAGATTGTAGCCTATTGCGAGCGCGGTTTATCGTATCATGACATTGCTTCTCGCGTTGGTCGAGATCCAGTGACTGTTACCAGAATATGGAATCGGTGGGTTCAGGAGGGTAATACGGGGCGCCGTGCTGGATCCCAATGGCCTTGTAGCACTAGCAGTCGAGATGACAGGCATATTATCCGCATGGCTGTAACGGATCGTGCAGCCACGTCTCAATCCCTCAGTCAACAGATGGGGACATTTGCAAGACAACAACCATCTGCACGAACAGTTCGACGACATTTGCAGCAGCATGCACTATTAGCTCGGTGACCGTGGCTGCGGTTACCCTTGACGCTGCAACACAGACAGGAGTGCCTGCGATGGTGTACTCAACGACGAACCAGTGTGCACGAATGGCAAAACGTCATTTTTTCGGATGAATCCAGGTTCTGTTTACAGCATCATGATGGTCGCATCTGTGTTTGGCGACATCACGGTGAACGCACATTGGAAGCGTGTATTCGTCATCGCCATACTGGCATATCACCCAGCGTGATGGTATGGGGTGCCATTGGTTACACGTCTTGGTCACCTCTTGTTCGCATTGACGGCACTTTGAACAGGGGACGTTACATTTCAGATGTGTTACGACCCGTGGCTCTACCCTTCATTCGATCCCTGTGAAACCATACATTTCAGCAGGATAATGCACAACCGCATGTTGCAGGTCCTGTACAGGCCTTTCTGGATACAGAAAATGTTAGACTGCTGCCCCGGCCAGCACATTCTCCAGATCTCTCACCAACTGAAAACATCTGGCCAATGGTGGCCGAGCAACTGGTTCGTCACAATACGCCAGTCACTACTCTTGATGAACTGTGGTATCTGTTGAAGCTGCATGGGCAGCTGTACCTGTACACGCCATCCAAGTTCTGTTTGACTCAATGTCCAGACTTATCAAGGCCGTTATTACGGCAAGAGGTGGTTGTTCTGGATACTGATTTCTCAGGATCTATGCATCCAAATTGCGTGAAAATGTAATCACATGTCATATCTAGTATAATATATTTGTCCAATGAATACCCGTTTATCATCTGCATTTCTTCTTGGTGTAGCAATTTTAATGGCCAGTAGTGTAATTAGTTTGGAGGAACAATTTGGGGAAATTATAGATAAAAAAGTCACTGAGAGAATAACATCCGGGAACGCATCACTTATTCCTTCTTCCAAACTTAATGATACCAGGAAGGGTATAGAAGACCTGTGGAGAGAATTTAAGCTTATTCAAGACGAAGCAGAAAAAAGGGTAGCTTCACCTAATGTGGTGCTAATGCAGGGTTATTGACACAATTCCCTAAATTTAAGCCGGATGGAGATGTACATCTGACACATTTCTTAAAAAGGTTTAAGGAAGCATTACCAAAAAATTGGGAAGATCCTAAGAAAATCGAATTTGCTGTGGGGTACCCTCTAGGGGAAGCCTCAGAATGAGGAACAGTAAATATTGAGAATTTTTCCTTCTGTGAAGACTTTCAAAAGAGATTTAAAGAGAAATACTGTCAGTTCTCAAGAGAAGTTGATATGAGATCTATGGGACCCAAAATATTATAATAATACTTGGGGTACTATGAGGAAATATTTCGATTGGCATTTAACACGAGCAAAGTATTTAGATAAGCCAATGGAAGAAGGGTTAGTACATATTTTAACTAGGTGATTACCCATCTATGCGAGAAAAGACAACTTATGTAGCGGTTGGAAAATGGTAGAAGAGTTGTTGTCTTTTGTTGACACACTTGATGCAATAAATAGGGACCACAGGGGAACTTTACACCAAAGTGAAAGTTCGAACTATAAAAGGAATAGTGGAAATAATTTTAAAAGGCACGAGGTAAACTTAGCGAAAGTACACCAGTGTAATAAGAAAAGTTGCAACGGTAATTATCAAAAGCAGCATCCACATTCAAATTTAAGTCCAGTAACTTCTCAAGAATTTGTACTGAGTAACCAAAAACACAAAATGGGAATGTAGTATCTCAATTCTGTAACCAACCCGTAATTAGTAGTAATGAGGAAAACTTAGTTTGGCCTGGATCCAGAGCCAGGGACCAAGCTGTGGAAATACATTAGGAGGTCGTATCCCATATAAGTATGTTAACTTTACGCACAAAATACCCACAAAGGAATGGTTGCTGCTTGAAGAACCAAGCTTAGCTACTAACAACCCACAACTTATAATAGCAGGGACAGTGGAAACTTCTGAGGTTAACATATTTACAGATTCGGGAAGCGAGGTATCACTCATCTCAAATGCATTTTTTAACTCGCTGCAGAATAAACAGCACTTATCGTTATTGCTGGTGACTGGAGTATACATAATAGGGATAACGGGAACAAAAATAAACTCAGGTGAACTGCAGTATTGGAAATATGGTATTTTGTCAAACACTGTTGATGGTAGGAAATATTAATAGAGACATAATGTTTGGTTTAGATTGGTTGTTTCAGTTTAAAGCCACCTTAAACTTTGACGAACATCTACTTTGTTTTGGTAAAGGGGACAGTAGATGCTGGGCACCTTTTGTGACAAATAGTCACTTTAAGGAACAAACCACTGAGTGTCAGTGCCTGCGATTAACGGCTACAGCACAATTATCACCAAAAAATCGATAACGTTGATCAAGTAACACATCGAAATGGTATACAAGACAAAATTAATGAATCCCCAACATTAACCGATCAACAAGGGTGAGATTTATATAAAATTTTAATGGATTATGAAGTAGTGTTTTCCGACTGTCCAGGTAATATCAGCGACTATATCTGTAAGTTCAAAATCAATGATGGCGCTCCATTCTTTAGCAAATCGTATCCCATACCAATGAGTTTGAAGGAAGCAGTTTGGGATGAGATTAACAAAATGATTGATGATAATATTATAGAATGAAGTTCCAGTGTAATGAATAATCCTCTGGTCATGGTGAAGAAAGATACAAGTGGGGTATGATTAGTCTTATACTCTCATAAATTGAACCGACATACAGAGACGGAGAGAGATCACCTGATTAATATTGACAAATTGTTATCCAAATTTGAAAAGAATAGATTCTTTAGCATGATGGATTTGATCGTGGGATATTGGCAGATAAAATTACATCCAGAATCCAAAAAGTATACAGCCTTTTGTTTGATGGCAAATCGTATTTCAATGTACTGTCATTTGGACTTAGTATCTCTTTGTCCGTATTTATATGTGCGTTAGATGAAGCACTAGGGAGAGACTTATTGAAGGATTTGATAATATACACAGACGATATCGTAATAATATCAGCTACTTGGGAGGAACATTGTCTAACTTTGTGCAGACACTGAAAAAAATTTAAAGAGAAAGGTATTATGGTGAAGCTGTCAAAATTGTTTTTTGTGCGCCAAGAACTTGAGTTCTTAGGGCATATTGTAGGGGTAGAGGGAATTAGACCAGACCCTGAACGCATAAATGCTATCAAAGAATGTCCGCACCCCAGAAATGTAAGACAATTAAAAGGATCTATAGGTATGGCCGGATACTATCGACAGTATGTAAGAGGGCAGGAGTTAAATGACCCAAGAATTTTAAGTATATTAAAAAAGGGAGTACTGTGGACTTGGGATCAAGGTGCAAATGATGCATTTGGAAACGTTAAAAGAGCGCTTGTTGAGGTACACATATTACATCATCCAGTTATGGGCAAACCGTTTAAAATTTCAACAGATTCATCTGATTATGGTGTTGCTGATAAACTTTTTCAAGGAGAATGGGATCCAAATAATTCAGAGCACAGAACCATACCTTTTGCTAGCTGTAGCCTAAATAACCACAAACTAAATTACACAGCTACCGAAAAGGAACTATTGGCGATTGTATGGAGTAATCAAAAGTTTCAAATACTAGTATGGGAATCAGATATCCACATTTATACAGATCATCAAGCTTTATCCTTTCTGATGAGTAGTCGATTACTACACAGTAGGTTGATGCAATGGATGGTTTTCCTACAGGAGTATGATATTAAGATACGATACGTAAAAGGTTCTGAAAATATTGTGTCTGATGCTTTACCGAGGCTACCCACAGGAATGGAAAAACTGAAACGTATGGAAGGGTCCGGCGTTATTTTTGTCATTAATTTTATGTCAGCAGAATATCCGAACATAAGGGTAAAGGAAATGGCTCAAAGAATAACAGAGAATGAGATTTTCACTCTGCAGCGGAGTGTGCGCAGAGTGAAAATCTCATTCTGGAAACATCCCCCAGGCTGTGGCTAAGCCATGTCTCCGCAATATCCATTCTTTCAGGAGTGCTAGTTCTGCAAGGTTCGCAGGAGAACTTCTGTAAAGTTTGGAAGGTAGGAGACGAGGTACTGGCAGAAGTAAAGCTGTGGGTACCGGCCGTGAGTCGTGCTTCGGTAGCTCAGTTGGTAGAGCACTTGCCCGCGAAAGGCAAAGGTCCCGAGTTCGAGTCTCGGTCGGGCACACAGTTTTAATCTGCCAGGAAGTTTCAATAACAGAGAATATTCATCATGATCCTTACTTCACAGAAATATTTTCTATGTGTATCCGGAACTCGTTATTTCTTAATCAGTTATGAAAATGGAAAATTATAGATCATAACTTGTGTTGGAGAGAGAGCGTAGAATCACAGCATTGGTGTTTATGTATTCCAAAGGTAATGGAAGACAAACTTGCATTGTATGTTCATATGGGATATGGACACTTCGGAATCAAAAAATGTACATCCCATATGAATAAGTTTTATTATTTCAAGAAGTTAGGTCATAAAACAGCATCTTTGATTAGGATCTGTGAAACTAGCCAGAAAGTAAAAAGAGAGTAATACTCATGAGAAATACAGAATGTATCCTGTTATCTATAAGTCATTGCACGGCCTTGCAGCAGCAGATTTCTTTGGACCAATTCCACAAGGAAAGGGAGGAGTATCATATATTTTGGTGATCATAGAATGCTGGTCAAAATATGTTAAACTATATCCTATTAAAAGAGCAAATACGCAGATGGTTATACACTGTTTACAACAATACTTTCTAGAAGTAGGTAAACTAAAACGGTTTCTTACAGATAACGGACCACAATTTGTAAGCAACGAATTTAGAGAATCCCTAGTATGGGAAAGTATAATAATCTGTCATCAAATCCGAGTGAATGAGTAATGAAGGAAATTGTAAAATTATATTGTACATACTGCCATGAAAAACATACTTTGTGGGCAATAAAAGTTAAGGACTTTGAACTTATACTAAATGAATTACCCGATTTATCGACTGGGTTGACACCTTTAGATATTATAGGCAAACCTTTTGTAGGAGAACCTACAATTAAGTATTTTAATTGGCTTGAACAACCCAGTGTCAATTATGAAGTAAACCAGGAAATAGTTCCTAAAAATTTGACTGAAAAGGTTCAACAAAGAGTAAGTAAGCATAATGAAAAAGCTGTGGAACCTCAGTACCAACTCAACGACCTGGTTCTTATAAAACAACATCTTCCCAGCTCGACTCTGAAGAAAGAGACTCTTAAGTTTTTTCAAAAATATGAGGGGCCATACCGGGTACAAACGGTGGTCCATCCTAAGACGTTATTTTTCGTAGATCCCACAACTGGATTAGAAAAGGGGAAATACAATGTTAAGGATGTAAAATTGTATAATCTCCAGGGACGTTAACATTCTGAGTTAACAGGCGGAGTGAAGACCGTCAGATCCAGAGTTGCTTTCAGTGCTTTTTCCAAACAATTTCCTGCACCAAATTCCTTTAAAATCTAAAACTATCCTAATAATCTTACTGCTTTAAAAAAACTGAATATGACCATAAAACAGAGACCAACTTAAGAGAATCATAGAAAATAAAAGTGATATCTACACGAAATAAACTGAATCAAGTACTGTATTTGTGGAACATATAATAAGATGTGACCAGCCGAACAACTGTTATACCATAGTGTATAGATTTTCTATTTTGTGTAGAGTATTTTATATCTTTCATGAGATGTGATATAGATGGGAGGGTTTGTATAAAATTTGAAAGGGATGGGTATTGTAGCTAAAAGCAAGATTTACAAGAACAGATACATCACGACTAACACAAAACACACATTTCAAACAACCCTCACAAACAAGTGTGCCTGATTCTTCTTCATTTTCTGTTTCCACGAGGTTGCAAGGATTTGCTTTGGGGATCTCAAAGGATGAAGGTGGGACAAGTCCATTCTGTAGGAGATGATTCAACACCAAACCACCTTCGGCGCCTCACTCAAGTAACTGAGAGGTAGGATCCTGGGGAAGGGGGTTGGGAAGGGTTTCCTGTCTTTGACGCTATCTTCCTTCTCTTCTTCGATCCTGGCAACCACATCTATCTTTTCCTTTCCTCCTCCTCATCTTGAGGACTTGTTTATCTTTTCCCCCTTTCCATAATCATAAATTCCTATCGCTTAAGTCCTTCCTTATTTCTGTGGTTACTAAGAACCTGCATCTTATCTTTAGATAAGAAGGCCAAGGAATCATACTATACAAACACACGTCCGCATATACACAAATATACACTTCTACGCAAACATTAAATTATATAAGACAAAGCCTATCATGATGTGAGAACCACCTGGTGTTGTAGGGGGGAAAAGGTGTGTACATAGGGAATTATGCACACATATATGGGGAGTTGTGATGGTTCTACATCGAATATACATAAGGAGAGGTGCCCATACATAACAAACAACTATAAAATAGTAATGAGTAATGGATAAATAAGAAAAAGGTGTGAGCAATGTCAGTGAAATTAAAACTCTGATGAATTGAAGGATAGGGGGATGTAAGTGGTATATATAAACATAATATCTACAGAAAGTATAGAAGTTGAAAGTAGAGGAGGACTCTAGGGAGTGAATGATATATTAAAGAATGAATGCAAAGTTTAAAACAGATTTATACCTTTACCAGAAGATACTTAATTATGGTATACATAGAAATGAATATTAGGGTAATGAATCTTGAGGCCTACTCAGAAAGGATAAGGAGGGTGTACCCGGCATTCACTAAATATAAAGGGCAGATGAACCTACATGGTGATAGGACGATCTGCGGCCTAAAAATAGAGATATTTTGTACGGGGCGTACCAGCCAGAATGGAAAGAGGAAGTGTTCTTATAAGGTCAATGCACAAGCAAGGAATAGGTGCTGATCCTAGGAGATGGGGACAGTATCGTGACAAAAGTCACAAATTTTATAGGAATTATTCTTGAAAGTGTAAATCCTATGAATGACTAGCATTATTATGGTTCGCAGACTTATATGAGTGTCAAAAGAACACTTTCATTTCGCCCAGAGTTCCTCTAAGCTACAATAATGCAAATAGTACATACTAGGAAAAAGGTAGTACAAAAAGATAAGAATAGAAAACAGATTACTCATGTGTCATAAACACCTGAAATTTTCAATTGAAAAAAGGAAATAAAGAAAAGAAAAAGAGTTCTCACAATTTCTAAATATCAGTAAAGCTGACTAAAACAATGAATAAATGCTCATGTCTTAATAACAAAGTAAAATAAGAAAAGAATAGAGATACAATAAGCGAAAGATTGTTCCAGAGAGGGCAGAGAATTGTTACGGAAAGCAGGGATATGTATACAAACAAATGTAAAAAAAGTATAGTAGTAACATATGAAATGTTATTACGAATGATATCATTTGAATAATGATTATGTATAAAATATCGCGTGTTCGATCGGGGGAGGGGGGGGGTATTATGTAGTGATTCGAGAATTTCTGTGTAAATTCTAGAACCACTCAGCCTTCTACGGTCTCTAACACACGATATTCTAGATTTGAGTGTGGGATGGTAAAATCCTACCTCCTGCGCGTCACGTTTGTGAGTGCACATTTAAAATCAGTCGCGGGAAGAAGGTAGACGCGGCGGTCGAACGGCACCAACAAGTACCTGTCGGACAATCCACAGATGTGTTCAGTGAGTGCGTAATGAAGAACAATGGAGTTTACATGCCGCCCTGTACTTACTGTGTCATTGACTATAGTTAATTATATCAAGAACAGTTGAAAAAGTACTATTGTATAGACTCTTGACTCAGCCTTAGTAGAGGCAAGACGTATTTTCGGATTCATTTTAAGAAAGTCATGGTAGTCAAGCCAACTTTCTTTTAACTGGAACTCATTTTGTTTCTAATGTTCGACGGTACAAGGTACTTACAGAAAGTTACATATGTATGTTGAAAGTGTGAATTATATTGTGCATGAAAGTCAAATTCATCGTTAACTGACAAAAAGAAAAGTTCGTATGTCTACTCATTTTATAAGTAGAAAGAGGCTTAAAAGTTCCTGTACCAAGCGCTATTCGATGGAGAAGAAGTCGAGAGATTTTCTAGCACCCAACTATCCCGTAAAGAGGAGGGGCTGCAAAATTCCAAGTAAGTCACCTCGTAAAGAAGTGGAATGTGGTTTGGAGAAGTAAATCAGTACAACCCACACCCCCACTCACACTTTAAGTCATCAGAACATTAGAACTTAAGTATTATGAATGGTAGTACCAAACATAGTTATTGTGTGAGAGTAGCTTTAAGGATTTGTTTTCTGAGGAGAGGTGGAGGGAAACTTCTGTTTCAACGACGAAGTGCTCGATGATGTACGAAAACAGCAGGTTAAGAAGCACCTGATAAACAAGAAGAAGTACCAAATGTGAGAAATTACTGAGTGGGTTTAATTGGTAGGATACGACTGCTGAGGAATTTTTCAGGAAGAAAGAATTTGGTAATGTTATTGTATTAGGCTGTAAGTGATGTAAAGTCTATGTACTATACGTAATTGTCAACTTATAATATATGACATGCAGAATTGCCTGGAGCTGGATCCAGTGGGCTGGATTTGATTACAAATGGAGGTGTTGCTCTGCAGTTAATTTACTTGCCACAATTGAATGAAATAAAGATACCTCCATATGTAATGCACAACCCTCATGGAAGCAGGACCAACCGCGGCCAGCAAAGCACTTACATCAGGACCAACCTATTGATACAGCAAGTAGTGTCACCACAGCATTGAATGGCCCAGCAGAGGCAGCAGTGCTGTATTACTCTTGGCAAAGCATAAACGCAGAGCCACTGTGTCGTGATTGACCTTCATGTCTGAGCTGTTGCTCGGCTGCTGCTTAAATGACGAGAATTGATAGTCCACAAAAACAGGGATTGCCAAGCCCGTACAAATAGTACTTATTTCTAGACAGAAGTTTGCAGTCTGACAGCCATCAACTAGTCACTATCCCTGGACTCATGCCGCCGCTAGCTGCAGTTCTGTGTTCATGCTGAGTCTGATACTGCTGACTTAGTGCCCTCCAACCACCATCACTTCACCAACTGACTGACAGTATGACCGACCACAGACAAGCCACTCACTGACCACAGCACCTTTTCACTGATTGTGTATAGTTTGTGCTTTAGGGGCATAGGCTTCTCCTAGTTTGCTGAGAAATAAATGAATGTCTCAAAAATGATATTTTCATGATGAAACATTGTATGACAACCAGACGTCCGCTCACTGCTCCACTGTTGTTATGCCCAGGGTGGTGAACTCCTAGCTTCCTGACCTCTGACAACCTTGTTTCATCACCCACCATACAGGACAACCACCCCCGGGCTCTACAGTATACAGATTATCGTTACAAAAATCGACTCTGTTAAATAGATATATGATATTCTGTCTTCCAACTATTGTCGATTCAAAAGAAATTTATGACTGGAAATCGCTTTTAGTGCAATGGTGATATATGGCAGTCAGGTATTTCAGGACCTTTCAAGAAATTCAGTAATAGAGTATACCCACTGGAAAAAGGAGAGTAAGGGCCCTGGCCTACTAGGGAACAAAAATGAAAAGCAAGCACATTGTCACCTAAAGTAAACAGACTTTCATATCAGCTTAAAAACTGGCTACGTTTCTTACACAGGCACAATAAAGACATGGAGTGTACAGTAGAATATGAGTTTAAATACACAAGCAAGAATCTGATTAATGGCAAATTAGTTAATTTGTTGATGCCTAAGCAGAGCTTTCTACTCCTGACACTGAATGTTGATAAGTTGGCACTCTTCCAATCATTGAGTTACTTGGGCAGCCAATGTGTTAACTAGCTGCTTTTTATGCCAACTAACAAACACTCTACATATTACAAACATCTAGAATATAAGGGCATGCAGCAAGTTGAGTACACTTACATGTTCATTACAACATGCATTTTTTCTGTGACTTATGGAATAGCCATTTGTCAAGGTTGTAGAATAATATGTCCTGTGAATTTCAAAATGATAGTCTCTAACAACTGGAAAATTAACAAACCTGATGTCAAAATCTATGTTGGATTCATATGCTTGGTACTGATGAGGACCAAGTGCTGGAAAAATCACTTCTTTCTCCAGAAGTCGTTTTGCTGGAGCAATTAGACGTGGAAGTGCCACAGTTATCTTGATAAAAGTTTGCAAGTCCTGACCATGATAACCAAAGAGTGTTTGGCGTTTAACAATTTCAACGGCAAGTACAGCTTGTTGCACCTCTTCTCGATTTGAACGCATGTCTGCCAAAACAGCCTTGTTTAGTGCCTCCTGAAACCATGTAAAACATAATTTGAAGTCTCCAACGAATTTAATTGTTATCAAATAAGAATATATAGTAACCACATCAAATAGTTATTGTTTACAGATGTTGGATTGACAATAATTAAAGAGCCACTTTTCAGATCTCAACTGCTGATTCATCAACACAGTATTAATACGCAGTGAAGAGCCAAAGAAACTGAAGTGCTGCAACACAACACTGCATGGACTTCACTAATGTCTGAAGTACTGCTGGAGGGAATTGACACCGTGAATTCTCCAGGACTGTCCATACATCTTTAAGAGTACGAGGGGGTGGAGATCTCTTCTGAACAGCACCTTGCAAGGCATCCGAGATATGCTCAATAATGTTCACGTCTGGGGAGTTTTATGACCAGCAGAAGTGTTTAAGCTCAGAAGAGTGTTCCTGGAGCCACTCTGTTGCAATTCTGGATGTGTGGAGTGTCACATTGTCCTGCTGGAATTGTCAAAGTCCATCGGAAGGGACAATGGACATGAATAGATGCAGGTGATCAGACAGGATGCTTATGTACATATCACCCGTCAGAGTTGTATCTAGAAGTATCAGGAGTCCCATATCACTCCAACTGCACATGCCCCACACCATTACAGAGCCTCCACCAGCTTGAACAGTCCCCTACTGGGTCCATGGAGTCATGAGGTTGTCTCCATATACACACACATCCATCCGCTCGATACAATTTGAAACGAGACTTATCGAACCAGGCAACACGTTTCTAATTGTCTACAGTCCAGCGCCGGTGTCAGTGTTGAAGGGCCCAGGCTAGGCGTAAAGCTTTGTGTCACACAGTCATCAAGGGTACACGAAAGGGCCTTCGGCTCTGAAAGTCCACATTGATAATGTTTCAATGAGTGATTTGCATGCTTTCTGATGACCCAGCAATGAAATCTGCAGCAATTTGCAGAATGGTTGCACTTCTGTCACACTGAATGATTCTCTTCAATTGTCATTGGTCCTGTTCTTGCAGGATCTTTTTCTGGCTGCAGCGAAGTTGGAGATTTGATGTTTTACTCAATTCCTGATATTTGCGATACACTCATGAAATGTTCGTATGGAAAAATCCTCGCTTCATCGCTACGTCAGAGATACTATGCCCATCACTTGTGCGCCAACTATAACACCATGTTCAAACTCACTTAAATCTCGATGATCTGCCATTGTAGCAGTAGTCACCGATCTAACAAGTGTGCCAGACAATTGTTGTCTGATATAGGCATTGCCGACCACAGTGTTTTATTCTGCCTGTTTACATATCTCTGTATTTGAATACGCACGCCTTTACCAGTTTCTTTGGCACTTCAGTGTAATACGTTAGTGGAGTACAGTCCATTAAATGCAATATATGATTTGGACAATCTCTAACGTAATGTAACTGCAAAACTGATTGGATTGAATGAGCAGACTATTTAACAAAGTAACTGCATTAGCAATACATTAATACAAAGAGGCAAATGATTAACCATGGTACAACTAAGATTGGGAACTCAGTTCACCAATATAGATTATATCAGCATTACATTTGTGGATTCATGAGAAACAGAAATCAATTAAACAGGTTTCTTTGTTTGTTGTTGGACTAATATGGTATGTAGAAATGCAAATGGTAAGTAAAATTAGTATGAATGCATTTCTAACAAGAAAAAATTTCTCAAAGCATACTTTACTGACAATACACTATAGCATCATTTATTAAAATGTATCATATCCATATGACATGACATCTCAAGTGGAAGGAGACACATCAATTTGAGTAATTTACTAAGTTTAAATGAACTTAATCACAATATGATGTAAATTACATAATAATGTAATACTGTTACATAATTTTGCAATTAACACCACTAAAATTTATAAAATATCCTTTCTATCTTCAACAGGTATGGGTAAGGTTGGGTTAGGGGGATGGGGAGTAGAAGGGGTGGGGGTGGAGGCAGTTGAGTGCAACATTTGAACAGAGAAATAGTGTTGTAGCAGATGTTTAGGTTAAGAGGATTACTTATGTGTGTTGGGTCAAATCCTCTGTACTTACTTTATACTGTATAAGCTGAAGGTCTCCAGACACTCAACACTGTTGTCAACCTATCTAACATGAAACTGATCCCTGCAGATGTTTCACAATTCTTACAAGACCTCATTTTTAGTCATAAAACCAGGTTTTTTCATGTAAATAACCA
Source organism: Schistocerca piceifrons (assembly GCF_021461385.2). NCBI lineage: Eukaryota > Metazoa > Arthropoda > Insecta > Orthoptera > Acrididae > Schistocerca > Schistocerca piceifrons. The sequence goes on from NC_060139.1 coordinate 384,926,477, forward strand.
GCTTTCTCTTACTCATTCCCTTTAGTGGAAACATTTCTTTGTCACTATCTTACTGACCACAGGAGAGTCAACTGAAAACTAACTGTTTAAAAAAAAGTTTTGCACATGATACATTATTTGTAAAGTTTGTGTATTTCTGACCAGAAACTTCTTTCCCAATACTATTCTCACCACATGAAATCACTATGTACAGACACCATTGGAAAGGAGGTAAAGGTGGATGAGCATTCATTCTCAGGATAGTTGATTAGAGCACATTGTTTCTTGCGTACAGTGTCAGTCTGTCTATGTGCCTAGAAGAATCATTTCAAGGTTAGACCAGGCCGATGTGCATTGTCACTTTATGAGAAGCAAGGAGAGGTTGCTTGCCCAAAAGGTGTACACAAAAGTGATGTCAACTGAACATTCAGTTGCTGTTGTGGGAGACCTACTAGTGATGATCTCTCACATAGCAGTCAACAATACAAGCTGAGGACCACTACCAACAAATTATAGCTTGTAGGTATGTAACAGAACTATGTGCTTCTTTTCAGGAGGCTAGTGGAACAGCTGTAGTAACCCAGACAGTGATGATGATGATGATGATGATTAGGTCCCATACTCCAAGGAGCATAGCGATGATGCGGGAGACCCGCACCACCGACTAGGCAAGTTCCTAGCGGAGGTGATTTGCCATTGCCTTCCTCTGACTGTAATGGGGATGAATGATGATGATGATGAAGATGACACAACACCCAGTCATCTCGAGGCAGGGAAAATCCCTGACCCTGCCGGGAATCGTACCCAGGACCAAGTGCGCGGGAAGCGAAGAACGCTACCACAAGACCATGAGTTGTGGACAACCCAGACAGTACACAATCAAAATTTGGTATCAAGGAATCTATTACAAACATCACAAATCCCCTGGAATTGTGTCACATGAAGATGGTGAATGATGGTGAACAAGGGAACACCAGGAATTAAATCTGGATCGATGACATAAGGTTCTCTGCAGTGACGAGTGCAGGATTTGTCTGACATCCAAAGGCTATTGGTTAAAGCTTTGAGGCAACTATGTATCAATGAACGTAGCAGGTATGCAGTTCCATAGGTTCAGCAGGGACACCAGTAAGTTGTATTTCAGCTCTACAGTCAACAATTCAGTGATGGGTTTGTCTGTCAAGAAGATAAGTACACTACATTTATTTTTTTTAATGACTTCTTCCAGATGGGAAGAATAATAGAACAGAATAATCATTTCAGCTAATATGAACCTGATGAAGTGAACTTGGAATCAACTGAAATTTATAGTGCTTCATGACAGGAATCCTCTTCATAATTTCCTAACACAGTGAGTGCCCTAAGGAGAGCTGCCACGGAGGAGTGGGACAGACAGGAGGAGCAACATCTCGGCCACCATGTAGACAGGTTGCCTAGAAGGACCCAAGTATGTTACAATGCTCAAGGTGGAGCAACAATGTATTACATGTTACCCAGTAGCATATTTTCACACTTCACAGATTTGGAAAGGTGTGCCTTTCATACAAACTTTATTTTGGTTATTGTTTTTACAGTAAATTTTCTTTTTAGGTTCATAAGCCATACGCTCTCACTCTCTGCTCCCTTGTACCTACACTGACACACATTTGAATATGTGCAGATGGTACAAACCTTTTCTTTGTGCAGTTTACATAGAACATTCTCAGTTTCCACATTTCTCAAGCTCTGATCCTCTGTACTTTTCACCCAGCACATCCCTCGCAATCTTTCAGAAATTTTTCACCTTCAGCCTGGCTTGACTCCATTATCCAAACCATTTCCCAGAAAGTCATGACATTACAGGTATTCGTAACCTTAGCACCTATTCTGATATGACTATTATGCAGATGAGGTTCCACACAGTGGTCATTAATTGTAGTACCTGTGTGGCTGAATGTGTCTTCCTGTGACCCCATCCCAACACGATTTCCACCAGATTCTCAGAACATTAGGTTCATCTCAAAATCTTGTACCTGTCCAAGTCTCCCTCCTAACACTGGTACCCCTTCTACTGCCACATTTCACCTGCTCCCAAAGCTCCACAATCTCAAACCTGCAGGTCTGCCTACTGGTTGCCTCTTCCGTTGCTCATTATGTAACTCATACAGAAAGATCCTCGATGAATGTTGACAAGTGTCCCTAATCTGCTGTCTGCAATTCCTCATAGTTCCTATCCCATTATCACCCAACTCCTTTCTTGACATTGAAGATGCTACATCCATGTACACCAAAGTCCTTCATAGGTAGTTAAGATTCACCTGACACTTTCATGTCTAGGAGTCATGTCAAGGAGAGCCTGTGCTCTTTCCTCCACAATCTCAACACATTCTGCAAAATCTATTTAACATGGTCCTTCTCGATTTAATGAGTACCTTCCACTCAGGTGGCTCTCTAGTATCTTCTGGGCATATCAAATGCGTCTAACGCCAACAGTATCTCCGTTTTGACAGATGTCACCTGTTTCACATTAAGAAGTTATTTCCTTACTGCCTTGGAACACTTGGGTTACACATTTGCACCGGGAAGCAAGAGTTAGCCAAATTTAACCATAAACTTATCAGATTCTTCACAGACAAACAATGTACTGGTTACCTGTTGCAAAAGATTATTTTCCATGCCATCTCTTCCTGTAACAACAACAAAGCTGTAGCATTGCCAAGCAGTTGCTGAACGATACTTCTTTCATCACCCAATATGTCCCAGGGATCAAAAACCACAACATACAAGGGATGAGGAGTATCTTATTCAAAATCCAACCCTCATCACACCAAGTAATATTTTCTCATCCACCTTCCTTTAAAAAATATTGTACACAACCCTAATGTAAGCCCAGTTCCCAGTCCTTTGGTTGGTTGGTTTGTAGGATTGAAGGGACCAGACTACTAGGGCCATCAGCCCCTTTTTCCACGAACTTTAAACACCCACAAGGAATAAAAACAAGCAATGGAGATGACAAGAGACAACACAGGACAAGAAAGACACAGACAGAGACCAGACAAAAGGAATTAAAATCACACCGAGTGTGACAGTGGTTGGCCGGCAACAAAAAAATGCCAACCATCAAGAAACACACAAAAGCCCCAGCCAAAGGCCAGACTAAACACAAAAGAGAAGGACAAACACTTAGATCAACTGATAAAAACCCCCAGCACCAATAAAACTCAAAACTAAATCTGCCATCACAACGTCATCTAATAAAAGAGCAGGAAGGGTATCAAGCAGCGCAAACGTCTGCCTGAGTGGAGTTAAAAGCGGGGTGTCTAACAAGATGTGGACCACAGCCAAAGCTGACCTGCAGTCACATAAAGGTGGGTCCTCGCGGTGCAATAAATAGCTGTGCGTCACTGAGGTGTGGCCAATGCACAGCCGGCAGAGGACAACAGAGTCCTTGCGAGACCCGCAAGGAGGAGCGCCACGAACTGGTAGCCTCCTTGATGGCCCGAAGTTTGTTGGGTGAAGGAAGGGCGCGCCATTCTTCACCTCAGGTGCGAAGTACCTTCTGCAGCAAAACTGACCTGAGGTCACTCTCCGAAAGGCTAATCTCCAAGGCTGGTGCACCAACAGCCTGTTTGGCCAGCGTGTCAACATGTTCATTTCCCAGGATGCCTACATGACCTGGGGTCCACACAGAAGACCACAGAGTGGCCGCAACGGGCAAGAGTATGGAGGGACTTCTGGATAGCCATCAGCAGACGAGAGCAAGGAAAACACTGGTCGATAGCTCTTAAACCGCTCAGGGAGTCACTATAGATAACGAAGAACTCACCTGAGCAGGAGCGGATATACTCTAGGGCGCGAGAGATGGTGACCAGCTTGGCAGTGAAAACACTGCAGCCAGTCGGCAATGAGTGTTGTTCAGAATGATCCCCTAGAGTAAGAGTATAACAGACATGACCAGTAACCATCAAACCATCAGTATAGACAACATCAGAGCCTTGAAACGCAGCAAGGATTGAAAGAAAGTGGCGGAGAAGGGCCTCAGAAGGGACCGAGTCCTTTGGGCCCTGTGCCAAATCGAGCCAAAGGCATGGGCGGGGCACACATCACGGGGGTATACATAGAGGGACCCGGAAAAAAGGTGGAAGATGGAAAACCTCAAGCCCAGAGAGAAGAGCTCTGATGCAAAGTGCAATCATACACCCTGACCAGGGCCGCCATACCTGAAGATGGACGACTGACTGAGGGAACAGGAGATGATAATTGGGATGCCCAGGCAAGCTACAAACGTGTGTAACATAAGCAGCCAGTAATCGATGGCACCGGATCAGCAATGGAGGGACACCTTCCTCTACAAGTATGGTGTTGACAGGGCTTGTCCGGAAAACTCCAGTGGCGAGTCGGATCTCACTGTGAAGGATGGGGTCCAGCAACCACAATGTGGAAGGGGATGCCGAACCATAACCCAGGCTCCCATAATCTAGACGGGACTGAATTAATGCCTACTACAGCCGTAAAAGGGTAGACCCATCGGCACCCCAGCTGGTGTGACTCAAGCAACGAAGATCGTTAAGATGCCGCCAGCATGTTTGTTTAAGCTGCTGAATATGAGGCAGCCACGTCAACCGGGTATCGAAAACCAATCCCAAAAACCGATGCGTCTCCACCACAGCAAGAGGTTCGCCATAAAGATAAAGCCGTGGCTCACGGTGAACAGTTCATTGCCAGCAGAAATGCATAATGCAGGTCTTGGCAGCTGAAAACTGGAAGCCATGGGCTACAACCCAAGACTGCGCCTTTCGGTTAGCGCCCTGCAGCATCTGCAATGGCAGTGGAGCTATAGTATAGACAGAAGTCGTCTGCATACAAGGAAGCTGAGACAGATGTTCCCACCTCTGCAGTGAGCCCATTCTGCAGTGAGCCCATTAATTGCCATCACTTAAGACAGATCCTTGTGGTATCCCATTCTCCTGAATGTGGGAGGAACTATGGGAGGCTGCAACATGCACATGGAAGGAACGAAGCGACAGAAAATTCTGTATGAAAATCGGGAGCGGCCCCCGAAGTCCTCAACCATGAAACGTAGAGAGGATGTGATGTTGACATGTCGTATCGTATACCTTCCGCATGTCAAAAAAGACGGCAACCAGATGCTGACGGCAGGCAAAGGCCGTACAGATGGCAGACTCTAGGCACACCAGATTATCGGTGGCAGAGCGGCCTGCCATTGCAATGGGAACCCATCTTCAACCCAGATATGGTTAAAAAGGTCTAGGAGGCGTCACTGGCAGTCCACTGAGAGGTGTTTGAGCATCTGAGAGCGGATGTGATGTGGCCCGGGAGCTGTATCAAGGCAAGCGGTCACTGAATGGAGCGGTGTACGATTCAGGGTGGAGCGTGTGAAATGAAAGACTCCGACGTTCCAACTGCTCTTTCACTGAGCGGAAGGCCACTGGGTAATTCACAGAAGCGGAACTCTGAGCAAAATGCTCTGCTAAGCAGTTTGCAATTGTGTCGGAGTCAGTACAGACTGTTCCATATAGTGAAAGTGCGGGTACGCTGATTGGGGTCCATCTGCAATGGAGAGGTACGGAGGCCAATGGTGGAGACACCCCTCCCCCAGCACTCCTGTTTGCATTGGTGAATGAGGCGACGGGCTTGTGCACGGAGCCGTTTAAAAGTGACAAGGTGTTCCAATGATGGATGCCGCTTATGACGCTGGAGTGCCCGCCTGCAATCTTTAATCGCCTCAGCGATCTCAGGCGACCACCAAGACACAGTCCTCCACCGAGAGGACCCAGAAGAACAGGGAATGGCAGTCTGCAGCAGTAATGATGCAGGTGGTGACCGAGTGAACCACCGCATCAATGGCGTCATTGGAAAGAGGCTCAATAGTGGCAATGGAGGTGAACAAGTCCCAGTCAGTCTTATTCATAGTCAATCTGCAGGGGTGCCCAGAAGAGTGACGCTGTGGCAGTGACAGAAAGATCAGAAAGTGGCCACTACCGCACAATTTGTCATGCACAATTCATTGGGCAGATGGTAATAGGCTAGGGCTGCAGACCGTAAAGTCGATGGCTGAGGACGTGCCATGCGCCATATTGAAATGTGTGAAGACACCATTATTTAGAGAGGAAGGTCGAGCTGTGTCAATACTTGCTCAACGATACTGCCTCGACCTGTTGCCAATGATCCACCCCACAGAGGGTTATAGGCGTTGAAGTCGCCCAGTAACAGAAAAGGTAGCAGCAATTGGGTTATAAGCACAGCCAGGTCATGCTGCGGGACATCACCATCTGGTGTGGGGCGGGAGGGGGGGGGGGGTTGCTCCCGAGGTAGGTGACGCAGAAGCAACAGGGTAGGCAGTGCCCTCCCCCATGGGCAAGGGGGCCTGTGGAGTTGTAGGGCTCAGTGTGCCGACTGGAATTTGCTAAACTGATGGGGCCATCACGGTTGTCGTAGCGGCGGCGTATGAGAAAGTCATTCGGACAGGATGAAGTCATTCACATTTCCTCTTAGCCTCAGTATAGGTCAGTCGGTCCAGGGTCTTATATTATATGATTTTCCGCTCTTTCTGTAAGATCCTGCAGTCTGGCGAGCAAGGTGAATGATGCTCTCTGCAGTTGACACAGATGGGAGGCAGGGCACATGGAGTATTGGGATGTGATGGGCGTTCGCAATCTCGACATGTGAGGCTGGAAGTACAGTGGGAATCCATATGGTCGAACTTCCAGCACTTAAAGCACCACATTGGCGGAGGGTTATAGGGCTTGACATCACAGCGGTAGACTATCACCTTGACCTCTTGTAATGTATCACACCCTCGAAGGCCAAGATGAAAGCACCATAGCAACCTGATTATCCTTCGGACTCTGATGAATGCGTCAGACGAAATAAACACCTCAATGCTCTAAATTGGCGTGCAGCTCATCATCAGGTCCCTATGGAAAATAATACCCTGGACCATATTTAAACTCTTATGGGGTGTGATGGTAACTGAAACATCCCCCAACTTGTCACAAGCAAGTAACGTTCGTGACTGGGCCGAGGATGCCTTTTTTATCAATACTGATCCAGAGCGCATTTTGGACAAGCCCTCCACTTCTCCAAACTTGCCCTCTAAATGCTCTACGAAGAATTGAGGCTTTGTTGACATGAAAGACTCCCAATGAACTCTCGTACAAACTAGGAAGGGGACGAATATGTGTCACTGCCATCCTGAGCCTTACGCTCTTCCCACGGTGTGGCCAGGGAGGGGAACGATTTGGGATCATATTTCTGAGCATTGAATTGAGCCCGAGAACGCTTAGAGACTGCTGGCAGCTGGCCGCCAGCAAGAGATAATGTACTGTACTTCACTGCAGGTCATCTGCCCAAGGTCCCTCCCCATGGGCGCCACCCAGCCTCAGCAAGAGCCACCTGGCAGGATGGCCATTGCCGGGAGTCCCAATGCCCCAGGGAGATAGGCATCTACTCCTTGGCATACATGGGGAGTTAACGGTGCAGGCATCAGCAGAACAATCCGTGCGTTGTCAGGGGGCTACAACCAACAGGGTACATGGCAGCCCCATCACAACGGACTGGCTACCATGCTGGATATGAGGTGCAGAGAAGTCCATGGTCATCGTCGATGCAGAAATCAGCACTGCATAGTGCATGGTGGAAAACGCACCCAGGAAGGTGTCCTCACCCAAGAGATGGAGAATAGGCAGGACTGCAATGCGATGACAAGAAAGTGGGCTAAAGCTCTCAATGCTCGATGGACACAGTGCACCTTGTAAGGTGCCCTTCCCAAATTGGCTCGCTCTTCAGGAAAATATTGAAGAATGGAGGTCAAACTCTACAGGGGACCATCACATAAAGGCCGAAACATGTGAAACTCCCTTTTAGTCGCCTCGTACGACAGGCAGGAATACCTCAGGCCTATTCTAACCCCCGGACCCACAGGGGGGTCCCAGTCCTTGATTGCACGTATCATTCTGCAGTGGTTGACCCAGATGCAGCATTAAAATGACACACACACACACACACACACACACACACACACACACACACACACATTATCTCCTGCTACAGGGCTGTCACAGTCATTTCCAATACCATAAAAAAATACTGGCAAAGTGAAAAATTGTTTCTAAGAATAAAATTTATAAACCATCAAGTTTTTGTAATATATCCTCTTTTTTACCTTTGCTTGGATGCCTATGACTTTGTTCTAATGTTACAAAGAAAACAATTAATTATAGACAAAATTATTTTATTGGACAGATAAAAAATCTACTCACCAAGTAGTGGCAGAATAAACACATAAAAGACGGTTGTAATTGGCAAACTTACGGAGCCAATGATTTCTTCTTCAGGCAGAAGGATTGAAGGGAAAGGAAGACGGGTGAAGAAAATGGTTTGGAGAGGTCTAGGAAAAGGGGTAGAGTTCGGGAAAGCTACCCAGAACCACTGGTCAGGGGAGACTTACTGGACAGAATGACAAGGAAGTAAGTCTTCCCTGACCTGCGGTTCTGGGTGACTTTCCTGAAGTCTACCTCTTTTCCTAGACCTCTCCAAACCTTTTCCTTCACCCCTCTTCCTTCCCCTTCAACCCTTCTGCCTGAAGAAGGAGCCACTGGCCCCGAAAGCTTGCCAATTACAACCATCTTTTACATGTGTGTTCTGCCACTGCTTGGTGTACTAAGTTTTTCTATGTTACAGTAACAGCAGCAAACAATTATTACTGATTCATTCATTTGTGAGTCACATCAGATTTTTTTTTCCAAAGTACACTGGTGTGCAGAAACTTATAACACAGCTCGATGAACCTTTGACCATACATAGAAAGAACTAATACAATATAGCACAAAAGATATCTGAAAGAACTATGCATTTAGACAAAAAATGACACTTTTATCCAAAGACAATTATTAAACTGAACTCACTGCAATTCCCCTCGACATTACAAAATGTGGAATGTGGTTATTAATAGATTGTACGATCAGCACTGACAGCAATCCATGCTCTGAATGCGCTACCATGTTGGCCCAAAGCTGGTAAGGAGTTCTTGTGATAGGGCATTCCATTCCTCCTGACAATTGTTGGAGTAGTGTTGGTCCATATGGATGGTCTGCAATACATCTCCCCAATGCATCCCATACACATTTGATGGGATTTAAGTTGGGAGGAAGGACAGGGAAGTCCATTCACTAAATATCCTTTTGCCCCAAGAGCTGCTCCTCCAGTGCAGTTCAATAGTGTCGCGCACTGCCATCCATAAAAATGAAGCAAGTACCAAATGCTCCTCTGAAAAGACGTCATGGGGGAGGAATACAGCATCTCAGAAACACTGACTGGTGAGAGTACCGCATTTAAATATTCGTAGGATGGTAAGCCCATGCAACATTATTCACCCCACACCATAACAACTGGACTGCTAAAACAATTATGTTGGACAATGCTGGATGTACCCTCATATGGTGAGAGGTGGGAAAAAGTAATGTACCCAGGAGCACTGTCGAACACAATCTTCCCCCCCCCCCCCCCCAGGTGTTACAGCATGGGGAGGCATAATGTAGTGTGGGTGTACTGACCTCCAAATCTTTGAACATGGTACACCCACCAATCAATCTTATTGCGATGCTGTACTCCTCCCATACACAAGCCTTTTCATGGATACATTCGGCCCTTACTGAATTTTTACGGACAACAATGCGCGACTGCACAGAACACTGAATGCGAAGCAGCTCCTGGAACAATAGGGTATTTGGTGAATAGACTGGCCTGGCCATTAGCAAGACTTAAATCGTATTGAACACGTGTGGGATGCAATGGAGAAGTGTACTGCAGCATGTCTGCATGCACCAATGCCCACACAGCAATTGTCAAACTACAGAGGTAGAGGAATGGAACACCCTTACACAATAACTGCTGTCTGTGGTGATCACACACCCTAATTAAGAAATGTGTCCTGCCATTTGTAATGTCCAGAAACCATCATTAATCACGGTAACTTCAATGTAATTATTGCCTTTGAATAAAAGTGTCATTTCTTTTTGTTTCATTATGTATTTCTTTCAGTTACCTTCTGTACTGTACTACAGAATAGCAGTACTTTCTATCTATGGTCCAGGGACTGATGACCTAAATTATGTGCCGCATACATATGCAAATACAAAATACATAGCAAGGAACATATTGTCTAAAATAAAAAATGAATTTAGAAATACTGCTACACAGGCACAAGTGCTATCAAATAAAGCATATCTGTCAGAAGAAAATTTTATGTGAATCATAGGTTCAAAATTATTTCACATTACATGAATGATATGGAAATGACAAGTAACTTTCTTACTCTGAATGAATGGCAGTGAGTCTCCTTAAATCCATCTGGAGCAGATACAAAGAAATATGGAGAGAACCCATGTACATGACAGCATACAGAATTTCTATCCATTGTAATACCATACATTCTCATTACTGGAACAGGACCTAGTTGTGAACCCGGCATTCCAGTTAATGGTTTACCTGGAATATAAATTCTAGATAAATGATGAAGAAAAATCAGGAAATAGAATAGAAAGAACTGCTAATGAACATCACTAAATTGTCAGTGACAATACTGATTTTGGTACCTGTGTAATGATCAATATCTATTTGTTGAAATTCTATGGCATCTCTGCTGGGATCTAATTGAGGTGGTGGAGGACGACTCCATTTCATGTCTGTGTGTTCCGTTTCTGGGCCCTGGAAAAGTTTTATTTTCAGTTATGGAGTATATAATGCTTATCTTACAATAGTATCATAAATGAGGCTGAGTTTTCTAATTACACAATTGAACATTTGTCTACTATGCAAAACTGTATAGACTGTGTGGGAGCAATACAATGAGAAAACTGCAAAATTACAGGAAGACATAACGTCTGGCCAGTACTTACCTTCTGGAGGTAAATATTGGCCAATCATTCTGTCTCCACGTAAAAATTTAAAATTGTAAGAAAAATCCACATTCAGGTGATATCATGAACTGAAATTTTTTTTTTGTCAATTTTTTAAACGTAAAAATGTTTTAAGCATTTCTTTTATGTTTGTTAGTGCTCAGCTTTTATTAACCTAGGTGAATAAGGTAAACAAATAGAATAAATGTCTATCACTTTCAAGAAGAAATGGAAAGCACCTTAACTGGAAATCCAAACATTGCAATTATTAGAAAGTAATCTGAAAAAGTATGGCAACAAAGATAGCAAATGAAACAGATAAATCTGTAATAATTTTATTTCCAGGGGGACTGCAGAAAAAAATGAAGAAATAAGAAGCAGCTTGAGCACTTATCAAAACAAATTAACTTCCTTGTGATAACAGCAAAGTGACATAATGGATAACTACTGAGAGATAATAACTGCTGATAAAAGCCACCGGATAACTACTGAGAGATAATAACTGCTGATAAAAGCCACCAATTCAGAATGTAAACACACTGCAACCAGGAAAGATTCTACAAAATGTAGCCACAAAACTTGAGCCGCTACAAATAAAAATTCATGAAGTGAAGCCAATATACCTCATGCAATGAAGAACGGTGTATCTAATTAGTAGATTTAACAGTAGTAGGGCATATGATGATTGTCAAGTTAAGTAATGTTTATATGGTAAGACATATATTAACAAATGAAACAACTATTACAAACTAATACTAGTTAACTACTGTTAGATTCCAGAAAATTATCTGTTCTTTGGTAAAAAAAAAAAAAACCAATACAATATAATTAACAGACAAGCAACAGCTTTTTCATGGAACAACAATTACCTTCTTGCTTTCGAAATAGTGTCCAATAAGAGTCTTGTTTCCAATGAGCATTGTTACTTGTGCAGTCAGCAGGTACAGTTTATTCATGAATATAGTCTGTTTTTAATTTTACAAGGATTCTCAATCACTTTTTTTTTTTTAAGGTCTCTGCACTGAATTGTGAACTGTTTTTATTCATCTCATGATGTACATTTGCAATCCAATTGCTCTGCGTACATGAGCCATGCCAAAAATTTATAATACAGTTACAACGATTTTCACATTAATAAATAATAGCACTACAATTAATAATAACACTAAGGATATTTTTTGCAACATGCAACGCATTGTACCCAGCTCAAATTTCCAGTTTGTCCTGCACGAATTCATCCACTGAGTAATAACATTTCAGTGTCAGTGTCTCAAATAGCCTTCTTTTAAGTGGACCTAAATTCATCTGCATCAATTTTTCTCCTTTTTATTACAATTTTTCATTCCCATGTATTGAGGTCCCTGGCCGTACAGTCTGTGGCAGTGGGTGGGAGCATAAAATTTTCTTTGTTTTTAGTATCATGTGAATGGACAAAATGGATTCCCTCAAATAATTCATGCCTGTGTACAAAAATATAATAATCTCATATATGTATATGGGTGGCAGAGATAATATTTTAAGTTTTCTAAATAATGGACGACACGGTTCTTTTATGATTTGCAGTGCAAATATTTCGAACGTTTTCTTTTTTGTATTTTTAGTATCTGCACTATGTTTGTCAAGTTATCCCAAAAAGCAATGCCATACCTAATAATGGATTCAAAGTAGCTAGAATATGCTACTTCTTGTGTGCCCATGTCAGCTGCAGTACATAATATTTGCATTGCAAATGCGAAGCTGCTCAATTTGTTTGCTAAGCATTCAATGTTTGCCTGCTCGCTCAAATTTTTATCTACATTTAAACTTATGAATTTGAATGAATGAAGTTCTTCTGTATCTTGCTTGTTGTGAACAATCTTAATCCACTCAAATTTTGACTGTTCGGTTTTGAATTGCATCATGTGAGTCTTAGATATGTTTAGATTAAATCCATTTAACTGAAACATATTTTATAAGGTACAGAGGGTACCGATCACTGATATGGGAATCTTTTCTAATCCTGTTCCTCAACTGAGATAGACGTATCATCTGTGAACAGAACTGATGGTGAGCTGACACTTAATAATAAATCACTAACATAGAAGAGAAATAGGACTGGACCTAATATGGAGCCATTTAAAGAGATGCTAACTCTTTGCTTTCTGTTTGATAAATAGAATTTAAGCCATTGTAGAGCACTGCCGCTAATGCCATACTTTTCAAGTTTGTAAATTAGCAATGTACGGTTTACAGAATCAAATGCCTTTGTGAGGTCGCAGAAAATTCCTGCCACCTTATTTCTCTTGTCTAATGGTGAACTTATTTTCTCAATGAAACTGTTCCCTGCATCTATGGTGTTTATCCCCTGAAGTTTTGGATTTGGGCAACAGCAAGTTTTTCAAATATTTTAGATATGACTGGGAGAATTGAGATATGGCAATAAGTTCCCATGATATCTCTTGATCTCTTGCTGAAGAGTGGTTTGACTTCAGCATATTTCAGTACCTCTGGGAAACAGCCCTCATTAAAACATTATTTATTACTTGAGCTAGCGGGTTCGCAATTTTATTGTCTGCCGCTTTAATAACTTTGGTGGGCATTCCATCCCAACCTGCAAATTTTTGTTTTTTAATGTTAGAATAGCATTTTTTACATCCTCCAGAGAAAATTTTAAGAATTTTGTAAGGTTTTTAGAGTTTTCATTCAGGCCAAAGGGATTTATTTTATTGCGACAATCAATTACATTTACATCAGACTTTTCTACATTAATAAAGAATTCATGAAAGTACTCTGGTATTTGAGTTGGAGTTACAATAGTATTTCCTTCAATGTCAATTTTTGAAATTTCTTGATTACAGGCTTTAACACCTAACTCAGATTTAACGACTGACCACATAGCCTTTGTCTTCTTTTTACGGGTTAAAATTAGCATGTTATTTTGCTGCCTTCACATCTCTTTTAAATATGGTTTTATAGTGTCTAACATATTCAATGAAATCAATATCTTTATTATATTTTAGTTATCTATGCAGTTGTCTTTTTCTTATACTGGAAATTTTTATGCCCTGGATAATCCACATTAATTTATTTGTGATTTTATTGCTGCAGGGTCTAGGTGGAAATGTTTCATTAAAGACACCAAGAAAACTGATTACTCACCAAGAGGCAGCAGAACACACACATAAAAATGTCTTTCCTCCTCTCCCCTGATGTGTCGTTCCAAGTGAATTTCCTGAAACCTACCTCTTTTCCTAGACCTCTCTAGTCCTTTTCCTTCATCCCTCTTCCTTCCGCTTCAACCCTTCTGCCTGGAGAAGGAGCCACTGGCACTGAAATCTTGCCAATTATAACCCTCTTTTGTGTCACTTGGCGCATAGACGTTTTATCTATATAATTTTGTCAATAATTGATTGTTTTTAATTGTTATAAGAAAACTATTTAGGAATTTCTCTAAGTTTTCATCACTTGAGTTATAATGATTAAAAGGTCATGTTTTTTAATTTTAGCTTGTTACTAAATATTACCAAGTTTTTTTTGCTAAAGTTCCTGTTCACACGGGTTCTCATACGAGAAACGTTCGTGTTTGTCTGTGGCAGCTCAATGAACAATGCATAATAATTTGAAATACCTAGATCTAGACAAAATTTACACACGTCTTCATACACATAATTAGTTAGAACATTGTCAATACAGGTTGCTGATTGGCCATTGCCTCTGGTAAATTCGAATAAATTAAATTTGAAACCTTATTTATTTATTTATTTATTAAGTCTGTGAACCTTGAAGCATAGCTACCATCACATGTGATATTAATATTAAAATCAGCAGCTATTACAATTTTTTTCTTTTTTTTCCTCTACAAAGATCTTCTAGCATAATTTGAAGCTTAGATAAGAATAGTTCTGTTGTTGACATCCCTGGAATTCTATATATTGAGATTATTACAACATTTGCTAGTGAGTCCACTATTTCTCCCCAACAGCTCTCAAACATACATTCTTCATTGAAATAATTAAAACAATTTCTGGTCTCATAATTAATATCACTATGTAGAAATATACATGAGCCTCCTACAATGTAGAATTCCGCTCTGAAGCACAGCCAAGAAGGAAGTATCTCTTTGGCAATTATTCACCTGTCTTGCATTGCAGTTGTTCAAAATTCAGCTGAATAGGTGTTTACAATTAACAACAAGTATTGCTAGAGCATCATTCAACAGAAAGAAAAAGAATGAATCCCTAATACTTGAAAAGACCAGAGCAAGTTTAACAACTTGCATCTACTTAAAAAATATTATTTCTCCATAAAATGGAAGATGATAGTCTCCCAAATAAGCTAGTGCCCTATTGCAGCCAACACAATGATTGGAAACAATGTATACTAACTGAGCTTCTTAATCAGTTAGTATGTTGACTGCAATGTAGCTTGTTATTGAGGCGGACACTCAGAATTTTTACACATAGGGTAGTTTCTTTAGTGTGTCACCACTAATGTCTATTTTTTGGTAAAAGCAAGTCATTTTCAGGAGGGATAGTCAAACTTTTAGTTATCACATTGAAAAATTAAACTGTGACCATGAAACTTAAAGAGACGATTTTAGTCCTTCCCTACATAATCACTTTTCACAGACTGCACTTAGTGTTTCGTGGTCAGTGTCATTGTCTCTAGATCGCTCGGTCCCGGTGTCAGTTCTCGGCTGGGCCAATTTTCTTCACTCAGGGACAGGTGTGGTGTCCTAATCATTACATTTCATCTTCATCGCTGCGCAAGTTGCCAAAATGGCATAAAATTGAGAAACCTGTGCCAGGAGGACATAAAACCCCTTAAATGGTCTCTCAAGCAATAATGGCATGTGTTCATTTCATTCTTCACAATATACATTTTCCCCAATGATGGATGACTAGGAGGAGGTGTACAACTCTGCATTTTGGCTGTTCCAGAATCGTTCCAGATCAAAAATCATCTCACTGTCAACCGAAAATGCCCATACTACAATTACCGCTTCGTCTGAGGAAAGAGAAAGAAACACTAATTGCCTTGTCAGGAGGACATAAGGAGAGCCGGTGAGGGAGGGAGGAGGGGTGGCAGTGGTCAGGAGGGAGCAATATGTGTGACTGTGTACTGTGCAGAATGAGCTGGAGCAGGGGCAGCCAAGAATTCAACATGTGAGTCCTGCTCTTGCTCATGTACCACAGCTCTCTCACCTGACAGCACACTTCCCAACACACTGTCTGAGCATATGGAAGAATTACTATCACGTGGGATATGATTTGGTTTCATATTTTCCAACAACTGGATCACAAACAATAATCGACTGGATGCCTAAGTGCACAGCTACCACTAGATATTCAAATTTATAGGACAACATGCGAGCACTGCCCTTGCTTATGTACCACAGCTCTCTCACCTGACAGCACACTTCCCCACACACTGTCTGAGCATAAGGAAGAATTACTATCACGTGGGATAAGATTTGGTTTCATATTTTCCAACAACTGGATCACAAACAATCATCCACTGGATGCATAAGTGCACAGCTACCATTAGATATTCAAATTTATAGGACGACACCAGTCAGTTGCCAAAATCAGTAATTTATTGCAGATCTAAAAATGGCAATAACCTTTAAACAGCATTTTGCTTCTACAATGAGAAAAACAGAAATGATACTTTTATTCGAAGACAATAATTACACTGAAGTCAGCGCAGTTCATGACAGTCCCCTGGATATCATAAATAGTGTTGCATTGTTCTTAATAGAGTGTGCAACACAGACAGCAATACATGCTCTGGAACGTGTTCCTCTGCTGGCTACAACGTTGGTAAAAAGTTCTTGTGGTAGGGTTTTCATTTCCTCCACCTTCGCAGTTGCATGGTTGTTGGTGCATGTGAAAATGCTGCAATACACCTCCCTAATGCATCTCACATGTGCTCTATGGGATTTACCGTATTTATCCAAGTGTAAGACAGTACCCCCTCCCCCCCTTTTTTTTTCAGAGGCTTCTTGAGAAAAATTTATTTTTGACATATTCTTTCTACTTAAAATTACAAACTGTTTCATTGACATGAAGTACCTGCCTAAAACATTAGCATTATACCATATGGCATTTACTGTTTGCCTACATTTTGATAATACAAGGAGAAATAAAATGAACAAAAAGAAATGTTTTACATTAATTTTTATTTTCACTACCTTTTTCACTTACTAAGCCTGTCATCTGGAGTATCACTATTTTTAATCATCACCATCATCCTAATAGCACAACTTGGAAATTATATCTTTATTGTCACAAATAATTGGCACGCCTTCCAAATACGTTGCAGTTTCTGAGGTTGTGCTTTTTTGCTGAATACGTATTGGCTTTCAATTCTATATTGACTGAGAATGTTAAACTTGCTTCCAAACATATCATAAGAAGAGAAAAACTGAACGGTCACCAGCCTAGTTAGGCACATTAATTTGGAAATATATATTTCAGAAAATTGGATATTAGTTATTGAATTTAATTTTGTTGAGATTTCCCTTTGAATAGCAGCAGTTACCAATAACACACACACCAGTAAATTTTGGGGAGCAAAATTGCACCGAGCTCATACTAATGATGGCAACAATCATTAGCATTACTTAATCAAAATACTGAAACATCACTGCATGAAGTGCAGAACTAATTTTGGACGTAAGATTCCTTTTCTTTAGTAACAGTAATAGTTCATTTTTTTCTTAATATGAGGACAATATGATGGGGACCCATAAACTGGTATAGTTTCACAAGCCAAGGTTCTTCGAGTATTGCAAAAGTAAAAACTATCACTTAAATTACTTTGCAAAGTAATAAAATGCAATGCTGATCTTAATTAACTTCAAAAGGAACAATTCATGATGGGCACCAAAACTACACTATCTGTGAAAATGTTCATAACTTCGCTCCTAGTAGTACTACCACAAATCCGTTCATTAAAGATTTATATGTACTTGTACAGGGTGTAAATAAAGTCTGGGACACTTCCAATTATTTATTGCACAAGAACTAAACATTGTACAGATGTCATACATATTGCATTCCGAAGAGAAACTCTGAAAGTTTTTTTACAAATATTTGATATGTGAACCACGAGCGATCCACAGACGTCAATATGGTAATCAAATTCTTGCCATACTCATCCCAGAGTGGCATCATCGACTGTGGCAGGCGGTTCCCATATTCTCTCCCCGGAGCTCTGCTACATCATGTGGTAGAGGCGGTACATACAGCTGATCTTTATGTGTCCCCACAGAAAAAACTCACACAGAGTGAGATCTGGTGATCTGGGAAGCCATTTCATGAAACAACTGTCTCCTTCTGTAGCACGGCCTATCCATCGATGTGGCAGCTCCGTGTTCAGGTACCCACGAACTTCACGATGAAAATGGGGACTTTCCACACTGTCATTGGAGCAATTTCGAGTTCATGGGATGCACGACGCACCGATTTCTTTGGACTCCTTATGAGTCTCGTGTATGCACTCCACATTCACTTCACTCACACTGAGACGTCCGCTTCTCTTTACCGGGCACAAGCAACCCATTGTAACAAATTTGTTGTGCCTGTGGTAAATGGCCTTCCTTGTTGGTGGCGTCTTACCATACTTGGTTCTAAACGTCCAGTGCTTCTAAACACCCATTTTGTAGCACACTTGTTTTTGTCGAACTCCAACACACAGAAATTTCGCTCTGCTGACAATCAGCAAATTACCACACTACGCTGTGGTGGTATACATGAAAAAAAAAAACTTTCAGGGTTTCTCTTCAAAATGACATATGTATGATATCTGTACAATGTCTGGTTCTTGTGCAATAAATAATTGAAAATGTTCCTGGACTTTATGTACACCTTGTACTTTAATCACCTGTGAAGCAGGTGTTCCTGGCAATAATATTTACACAACCTTGCACTGTAATCCCACTAAACTATATTTTATAATAAACTAAGGACACTTTGGCAAAAGCTTACCCAACTTCACTTTTATGATTCTAGCTTTTAAATAATTAAAGTTTTCACTTTCCTGTCGACTGATTTTTAAATTTTTGTACCTAAACTTCCTACCTTAACAATTTTTCTTGGAGCAGTCTATAAACAAAGCATCCAAATTTTACTCTCTTGCTACTCCTTTTCCTTTAGGCAAAAAATCACTTTTAAACACATAAATGGCAGAGCTGTTCATTTAAATCAGGATACTCAGTTTTAGTAGCACTTAGATGAGGACCCTGCGTAGGTTCATGATCAGGGTTGAAGTTATGGTTTCGAACACGAATTGACATTTTATGTGATTATTATTGAAACAACACACAAATTAATTGGTCCATGCCATTATACATTACTTAACTGAATGTATTAAGTCTGTGAAGCAGTGACGAAGATTAGCGGCAGGTGAAATGGCGGCTAACTGTACTCACGGCTCTTGACGTGCAAATGCTCTATAAAATCTCTTTTTGGCATCGGATTTTCAACTTATTAGAGCCATTCCATTATTCAATGAATACCAAATAATAGCCAGATCCACATCTGAGGCAAATCCCTTCTAATGCAGCTTCCAATAGCCTCTCTTAGCACTGTCGAGGTGTACCGTGCTAAGACTAGCCACACACTGCTTGTCGTTCACACAAGGAGCCATTCAGTTTGACCACCAACCCCACCTTCTGCATCGTACCATGCCACTTTCATTGCGTAAGGACTTCCCTACAGTGTTTACATGTTACAAATACAAGTGCCCTCAGCATGAACCAGTTTTTAACAAATATGTTGTTGTTGTTGTTGTTGTGGTCTTCAGTCCTGAGACTGGTTTGATGCAGCTCTCCATGCTACTCTATCCTGTGCAAGCTTCTTCATCTCCCAGTACCTACTGCAACCTACATACTTCTGAATCTGCTTGGTGTATTCATCTCTTGGTCTCCCTCTACGATTTTTACCCTCCAATACTAAATTGGTGATGCCTCAGAACATGTCCTACCAACTGATCCCTTCATCTAGTCAAGTTATGCCACAAAGTACTGGCAGAAGTAAAGCTGTGAGTACCGGGCGTGAGTCGTGCTTCGGTAGCTCAGTTGGTAGAGCACTTGCCCGCGAAAGGCAAAGGTCCCGAGTTCGAGTTTCGGTTGGGCACACGGTTTTAATCTGCCAGAAAGTTTCGTTTTATGCCACAAACTTCTCTTCTTCCCAATCCTATTCAGTACCTCCTCATTAGTTATGTGATCTACCCATCTAATCTTCAGCATTCTTCTGTAGCACCACATTTCGAAAGCTTCTATTCTCTTCTTGTCTAAACTATTTATTGTCCACTTTTCACTTCCTACATGGCTATGCTCCATACAAATACTTTCAGAATCGACTTCCTGACACTTAAATCTCTACTCGATGTTAACAAATTTCTCTTCCTCAGAAACGATTTCCTTGCCATTGCCAGTCTACATTTTATATCCTCTCTACTTCAACCCTCATCAGTTATTTTGCTCCCCAAATAGCAAAACTCCTTTACTACTTTAAGTGTCTCATTTCCTAATCTAATACCCTCAACATCACCCGACTTAATTCGACTACATTCCATTATCCTCGTTTTGCTTTTGTTGATGTTCATCTTATACCCTCCTTTCCAGACACTATCCATTCCGTTCAACTGCTCTTCCAAGTCCTTTACAATGTCATCGGTGAACCTTAAAGCTTTTATTTCTTCTCCATGGATTTTAATACCTAATCCGAATTTTTCTTTTGTTTCCTTCACGGCTTGCTCAATATACAGATTGAATAACATCATGGAGAGGCTACAACCCTGTCTCACTCCCTTCCCAACCACTGCTTCCCTTTCATGCCCCTCAACTCTTGTAACTGCCATTTGGTTTCTATACAAATTGTAAATAGCCTTTCGCTCCCTATTTTTACCCCTGCCACCTTCAGAATTTGAAACATATAACAAACATATACTTCTTTTATAAACTTATTCATATTACAATAATTTAAAATTTCAAGATATTCTTTTACTTTTTCATATATATATATAAATTACAAGACTCTAATTTTCTTGCCATACATCAAGGAGTTCAAACAACAAAGAACGCACACTTCATAAATCGCAGGTACACAGTTACTTAAAATATGCCTACTCGTAATTGATAAAAGTGTTACACTTTGGCCATTGGTAAACTATGATGAGAGGATCATTGCAGAGCTCATGAAGACCGTTATGCTCAGCTCTTGTCAAGTTCATGGTTGCTGATTTGGACTTTGAAAGAATGTGGCTCGTTTTGTGACAGATTTCTTTTGCAGTTTCACTGGGAAACTTACGAACTGCTTCCTTCTTCACACCACTTCTGATCTCAACAAAGGGGATACTTCTTGGAGATGGTGCGAAGTTAAGTCCCTTCTTGAGAGCTGACACGGCACCCGCATAGATGTTTCTTATTGCCTTGTTTATAACATCGTGTTCTGTCCTCTTACCTTCTGCCCCAGGCTGTTCCTGTTATAGCTGTTTGAATTTTGCTTTCTGCCTTTCTGTGGTTTTCCTCTGCGATGACATCTGTTGGTGCTGCTGCGGCTGCATCAATCCAGTCCTGATCCAAAGAATGGCCATACAAAGACGGCAGCAGCAATCATTCGACAATCACCACTTGACAATGGCCGAGGAGAACTTGGCCGGACGCTCGTGGATTTTAAACCACTGCATGTGGCTGGATACCCGAGAAAATTTTATCGGTATATATTGCTGCGAAACTATGCATTCGTAGATCCTAGTAACATCTGTCGGTGCCATCTCCACCATGGGTCTTGATGCTGTAATTTGTTCTCATGACAACAATTACAGTCAGTTTAGTAGGATTTTTTTAAAAATTTTTTTAATGACATTCAATTTTGGTTTAATTTTCTTTCTTGCTTCATCTGAATGTCACTATCTTGTTCTAAAGATGATTAAAAGGTGATTAAGTTTTTGCTCGGTATCCAAAATGAACAGTGACTGAATTTCTCATTTGCAAATGATTACACACACACATTAGCAAATAAAATACTAACTTTCATTCAGAATCGAGAAACGAATTTGAAGAACAACATGTTCACCTTACAATATTAGCATTATTTAAAAAGCACCATAACTTTTTGTTTTCAGTAGCCATAGATTTATGAGAACTTTTATTGCAAACATGTTCAAACACAACAAGAGTGTACGACACAATAGAATTTGATGCTATGTCCTTTTGTGTTTCACAAAATGTCAAATTTTAAGCAGAGCAACAGACTATTGTGATGGCTAATTCACAGTTTCTCATATATTCCATGCACAGTTGCACTAACATTACACGAGTCAAATGTCATGTGACAGTTTGAGCAAGGTCGATACTGTATTGAGCATTTCAGCGTGTCGGGAAATCTTGAATCAGTTTAGCACAAGTATCGTTTGCCGGAGCTACCCTTCCAAATTCTTAAAAATAAATCTACACATGACCTCAGTAACCAAAGTTTCATCATCTGTAAAATTAAATGCAATAGTTCAATCTGCAGATATACGACCATGCTGTATTCTTTGACTGACGATTTTGGGGGAGAAAAACCTTGTCTTATAATCGGGTAAATACGATGAGTTGAGGGAATGGGGCAGGGCAGCCCATTCACTGAATATGCTTTTGTTACAAGAGCTTCTCCACCTGCACTGTCTGATGTGGTCACACAATGTCAACAACATAAATGGAATCAGGGCTGAATGCACCCCTTAAAAGATGTACATGGGGGAGGAGTTCAGCATTACAGTGTTGTTGACTGGTGAGTGTATCTTGTTCAGAGATTTGGACGTCATTTCACCCCTGCAATATATTGTGTGGGCCACGAAAACTATCATGTTCAATAACGTTCTTGATGGCATTGTGTGTTTCCCCTCTCACCATATGAGGGCATGTCCAGAATTGCCAAACATGATCGTATTGGTGGTCCAGGTCTTATGGCATGTATGGTCGTACTGACTTATCCTTGAACACAATGCACTCACTAGTCAAAAATTATTCTGATATAGTATTTCCTCTCCACATGCCCCTTTTCAGGGGCACATTCGGTCCAGACTTCATTCTATGAAAAATAATGTGTGACCGCATTGAATTGTGCAGGAGCAGCAGCTCTTGGAATGAAAGAATATTTGGTGAATGGACTTACATGTACATTCCTCTGACTTTGATTACGTCAAATAGGTGTACCACGCATTTGGGAGATGTATTGCAGCACATCTACATGCACCAAAAACACTCCAGCAGTTGCCAGGAGGAAGGGAACACTCCATCAGAAAACTCCTTACTAACCTTGCAGTCAGCATGGGAGATGTTGCAGAGCATGCACTGCTGTCTATGCTGATCTTACTCTCTATTAGGAACCATCTCCCGAATTTGGTAATGTCTAGGGGACCATTGTGAATCGTAGTGACTTCAATGTAATTCTTATGTTTGAATGAAAGTTCCATTTCTGGTCATCTCACTGTGTATTTCTTTCAGCAACCTTCTGTACTATGTTGTAATAGTTCTTTTTGTGTATTGCCTATGTTTCGTCGAGCTATGTTACTTGGCAGTGACACACCTTGTGAAAGTTATTTTCATCCTTAAGTTTCCACACTGTGTGTGTGTGTGTGTGTGTGTGTGTGTGTGTGTGTGTGTGTGTGTGTGTGTGTGTCGTAATCCATGCCATTATACAAAAGGATCAAAAGATAAAGAAAATTATTATTTGTGTCCATACTATGAAAAAGATAGTTGGTACTCACCATACAGCGGAGATGTTCAGTCACAGATAGGTACAAAAACAGACTGTCAGACAAAGCTTTTTTTCTACCAAACATGCCTTCATTAGAACACACACACACACACACACACACACACACACACACACACACACACACACACACACCAGTCTCTGGCTGCCACGGCCAGATTGGTAGCAGCAGCACATAATAGGAGAAGTGAACTGGGTGGGGGAGGGTGAAGGACAGTAAAGTAGAGGCGGAGGATGGTAAAATGGTGCTTGTGGGCATACACGGACAAGGTAGTGAGAGGGTAGAGCAGCAGGGTGTACTTGGGAGGTTAGCTGGAGGGCTAGAGTGCCGAGTAGAGCTGGAATGGGAAAAGTGAAGGAGAAAGGTGAGTAAAGGACAATGGTTAATGAAGTTTGAAGCCAATGTGTTATTTATCGTAGGGAGAATTCCAACAGCGCAGTTTACAAAAGCTGGTGTTTGTGGGAAAGATCCAGATGGCATAGGCTGTGAAGCAGTCATTCACCCCTGCTCTAAACCCATTGTCTTATGGCCCATATACCTGTAAGAGACCTAGAATGAAGACCTGTCAGTTACAACCTCCCACGACGACCACCTCTACCACCACCACCTACTTCAGTCCGGCCACAAGCATCATCTTTCCCATCAAAGGCAGGGCTACCTGTGGATCAGCCATACGATCCACAAGCTGAGCTGCAAACACTGTGCTTCATTTTACATGGCCATGACAACCAACAAGCTGTTTGTCTGCATGAATGGCCACTGACAAACCGCGGCCAAGAAACAGCTGAATCATCCCATTGCTGAGTACGCTGCCCAACACAACAGTCTTGATTTCACTGACTGCTTCACAGCCTGTGTTATTTGGATCCTTTCCACCAACATCAGCTTTTCTGAATTGTGCAGGTGGGAGCTCACCCTACATTCCTGTAACCCTCCTGGCCTCAACCTTTATTAGTCACTGTCCTTTACCCACCTCTCTCCTTCCCTGTTCCCATTCAAGTACTACACATCCCTCAAGTTCACCAATGCACCCACAGTCTTTTTATGGCTCTGCTTGTCTATTGCCTCCCCCCCCCCCCCCCCCCTTCCTGCCATCCGTCCAACTTCCCGATTGCACCTAGCTGTCCTGCCCTCTCCCTGTCTCGTCTCTATATGCTCCCACAAGCAGCACTTTACCATCCCCCATCCCTACTGTGCTATGCCTTCCCCTCCCCGCCCCTGCCTCCTCCCTTCTCTTACCTCCACTTCACAGTTTGCTTTTCTCATCATGCGCTGCTGCTCGCTCTCTGGCCTTGCCCGCCTGAGACTGTGGTCATGTGTGTGTGAGTTGCTTTTCCATGAGTGAGTGTGTGTGTGTGTGTGTGTGTGTGTGTGTGTGTGTGTGTGTGTGTGTATTTTCTATTCCAATGAAGGCCTCTTAAGTCGAAAGCTTTGTTTGACAGTCTTTTTGTTGTGCCTATCTGCGACTCACTCAGCATCTCCACTATATGGTGAGTAGCAACTATTTTTTTCATAATATTGCCACGTAGAAGAAGGTGTAATTAGATGAATGATGAACACTATCTTCACTTAATGAAGGTTTATTCAGCACTTGCACATACAAGAGCGGGGAGCCTCCAGACAGAACAAAAAAAAAAAAAAAAAAAAAAAATGGTTCAAATGGCTCTGAGCACTATGGGACTTAACTTCTGAGGGCATCAGTCCCCTAGAACTTAGAACTACTTAAACCTAACTAACCTAAGGACATCACACACATGCATGCCTGAGGCAGGACTCAAACCTGCAACCATAGCGGTCGCGCAGTTCCAGACTGTAGCGCCCAGAACTGCTTGGCCACCCAGAACACATACAGTATATATACAGCTACAGAACATTCCAGTACAATGATTCTTGACATTTGTAGATACTTCTAGAATGTACTTGAACCAAATATAGAAATTAAAATTGTAGAGTCTAGGAGAGTTTTGAACTCACGACCCTCCATGCAACAGTTTAGTATCACAACCCCTACACCACGGTGTTACTCAGCTTTTTCTGCGACATTACTCCCTCCTTAAGAGAACAGCATCTTGGTGTTACATCGACCTAGTCTGGGATCGAGTCATCGGTCCTGCAAACTCCGACTCCTGATAACTGATTCTCGCCCTGGCGGTGAACTTCTTAGAAATTCTTTTGCCGCTATGCTCTTCGCCACCTTTCCACTTGTTGTCTGTGAGAACAGCATCTTGGTGTTACATCGACCTAGTCTGGGATCGAGTCATCGGTCCTGCAAACTCCGACTCCTGATAACTGATTCTCGCCCTGGCGGTGAACTTCTTAGAAATTCTTTTGCCGCTATGCTCTTCGCCACCTTTCCACTTGTTGTCTGTCGCTGGGTTGCAGGATCCTTCATTCGAAGGACGTGGACCATATATCTGATCTTTCATAGTCTTGTGTCGGGGTCGAAAACTTCAACTTCATAAGTAATATCAGACAACTGTCTTACAACCTTATAAGGTCCAAAGAAGCGCCTGAGGAGCTTCTCAGAGAGACCAACCTTCCGAACAGGAGAGAAGATCCAGACAAGGTCACCAAGCTCGTAGACAACAGGGCGGCGATTGTTTTCTTGAACCTGCAGCGTGTGGAGTCAAGCTAACTGCCGAGCTTCATCAGCTCTGGTTAACACCTGGCCGATGTCGTCGTCCACGTCATCAGGATGTAACGGAAACACAATGTCCATCATCATAGTCGTCTCATGCCCATGTACCAGGAAAAATGGCGTAAATCCTGTGGTGTCTTGTTTGGCGGTGTTGTAGGCAAATGTCACGATAGGTAGCACCTCATCCCAGTTGCTCTACTAAACACTGACGAACACTGATAGCATGTCGGCCAAGGTCTTATTAAAGCGTTCAGTAAACCCATTAGTTTGTAGATGGTAGGCAATCGTCATGTGATGAATAATGTTGCACCAACGGTTTATCTCTGTCACAGGATTCGATTGAAAAACTTTCACTCGATCCATAAGAACCAATCTTGGGGCACCATGTTTTAATACAATGTCTTCCACGATGAATGTGGCTACCTCGGATGCTTCAGCTGTTTTCATGGCTTTTGTAATGGCATAGCACGTCAGATAGTAAGTGCAAACAATAATCCATCTATTGCCACTAGCAGACGTTGGAAATCATCCGAGGAGGTCAATCCCAACACGCGGGAAAGGCGTTTTGGCTGGTGGACTTGGTATGAGTCAGCCAGGTGGTTTCTGAGGAACTGCCTTTCTCCTCACTCTCGACAGTGTGACCCATACTCTTGCGGATTCTATCGTATGTCTTAATAAATCCTAAATGTCCGGCCTCAGGTGTGTCATGGAATTTCTGTAGAACATCTAAGTGCATGTGTTCAGGAATCACTGGTAGCCACCTCTTTCCAAAGGGATCAAAGTTTTTCTTGCAAAGTAATCCATTAACTACCTTAAATTGTCCTTTCACATCCGCTGACGGAGTCTTTGGTGTGATGTCATAAGCGAGTGACTGCGTGTGAGATCGCTCTCTAAGTTTTTATATATTTTTAGGTTTCAGATACAAATTTTAACTGTTTTTGTAATAATATTCACTATATAAGTGACTTATTAGTGGTTCCTTCATTCACCTCTGCCTTTCTTGTGTTGTGACCTGATATTTGTGAGTGTTTCGTATCGAGCAACTTAACCTCTTACCTGTGTTTACATTCCGCGCTGACCAGTTGCAGCTGTAGCGGCGCATCGAAAGCTAAGTACTAATTAATTGTTTGTGTATAGTGGTTTATTTAGTAACTTTAGTAGTCTTCAACTGGTGTTCTTGGTGTTTTCTGGTGAAATAATTTCAGAAGAACCTTTTGGGGAACTGTTTTCAGTTTCTTTACTGTGTCATTAGACGTTTGATTCTCTTTCTGTATTAGTCTTTTGTTATATTCTCATTTGTTGTTGATTAATACTGTTAATAATAGTAGTTACTTCCTCTGTAGAGTAAGTTTGTGATTATTGTAGTCAGGTTTTTAACATCACCTTATTGCAGTAGCGGATCTTAGATAAAGTAGTTTTCTTGTTTCAATAAGTGTAAAATTTTACCATGAGTGAGAAGTGTGGGCTTTGCCGTAGGTTCGTAGGTAGTGGATTGGGGTGTGAGACTTGTTCGAAGTATTTTCACTGGGGGGAATGCAGTGGGGAAGCCAGTGGGCATTATGGTGAGATCCTCCCCTGGAACTGCAGGTTATGTAGCAAGAGTCAGTTGATAGAGGAGCAGGAGCATAAGATCTGTGCCCTTCAGGTGCAGTTGAAAAATGCACAGAAGGAGCTAGATAGGATGAGGAGGGAGAAGGGGGTTGGGGAATGGGAGCTGGCTGTTGGCAAGAGATCTGCTAGGAGACGAAGATTTTCAGATAGTTTTACTATTGGTGTTTGCGATAGACATGACCAACTGTCAGAGTCTAGTGGAGAGGAATCTCTAGTAGCTGTAGATGTAGGAAGTATGCAGCAGACCTCAGCAGTTACGGTGGCTAGGACAGATGCAAAGTCAAAGAGGAAGAGGAAGGTTCTGCTGTTAGGTAGTTCTCATGGCAGAGGTGTAGGCCAGCAGTTGCTGGAAGTGTTGGGGCGTGAGTACCAGGTCACCAGTATTGTGAAGCCTAATGCAGGATTGGCTCAGGTCACTGTTAACATAGGGGGGTTATGTAGGGATTTTACTCAGGAGGATCAGGTAGTGATTGTGGGTGGGGCTGGTAATAGTATTGATAGGGATGGGGAGTATGACATAGATGGTGGCCTGGAAAAGATAGCCACTCAGACTGGCAACACGAATGTGCATTTCGTGGAACTGTTTCAGTGTCACGATCAGCCTCATCTTAATACAGCCATCAGGCATAATAACATGAGACTTGGGGGTGCGCTGATGACAGAAAGCATGGGTCACATTTCAGTGGTGTCGGTGGAGTCTATCAGCAGGACGGGTTTCACTAGACATGGCCTGCATCTCAACAGGTATGGGAAGGGGAGGATGGCAAAGCTTATAGGTGACAGCATAGGTGGGGGTGGTGGGATCACTCATGGGAAAATTCCTGCAGTAGTGGGTGTTAGAGCTGCACCTTTTTTAGATTGAAGTCAGCTGGTAGGTATTCGTGCTTAAGGGAAGTCTCTCTAACAAAGGAACCACTTTTGACAAAGCTTAGGTATCTGGGTAATGTGGGAATTAGTATATTTCATCAAAATATACAGGTATTATAGATAAAGTTAGTGAACTGCTTATAGATGTTGACTCTGAAATTATTGGTATATCTGAACACTTCTTAAATAAGGAGGTAATTCAGAGGCTTCCTTTACCAGGATACAGGTTGGCTGGCAGCTTTTCTAGGAGCTCTTTGCGGTGTGGGGGAATAGCCAAGTATGCGAAAAACGGCATCCCATTTGAGTCAATTGATGTTTCAAAGTACTGCACTGAAAAGGTGTTTGAATGTTGTGCAGGTGTGGTTAAATTTACTGGAGCTAAACTTCTAACTGTTGTTATTTATAGATCCCCAGACTCTGATTTCACAACGTTTTTGCTAAAGCTAGAGGAGGTTCTTGGTTCACTTTATAGGAAATACAAAAAGTTAGTTATATGTGATGACTTCAATATTAATTGTATAAGTGATTGTGCAAGGAAAAGGATGCTGGTAGACCACCTTAATTCATATAATCTTATGCAAACTGTATTCTTTCCAACGAGAGTGCAAGGGAACAGAAGAACAACCATAGATAACATTTTTGTTCAGTCCTCATTACTAGAAGGGCATTCTGTTAGCAAAAAGGTGAATGGCCTTTCAGATCATGATGCACAAATTTTAAGTCTAAAAGATTTTTGTGCTGCAACACATGTTAAATATAGTTATCAACTGTTTAGGAAAGCTGATCCAGTTGCTGTAGAGACCTTTGTAAACCTTATCAAGGAACAAGAGTGGCAAGATGTTTATAGCGCTGATACAGTAGACTATAAATATAATGCTTTTCTCAAGACTTTTCTCATGCTCTTTGAAAGTTGCTTTCCGTTAGAACGTTCAAAACAGGGTACTAGCACAAACAGGCAGCCTGGGTGGCTGACTAGAGGGATAAGAATATCTTGTAGAACAAAGTGGCAATTATATCAAAACGTTAGAAACAGTCAAAATCTAAATGCAGCAGCCCATTACAAACAGTACTGTAAGGTGCTTAAAAATGTTATTAGGAAGGCAAAAAGTATGTGGTATGCAGATAGAATAGCTAAGTCTCAGGATAAAATTACAACCATATGCTCAGTCGTAAAGGAAGTGGCTGGTCTGCAGAGACAGGCTGAGGATATAGAATCAGTGCGTAGTGGGAATGTCCGTGTTACTGATAAGTCGCATATATGTACAGTATTTAATAACTTTCTGAATACAGCAGGCGAACTAAATAGAAACCTGGTCCCAACAGGGAATCATATAGCGCTCTTAGAAAAAAGTGTTCCGAGACTGTTACCTGAAATGCTCCTCCATGATACTGACAAGAGGGAGATTGAGTTAATAATTAAATCACTAAAGACCAAGAACTCTCATGGAAATGACGGGGTATCTAGCAGAATACTGAATTATTCCAGAATAAGATTTTCACTCTGCAGCGGAGTGTGCGCTGATATGAAACTTCCTGGCAGATTAAAACTGTGTGCCCGACTGAGACTCGAACTTGGGACCTTTGCCTTTCGCGGGCATGTGCTCTACCACCTGAGCTACCAAAGCACGACTCACGCCCGGTACTCACAGCTTTACTTCTGCCAGTATCTCGTCTCCTACCTTCCAAACTTTACAGAAGCTCTCCTGCGAACCTTGCAGAACTAGCACTCCTGAAAGAAAGGATACTGCGGAGACATGGCTTAGCCACAGCCTGGGGGATGTTTCCAGAATGAGATTTTCACTCTGCGGAGTGTGCGCTGATATGAAACTTCCTGGCAGATTAAAACTGTGTGCTCGACCGAGACTCGAACTCGGGACCTTTGCCTTTCGCGTGGCAAGTGCTCTACCATCTGAGCTACCGAAGCACGACTCACGCCCGGTTCCGAGTTCGAGTCTTGGTCGGGCATACAGTTTTAATCTGCCATATCTGTAACTTTTCCTTTAGGAGTGGTTGGTTTCTTGACCGATTAAAGTACTTGGTAGTGAAGCCACTTTATAAAAAGGGAGACAGGGATAATGTTGACAACTTTAGACCTATTTCTATGCCATCGGTGTTTGCTAAAGTTATCGAGAGGGTTGTACATACAAGGTTACTGGAGCATTTAAATTCACATAATTTGCTGTCAAATGTACAGTTTGGTTTTAGAAATGGTTTAACAACTGAAAATGCTATATTCTCTTTTCTCTGTGAGGTTTTGGACGAATTAAATAAAAGGTTGCGAACGCTAGGTGTTTTCTTTGATTTAACGAAGGCTTTTGACTGTGTTGACCACAAAATATTACAGCAGAAGTTGGACCATTATGGAGTAAGGGGAGTAGCTTACAATTGGTTCGCCTCTTACTTTAAGAACAGAAAGCAGAAGGTAATTCTCCGCAATATTGAGAGTGGTAGTGATGTTCAGTCCCAATGGAGCAATGTTAAGTGGGGCGTTCCCCAAGGGTCGAAGCTGGGGCCACTGCTGTTTCTTATTTATATAAATGATATGCCTTCTAGTATTGCAGGTGATTTAAAAATATTACTGTTTGCTGATTACACCAGCTTGGCAGTGAAGGATCTTGTGTGTAATATTGACACAGTATCAAATAATGTAGTTCATGAAATAAGTTCGTGGCTTGTGGAAAATAATTTGATGCTAAATCACAGTAAGACTCAGTTTTTACAGTTTCTAACTCACAATTCAACAAGAACCGATATTTTGATCAGACAGAAAGGGCATATTATAAGCGAGACGGAACAGTTCAAGTTTCTAGGTGTTCGGATAGATATTAAGCTGTTGTGGAAAGCCCATGTCCAGGATCTTGTTCAGAAACTAAATGCTGCTTTCTTTACCATTAGAACAGTATCTGAAATAAGCGACAGTTCAACACGAAAAGTAGTCTACTTTGCATATTTTCATACGCTTATGTCGTATGGTATTATTTTTTGGGGTGATTCTTCTGATTCAAAAAGGGTATTTTTGGCTCAAAAACGGGCTGTTCGAGCTATAGGTGATGTAAGTTCGAGAACCTCTTGTCGACCCCTATTCAAAAATCTGGGAATTCTGACATTGCCCCCACAGTATATATTTTCTTTAATGTCGTTTGTTGTTAGCAATATTAGCCTATTCCCAAGAGTTAGCAGCTTTCACTCAGTTAATACTAGGCAGAAATCAAATCTGCATGTGGAATGCACTTCCTTGACTCTTGTGCAGAAAGGAGTGCAGTATTCTGCTGCATCCATTTTCAATAAGCTACCACAAGAACTCAAAAAATCTTAGCAGTAGCCCAAAGTCTTTTAAGTCTAAACTGAAGAGTTTCCTCATGGCTCACTCCTCCTATTCTGTCGAGGAGCTCCTGGAAGAGCTAAAAAATTAAGCAAATTCCAGTGTTACATTGTTGATTTTCTTTATTTAAACTTATGACTTGTCGCCTGAATATGTTTTTTATATTTCATTTTATCTGTTTCTACTATCGTGTTATAATATCATGTATTCACTCGTTCCATGACCATGGAGATTTCTCCTTAATTTGGTCCCACAGAACAATAAATAAAATAAATAAGGCAAGTATAATTTGAGATATCTTGGAGTCCACCTCCTGCTCAGCAGAGAGATCCTGGAGTGCAGCGAGACAGTCACTATCTTCATCAAAGTCTTGATGGTCTTGCACAGGGTTTCGTGAGAGACATTCGGCATCTTGGTGCTTTTTTCCATTTTTGTACACTATGGTAATGTCATACTTGTAGTGCCCACCTGGCGAGTCGTCCTGTTGGATCCTTAAGACCTGTCAACCAACAAAGTGAATGTAAGTCTTAACAACTGCGAATGGCCTTCCATAGAGATACTGTCGATATTTTCACATGGCCCAGATCACAGCAAGACATTCTCTTTCTGTAGTTGAGCAGTTTCTCTCAGCTTCTGTAAGTGTCCTAGAAGGATAGGCTATAACCTTCTCTCTACCATCCGAAATTTGCACCGGAACAGCGCTAATCCCATATCCACTGGCATCTGTGTGTAGTTCTGTAGGTGGTCTCTCATCATACAGACGAAGTACTGGGTCAGTCATCAGAGCTTTTTGCAGCACATCGAAAGAATCTTGTGAAGCACCACCCCAGATAAATTTAGCATCAGCTTTTAACAGCTCTTGGAGTGGCCTGGCTTTGATACAAAAGTCTTTGATAAAACAACGGTAATAAGAACATAATCCGAGGAAGCTTCTTACATCTCTAATACTTTTAGGAATAGGAAATTCCGTTATAGATCTCACCTATTCTGGGTATGGCTGCACCCATTCATTTGACACAAGGTATCCATGTGTTTTGATTTCTTTTGCTCCACGGAGACACTTTCTTGGATTAAGTTTCAGTCCGCCTTGTTGGAGACACTTAAGAACAGCCCTCAGTCTTGTTGTATGTTCATCAAATGTCTCTGAGAACACTGTAATAACATCTACATAACAAAGACACATCGTCCACTTCAGGTGCGTTAGATGACGTGCGTCATCTGTTCAAAAGTTGCTGGTGCATTACACAAACCAAACGGCATTACCTTAAACTCATACAGGCCCTCAGGGGTGATAAATGCAGTTCTCTCATGATCAGCCTCATCTACGTCGATTTGCCAGTATCCCAAGTACATGTCCATGGTTGAGAAAAAATTAGCCCCCTTCAGTCTTCCTTGGTGCCCAAACAGGTTCCTCATGCGGCATTGTAGGAACGTAACTCCGCCTGGGTCTCGACTTTTTCACCATTTTAAAGGGAAATGAAGGACGAGAGATTGGAATCAATGTCTGTTCCACTTCCTCCCTTGTGACCTCTTAAAGTGTCTTGGTTTTTTGCTAGCCGTGCAATCCAAGTGCCTTCTGAACTCCCTCTCTCACTAACTGACGAACGCTTGTGAAATCAGTTGCTTCCTCCACCACAGACATTGATACATTTGTAAGCTGTTCAAACTTATTGGGTAATTCTTTTTTCATGCACTGTCTCAATATACTGGCACCATTTTATGAAGTCGCCTGCTGTCTAAACCACCTTCAGGAGTAGGGCTTGATACATGTCCTCACTAACACCCTTCATGAAACGTGCAACCTTATCTTCCTCCTCCATTCAAGGATCCACTATTTTACACAGCTCCAAGATGTCTTGAATGTAGGGTGCTGCCGTTTCTCCTGGACACTGTGCCCTGCACTTTAATTTATCTTCAGCCTTGCACTTCTGTCGTCGTGTGTCACCAAAATACTTGCACAGTTCCACCTGGAATACTTCCCAGCTTGTGAACTTCTCATTGTTCTCATACTATTGCTTGGCAGTGCCCTCCAAGTAGAAAAATATGTTAGCCACACGGTGTCATCCCATTTGTTAAATTTGGCTATACGGTCATATATCTTCAGCCACTTGTTTGGATCTTGGAAATCATCACCAGAGAACTCGGAAGGATGTCTCATGTGATGGCACACAGTTGCTGTCATCGTAATGTACTCTTCTTCTTCTGTCTCCGATAGATGGCGATCTGTTGAATATGGCTCGAACTCTGGTTTCTCGCCACGTAAATGGCAGCTCTGTCGTGGCCTGATGGGAGCCACTGTGTCATTGATAATGTGCACTATAGCAAGTTCCGATACCCAGCGTCTCCACCAGAATAATGTCATGTAGAAGAAGGTGTAATTAGATGAATGAAGAACATTATCTTCACTTAACAAAGGTTTATTCAGCACTTGCACTTATAAGAGTGTGGAGCAAACTGCCTCCGGCCAGAACAAATGCAGTATACATACAGCTACAGAACATTCCAGCACAATGATTCTTGACATTTGTAGATACTTCTACAATGTACTCGAACTGAATGTAGAAATTAAAATTGTACAGTCTAGGTGAGTTTTGAACTCACGACCCTCCATGCAGCACTTTAGTATCATAACCACTACACCACAGTGCTACTCAGCTTCTTCTGCGACAATATTGTCATTATTCCATCGTGGATTTTCCATCGTTTTATTCCGTTTGCTGATTTCTTGATAGCAGAGCAGGATTTTACATTACTTGGAGTTATAACTCTTGGGCAATAAGTGTCCTTTGAATAATGTAGAGATCTTATTCCTGGAAGAGTAGTGTTTATCCTCTGAAAGGTTTCCTACATTTTGTTACTATTTTCTAGCATTGCAGTTTTTTTATATACATCATCATCCACACACAGCATTGCGGAGCTTCAGATGTTAGCTACTAGGTCAGGGCTCCACAGCCAACACGCTCAAGAGCAGGCAGCAGGTGCGGGGCTGTGACCACTGTGATCCTTCCGACATCATCTGGTATGGAGTGGGGAGGCATGTGAAGACTTGACAGGTTACAAAGCTGACACCATGCTTCCCTTGAGCTATCAAATTTTGCAACCAGAAACATGTAAGTCACTGTAAATATTGTTGCATGGCTATAAATTGAAAAAATAAGTAAAAACGAACAGCTGCCAGGTAGTTTTTATATTAGGCTACATATTTCCAATTTCACTTAATCAGACATATTACACGGACAACGATTTTTAATCAGCTCCCACACTCTCGATTTTTATATACACACACACACACACACACACACACACACACACACACACACACACACACACACACACAAAATCCAAATTGAACCCTGCCTGGAACAGTTCCATCCTCTGTCACTGCGGGACCCACCTCCTCTTCCTCAAAATCACCCTCTCCAAACCTTCCAGGAATTTCTGACTTCCAGCCTTGCTTCTCAATCATTCTTAAAAAACCTTAATCCTACTCCCAACATCACCACTGCTGAAGCCCAAGCTATCCGTGATCTGAAGGCTGACCAATCCATCGTCATTCTTCCGGCGGACAAGGGTTCCACGACCATGGTACTTGATCGTCGGGAGTAAGTGGCTGAGCGACTGTGTCAGCTTTCAGACAACACCACATACAAAGTTTACCAAGGTAATCCCATTCCTTATGTCCAGGCGGAGCTTCAAGGAATCCTCAGAACCTTAGGCCTCCTACAAAACCTTTCACCTGACTCCATCAACCACCTGAGCCCACCGACACCCCGCACCCCTACCTTCTACCTTCTTCCTAAAATTCACAAACCCAATCATCCCGGCCGCCTCGTTGTAGCTGGTTACGAAGCCCCCACAGAACGTATCTCTGCCTACATAGATCAACACCTTCAACCCATTACATGCAGTCTCCCATCCTTCATCAAAAACACCAACCACTTTCTCGAACGCCTGGAATCCTTACCCAATCTATTACCCCTGGAAACCATCCTTGTAACCATTAATGCCACTTCATTATACACAAATATTCCGTACGTCCAGGGCCTCGCTGTGATGGAGCACTTCCTTTCACGTCGATCACCTGCCACCCTACCTAAAACCTCTTTCATTACCTTAGCCAGCTTCATCCTGACCCACAACTTCTTCACTTTCGAAGGCCAGACATACCAACAATTAAAGGGAACAGCCATGGGTACCAGGATGGCCCCCTTGTACACCAACCTATTCATGGGTCGCTTAGAGGAAGCCTTCTTGGTTACCCAGGCCTGCCAACCCAAAGTTTGGTACAGATTTATTGATGACATCTTCATGATCTGGACTCACAGTGAAGAAGAACTCCAGAATTTCCTCTCCAACCTCAACTCCTTTGGTTCCATCAGATTCACCTGGTCCTACTCCAAATCCCATGCCACTTTCCTTGATGTTGACCTCCATCTGTCCAATGGCCAGCTTCACACGTCCGTCCACATCAAACCCACCAACAAGCAACAGTACCTCCATTATGACAGCTGCCACCCTTTCCACATCAAACGGTCCCTTCCCTACAGCCTAGGTCTTCGTGGCAAACGAATCTGCTCCAGTCCGGAATCCCTGAACCATTACACCTACAACCTGAAAACAGATTTCACATCCCGCAACTACCCTCCCGGCCTGGTACAGAAGCAAATAACCAGAGCCACTTCCTCATCCCCTCAAACCCAGAACCTCCCACAGAAGAACCACTAAAGTGCCCCACTTGTGACAGGATATTTTCCGGGACTGGATCAGACTCTGAATGTGGCTCTCCAGCAGGGATACGACTTCCTCAAATCCTGCCCTGAAATGAGATCCACCCTTCATGAAATCCTCTCCACTCCACCAAGAGTGTCTTTCCGCCATCCACCTAACCTTCGTAACCTCTTAGTTCATCCCTATGAAATCCCCAAACCACCTTCCTTACCCTCTGGCTCCTACCCTTGTAACCGTCCCCGGTGTAAAACCTGTCCAATGCACCCTCCCACCACCACCTACTCCAGTCCTGTAACCCGGAAGGTGTACACGATCAAAGGCAGAGCCACGTGTGAAAGCACCCACGTGATTCACCAACTGACCTGCCTACACTGTAAAGCCTTCTATGTGGGAATGACCAGCAACAAACTGTCCATTCGCATGAAAGGACACAGGCAGACAGTGTTTGTTGGTAATGAGGATCACCCTGTGGCTAAACATGCCTTGGTGCACGGCCAGCACATCTTGGCACAGTGTTACACCGTCCGGGTTATCTGGATACTTCCCACTAACACCAACCTGTCAGAACTCCGGAGATGGGAACTTGCCCTTCAGTATATCCTCTCTTCTCGTTATCCGCCAGGCCTCAACCTCCGCTAATTTCAAGTTGCCGCCGCTCATACCTCACCTGTCTTTCAACAACATCTTTGCCTCTGTACTTCCGCCTCAACTGACATCTCTACCCAAACTCTTTGCCTTTACAAATGTCTGCTTGCGTCTGTGTCTGTGTGTGTGTGTGTGTGTGTGTGTGTGTGTGTGTGTGTGTGTGTGTGTGTGTGTGTGCGCGCGCACGAGTGTATACCTGTCCTTTTTTCCCCCTAAGGTAAGTCTTTCCGCTCCCGGGATTGGAATGACTCCTTACCCTCTCCCTTAAAACCCACATCCTTTCATCTTTCCCTCTCCTTCCCTCTTTCCTGACGAAGCAACCATTGGTTGCGAAAGCTAGAATTTTGTGTGATGTATGTGTTTGTTTGTGTGTCTGTCGACCTGCCAACACTTTCATTTGGTAAGTCACATCATCTTTGTGTGTGTGTCTATATATATACACACACTACAAGAGTTTTATATTCGGTGTAATCATTACTATGCATCATACACATTCTCATGCTATGGTCTGACAGTATGTTTCTCCAATGTGTTTTGTTGGTCTTGGTCTTGAAAACGAACATTAATATTATGCCTGTGACCATTTAGTGTGAATAATAAAATCTATCTTGAGGAAAATGCATGTAGAAATCCAGAATGTTTCTCTTGTTATTAAATTTGTATTTATACTTCCTGTCACAATGTAGATCAATTACATCAAGCTGCACATCAATGTGAAAGTCAAAAATCTTCACTGAACATGTGGAGGAAAAGAGAGCCTGTAGCTCTTTCACAACCTACATCGAAACCAGAATTGTTCCTTAAAATTAAACTGAAAACGTGGATACCATGTGAAGTCAATATGAACGCTGTTTTCAATGAAGATAATTGTGGAAAGTAAACCAGAGTTGATAAATGTTTGGATGCATCTATAGAGCACTCTTTTATCAAACAACCATTCGTGAAAGAACACAGGTACATCGCTAAAATTAGTGTAATTTTTGTAGCTCAGACATATGGCATACTTACCCCGGTCTTTCACATTTTACATTTCGAATCCTTAAATATGGTAAAACGTGTAGTGCCTTTGTAAATTGAGCTTCTGAAAAGTATTCATTGTCTTGTGACACTTTAAACATTTTGTGAACCTATCATTTTCTGTAAAATGATTAAATTTCTCAAGTTGTGGACTGAAATGTGAAGACATTGTCAGTGTTACATAATGCCGACTCGCCATTAGTATTATAAGGCAGCAATGATCCCTATTTCACAGTTGACACTTCTCCCATGCTGTTGCAACCACAATGTATATGCAAATTTCCCTCATTCCCCACCACTTGACAATTGCTTCAATTGCGAGCGAGGGCATTAGGAGGCATGAGCGTCCACATTGAAAACCAGTGAGTTGTTCAGCCATATGCTAGTTTACTTATATGTTGTTATGATCTTCAGTCCAAAGACTGGTTCAATGCAGCTCTCCATGCTACTCTATCCTGTGCAAGCTTCTTCATCTCCAAGTACCTACTGCAACCTACATCCTTCTGAATCTGCATAGTGCAGTCATCTCTTGGTCTCCCTTCTACGATTTTTAACCTCCAATACTAAACTGGTGAACCCTTGATGCCTCAGAATGTGTCCTACCAAGTGATCCCTTCTTCTAGTCAAGTTGTGCCACAATTTCCTCTTCTCCCCAGCTCTATTTAGTACCTCCTCATTAGTTACATGATCTACCCATCTAACCTTCAGCATTCTTCGGTAGCACCACATTTCAGAAGCTTCTATTCTCTTCTTGTCTAAACTATTCATCGTACACGTTTCACTTTCATACATGGCTACACGCCACACAAATACTTTCAGGAAAGACTTCCTGACAAATCTATACTCAATGTTAACAAATTTCTCTCCTTCAGAAATGCTTTCCTTGCCATTGCCAGTCTACATTTTATATCCTCTCTACTTCGACCATCATCAGTTATTTTTTTTTCTTCTAATAATTTCCGGGTATGCAGCCGGATCCCGTCGACATTCTGCCACGATATTTCGGCCCAGAGACGTCCGGCCATCATCAGGTGAGTACACAACTACTGAAGAGCCCAGGTGCAGTCGCGGTATTTATGCCGAATCTCGCGCCGGGAAAATTTCAGAAGTCACATCAGTTATTTTGCTCTACAAATAGCAAAACTCATCTATTACTTTAAGTATCTCATTTCCTTATCTAATTTCGTCAGCATCACCTGATTTAATTAGACTACATTCCATTATCCTTGTTTTGCTTTTGATAATGTTCATCTTATATCCTCCATTCAAGACACAGTCCATTCCATAAAACTGCTCTTCCAGGTCCTTTGCTGTCTCTAACAGCTGTGAAAAATGATAGTGCTACACCCAATCTTACTTTTATACCTGAAGATTTCCCACCACTGAGAATAATGTACTGTGTCCTATTTGCTAGGAACTCAACAATCCAATCACAAAGCTGGTCTGATATTTTATATTCTCAAATTTTTAGTTAAGTAAGTGACAGTGGAGAACTGTAATGAATGCCTTTTGGAAATCGAGGAACACAGCATCAAACAGGGCACTACAATTTTCTGCCTTCTGGATCTCATGGGCAAACAGAACAAGCTGGGTTTCATACGATCTTTGTTTGCAGATTCTCATTGCCCCCCCCCCCCCCCCCATTTTTTTGAGTCATCAGTCTTCTGACTGGTTAAATGCGGTCTGTAATGAATTCCTCTGCTGTGCCAACCTCTTCATCTCAAAGTAGTACTTGAAACCTACGTCCTCAATTATTTGCTGTATATACTCAAATCTCCGTCTTCCTCTACAGTTCTCTATAGGATCAATGAAGTCATTCCCTGATGTCTTAACAAATGTCCTATCATTCTCTCCGTTTCCTTGTCAGTGTTTTCTACACATTCCTTCCCTCTCTGATTCTGCGCAAAACCTCCTCATTTCTAACCTACAGAGGAGATTTTAGGTATATAAACACGTAATGATACAAGAGCATAAAAAGTGTTCAAAGAATTCTCAAACAAACTGACATCAGTGATCTAAGCTTAAAGTTGTGCGCATCTGTTTGATGATCTTCGTGAAAATGGGAACGACCTATACTTTATCCAATCACTTTGAAAATTTTGTCCTCTAGCAACATATTGTGTGTGTGTGTGTGTGTGTGTGTGTGTGTGTGTGTGTGTGTGTGTGAGCGTGTGTGCGCGCGCGTGCACACAATAAATACTTTGTTCACTCCATTTATATGCTTATGTTTAATTTTACCGATGTTTGGAAAACAGTAATCAAAATGCTGAAGGAATGTGATTAAGAAAGAGATGAACACTGTCTACTTCACACATCACTTCTGAGTGTTTTCACACAAAGTTTTCACTAAACACCATGACTGAGTCATTTATTGTACACAATTTTTCAGTTCAAAGCAAACTTTCTGACATTTTTTACTCTCAGTATTTGGATGTCGCCACCGGATAAGCCATTTATTGTTAATTTTATATCAAATTCACTTAAAGTATTTGTCTCTATAAGCATACTCTTCAAACCACTGTGAAGTGCGTGACAGTGCGTTGTACCAAATATGTGGGTTCTTCCTCACCATCCCAAATCATATACAG
The DNA here is from genome assembly GCF_021461385.2 of Schistocerca piceifrons. Taxonomy (NCBI): domain Eukaryota; kingdom Metazoa; phylum Arthropoda; class Insecta; order Orthoptera; family Acrididae; genus Schistocerca; species Schistocerca piceifrons. The sequence goes on from NC_060139.1 coordinate 384,967,520, forward strand.
AGAACTGGGAGAATTTCGCTGTATGTGCTGTAAATAGTCCTATTTTGTCTTCCTATTCCCTACAAGAGTGATATATAGGGGCTGAAGAATATCTGTAGAGATTTTTCTCTTAACCCCTTAACTTAGAACCCCAATTTATCTCGTTTTTATTATTTTTACAGGAACTAAAAATTCTGAGTATACCCAGGCAACTTAAGAAAAGACCTTTGAAAAAATAAAATCCTGCTTATATTCATTGCAGCACTGATAGTTAAGTGTCCACCACTAGAAAGCATCTGCTACTACCATTTGTAGCCTGGCTGTCAAGTTCTGGTTGAAGTGTTGCCACTAGATTGTTGATCTTTTTTGCGAGTGTTACACTTCAAGATACATCACAGAAATGTGCCAGTAAAATTTTTAATAATGACGCAAATGTCTCATCTTCTGGGCTCGAAATTCTTCTAAATGGTCGTCCTCAAAGAGTTGATTTTTAAATGAGAGTCAAACGCTT